>NC_053130.1:3700675-4300675 GCF_010015445.1 Perca fluviatilis
TCAGCAACAAAGGTCCCATGACATGCTGCTTTTTGGATGCTTTTATATAGACCTTAGTGGTCCCCTAATACTGTATCTGAAGTCTCTTTTATATAGACCTTAGTGGTCCCCTAATACTGTATCTGAAGTCTCTTTTATATAGGCCTTAGTGGTCCCCTAATACTGTATCTGAAGTCTCTTTTATATAGACCTTAGTGGTCCCCTAATACTGTATCTGAAGTCTCTTTCCCGAAATTCAGCCTTGGTGCAGAATTACAGCCACTAGAGTCAGTCCCACAATGACCTTTCCTTAGGATGTGCCATTTCTGTGTCTGTAGCTATTGAGGAGGAGAGAGGGGGGGGGGGGCAAGGTGGAAGGTGGGGGTGTGGCCTTGACCAACTGCCACTTTGCTCGTTTGAAAGCCATGATGTCTCTCTCTCATGGGGGGGCCAAATTCTCTGTGCGGGCAAAGCAGAGAAAGGGGAGGTAACCTTGCTCCTTATGACCTCATAAGGAGAAGATTCCTGATTGGTCCATCTGAGCTTTCATTCTCTCAAAGGCAGAGCAGGATACCCAGGGCTCGGTTTACACCTATCACCATTTCTAGCCACTGGGGGACCATAGGAAGGCTGGGGGAACTCACATTAATGTTAAAAAACCTCATAAAGTGACATTTTCATGCCATGGGACCTTTAAACGTGCCTCCTAGGGGTCCCTCAATCAAAACAATGGACGGTAAACACAGACTTTTGATGACATTGTGAAGTTGCGTGGAATTATGGGAGTTCTAGTTTTTATTGTTAAACACCAGCACATTGTAGTAACCCTAAGCTGGATCGATCCATATTAAAACATCTCAATGAAAAAGGTCAATGCTGTATGATTTACAATTACTCTTGAAGGTATCATCTGGGTTTCCATGTTTTGATGAAACAAAGGGATCAAAGGTTACGCGCACAGACACACACACACATACACATACACACACACACACACACACACACACACAGCTATTACCCTCAATCAGTGTGTAATCACAGAGTCGCTGCTGCACTATGTGACCACACACACAAACACACACACGTCCCCCCATCCTCCCACATCTCTGACCATCTATTCATCCTCTGTATAATTAGCCTGCTATATTGTCTCCGTCTCCACAGTAACAACAGACACCAGCAGGCCTGTCCAGGTGCATTGTGGGTGCTCATTCTGTAGGCACGGACAGATTGTACAAGCCTGAAGATAAAAGGGTCACGACAGACAGCTGTTACATCACAGGAACCCAAGTGTTTCTTTCTGTGAGAGTGGTTGAGGAGCTTTAGATGGTTCAGAGGGAAAAGATCATTGGGTTATTATTATTGCTTGGACACTAGTGTTGACTAGGGCTGCGAAAAGTATGCCATAACGTTGTTGAATATCGCGATAAGGATATTACTTGCGATAAATAAACAGATATAAAGTATATTCAGTTATGCCTTTCTGCTGCTGTTTCTCCTGTTGCAGGTGAGCAGCAGCACTTTGGCAGAATAAAAGAAGGGAGAGACAGTTTTTTCTAAGCTTTTTTCGTTGTATTTGTTGCTTTTTTTTTAAGTGTAAAAATATTATGCTCATTTTCAGGTTCATAATTGTATTTAGAGGTTATATCAGAATAGGTTTACATGGTTTAATTTTCAAAAAACACCATATTTTGTTGTACTGCACCTTGCTGCAGCTCCTCTTTTCACCCTGTGTGTTGAGCTCTCTGTTTTAGCTACAGAGTGAGACATCTCACTTCTGTTCGCACATGCTCAGTACCTAGGTAAGGACTACTAGCCAGTCAGAAGCAGAGTATGAGGGCGTGTCCTGACAGTACCTAGGTAAGGACTACTAGCCAGTCAGAAGCAGAGTATGAGGGCGTGCCCTGACAGTTCCTAGGTAAGGACTACTAGCCAGTCAGAAGCAGAGTATGAGGGCGTGCCCTGACAGTACCTAGGTAAGGACTACTAGCCAGTCAGAAGCAGAGTATGAGGGCGTGCCCTGACAGTAGCTAGGTAAGGACTATTAGCCAGTCAGAAGCAGAGTATGAGGGCGTGAGAGAGTATTTTTTTTGCCTTTTTCGATGTATTTGTTGCTTATTTTCACTGTATGTGTTGCATATTGTATGTGTATTTTTTGACATTTTTCAAAACCCTGCTGCTTGCTTCAACGTTTTTGTTGCTTTAAAAAAACAAAAGAAAATTCCGGATGCTTTTTTTCCAACGCTTTCTGCAAAAGGTAGCAAATGATAAAGCTCCTGTTGCAGCCGATTACTTTTAAGAAGAATAAAAGAATGGAAAGACAGTTTGTCTGAGTGTTCGTTTTCGCTGTATTCGCTTTAAAAAATAAAAAACGTTTCTGACGCTTATCAGGTATGTTTCATAGACACCTGGCCATGAAATGTGTTAATAAGCGCAGGTGATGGAAGCAGATGGAAAATTGGCGTTTCCTCCCGCGGGACAGAGAGAGAGAGAGAGAGAGAGAAACATAGAGCTGATGAGCGCTGCAACACAGAGGAAAATCCTCCTTTCACTGCCTCCACTGCTTTGTGCGTCACACAATTGAGTCCTGACAGCAACGAGTCTCGGTCGCCATGACACCCTTTCATCAGAACAGCCCCCTTGAAGACCTCTGAGGACATCCTCCTCCCTTCTCCTCGTCTTCCATCAAAGTTTGCTTCAACAGAAGCCGCCGATGTCTTCGCGAGGGACACGAGGACGAGCTCGTTATCTCCCTCGATTGTTGTCATGGAGTACCGTCCACTTATTCAACGGAGCAGTCCACAAACAGACTGAAGATCAGCTGTTAACCGTGCACGGTTCATTCGAACAAATGTGTCTACTTAGCAGATCCAAACAGAATCTGCAGCAGGGCTGCACGATATGGGGAAAATCTCGTAAATGATAATAATATAATAGAGATAAAAAAATTTTTTTTTTTTTTTCCTTTTTGCTGCTTTCAAAAAAAAAAAAAAATAAATTGTATTGCGTTCGTTTTTTTTTTTTTTCTCTAAATACAAGTAAAAAAATTGCTTGTTGAATTTGGAAGAAATGAAAGGAAATCCATTCCAACATCATTCTTTTATTGAACAAATTGAACGTTGAATTGAATACAAAAATATAATGAAAGTTACAGTTTTGTGTGTGCAGTTTTCTATTACAGTCTTCTATATTTTCTTTCAACTAACGCCGACGACTTTTCCACTGCGATTCCAAACTGTCGGAATGAAATCCTGAGAGTCTTGCTAGAGTCGTGGCGCTTCCGTCGTCTCCGTTGTTTGGTGTAAGGTGATCATAAAAACTCAGTCCCCGTCAGTCTTTTTCCCGTCTTGACCTTCCGATAAAATCAAACATGTTCGATATTATGGTAAGTTTGGAGTCTTGGTAGTGAAGTTAATCATGTGAACATTGTCAACAACCAATGGGTGCGCTCAGGGGGCGGACTGGGACACAAATTTGGCTCTGGCAATTCCATCCCTTACTGGCCCAATTTCAGACGGGGACATTATTTGCTTTATAATTATGTTGCCGTCTTAGAATAGAATGGAAACCAAAAAAACGAAGACTAGCCAGACGCAAGCTTTTATTTTGAAAAGTAGAAGCCTGACGGCACCAGATGGGAGGCTCCAGGCTGCAGATGTACAGTCTTGCATATTTTTGTCAAAGTAGTGTGAAACGCCAGTGTTGTCGCATTTTTTTCTTTTTTCCAGCAGCCCAAATCGGCCCAAGAGTGCATCAGCCCTTCTGGCATTCGCCAGAGCTGCCAGATTGGCAGTCTGCCTATGGGTGCGCTCCCTCCAGCACCAAACAGGAAGCAGCAAACGGCTAGAGGGTAGATCTTAATTTGGATCTGCTAGAATGGTTGACGTAGTTAGGTTTAGGCATGGGGAGTGGGGATTGGTTAGGGTTAAGGTAAGAATACCAGGGTTAGCCAATCAGAGGCAGAATAAGGGGGGCCACGAGTCACGTCCTTTGACGTCAACGCGTCTAGCGGCTCCGATCTAGCATCTACCCAGCTAGAGCCAGTGTTGTTTATGGTTTAAAGAGGGGATGTTGACGATTTTCAACCTTCTGAAGCGAGTCATCCGATGCAAGTTTTACTGGCGGTTAAACGCAGACCTCTGGGTACTGGAGACATTCATCTGCATGAACAGAAAATCTGCAGACTTTCCCTTAAGTTACCAGCCAACGCTAGCGGTAGCTATATTGGGTACATTTTTCAAAACAAATCTAGTCTAGTTTTGCAATGTGTGACTCTGCAAGATCCCCTAGTCTTTACGTATCATGGCAGGCAGTAAAAGCCTTAGCCATAGACTTACATAGCCAAAAAGATGTCTGTAAATCAGTGGATACGTTTTTTTAGAGCGTCTAAACCCTGGAAAATGACTTGTTTCACCGAAAGAATTTCATCTTTTCGGTAGGGTAACCACTGGAAAGTCTAGAAGATCCGCACGATTAAATCATTTACTTGGGGAAACTTTAGAATTTATGAACAAGAGAGAAAACAGATGTGATAATAAAGCAACCGATTGTGCTATTTTCTTCTCTGTAGATGCAGTGGCTGCATCCTGCCGCAGTGCCCCAGTGCCCCTGCTGATATCAATAAAGTTTGAAATCTTATTCCGTAACAAGCTGGACTTTGGTGGCAGATTTTTTTTATTTATTTTTTAGAAAAGGTGTCGTTGTTTTTTAAATCTTGTAATGAGACTCAGACGGACCTCGGCTCAGCTCAGCCATATTTGACAATATTTAAAGGAAATACAAACCTAGTGTAATACTTTACAGATGAAACAAATTGTAGTGATTATCCAGTGGGCCGGACGACTTAATGGGCCAGAGGAACGCTGCACTATCTTGTGTGTGTGTGTGTGTCTGTGTGTGTGTGTGTGTGTGTGTGTGTGTGTATGTGTGTGTTAACACACCATATGGTTTTCATTTGGGGCGGAGGTTTGCATAATTATTCTGGCATCAGTAGCCGTGGTGACAAAGCGGACTCGGCTCGGTCTGCATTCACACGGCAGTCAGGAATAACCTCGCCTTCGACAGGAAGCAACGCTCCCTTTCATGTCAAAACGCTGACGGCGAATGAACAACAGAGAACCTCATGACACGTTTGTCGTCTTTGTTGTCATGATGGTTCTGATTTCATTACATTTTCGTCGCTAATGATTTAGTTTCTGAGGACTCGATCAGACATCAGTAAACTCATTTTTCATAAAACGTACTGAGCAGGGAGAATATTTTGAACACCTTTCAACAGAGAATCTTAAAATGTCTTCTTAAAACATGAAGTTGAAATGGCAGGAAATCCAAAAAAATCCATTGATTTTCTTCTTTCTTTTAAGGGTAACTACCGTTTATCTCAACCTGGACCCTATGTTCCTGTTTTTGTGTCTAAGTGACTGATGGGAACAACAATCTTTGACATTGGTCCAGTATTAAGCGAGATCGCTGCAGTCGGCAGCAGAGAAACAAGCTACAATGTAAGTTAATAGGGCAATTGCGCAGCTTCTATTTACCTTCACAAAAGTGCTTGTTTCAACGCTGACAGGCTCAGATTAATATTCTCAGTGTCTGACAACATTATGGAAAGGATTTCTAAGAAGGTCGACCTTTCTGTTAAAGAGTAAGATCCTTTTTTTAATCAAAAACATCCGCTAAATCGCATTCGCTAAACCCACCAGACTCCATGTAAATAAACAGTAATTTTATCATCGTAAAACACACTTCATTCAAAGTCGACAGAAACTAAATAAAACCATGAAACACCGTTTTGGGTCGTCTTTCCACTTTTCCAACGATCACAACTCTAGTTTGGGTTGAAATAAACACATAGTTTACTGATTTACATGTGAAAATATGTTGGCTCTATACATGCTAAAAGTATTGGATTTTTAAATGGAGTCTGGTGGGATTAGCGCTAGCGACCTCAGAGCTGTTTCTGGTTAAAAAAAAGGGTCTCAAAGATGTTTTAAAGGTCTATCTCTGTAGGGATCCTTTTCATAATGTTGTCAGACACTTAGAATAATAATCAGAGCCTTTTAATAGCAAAAGAAAACACTTTTGTGAAGGTAAATACTCTGTCACCACCTGGAAACATGAACAGCTTTTTTTTCGCTCTTTTTGTTTCTGAAAACCTAACAAACAACTAAACTTTCACATTTTTCTTGGAACAAGCTGAGCAGGGAATATTTTGAACACATTTCAACAGAGAATCTGAAATATATTCTTGAACCAAGAAGTTAAAATGGCAGAAAGTCATGAAGAGAAGCCGTAGGTCAGCTGAGACGTGTATCGCTCCATAAAGACGCCTGTTTCTGTCTAATCAGAAGTGTTATCCTGCGATTTGTCTGCATACTGCAAAGTTCTATTAATTCACGGTCTGCAAAACTGGAAAACATAAAACAGCTTTTCTTCCTCTTCTCTTTTTTTTCTGTTTCTTCTGAAAACCTTCCATTTTGGAGCTGCTGCTCCGATGGCGTTGCTAGCAGCTCAACATAAACAGAGCGTAGTGTAAACAGAGGAAGTAACACATCATTACATCCTGGACGAGACAGAGACCACAGCAGGAACAAAGACAGACAGTGAACACACCACCCCGACGTTCACACTGCAGTTTAGCCACTCGGAGCTGCTTTAACCTTTGCTTTGAAATCCATCAATCAATCAATCAATCAAATGTATTTAAAGTGTTAAATCCATATTAAACATGGTCTCAGTGCTCTTTACAATTATAGGAACTCATAACAGACAGCAACAAAACAATCAAAAAGCATTAGAGCAATTATAATAAACAATACAATAGCACCATAAGAGAAGATGTTTGTTTGTGAATGACGCAGAAAGGATGCTGTGTTATGGTTGGCTGTAGTATAATGAGTGGGGGGTGGGGGGGGTAATTTATATTTAAAAATGTCCCCTGAGTGAGCTTCTTTAAAGGTCCTATGACATGCTGCTTTTTGGATGCTTTTATATAGGCCTTAGTGGTCCCCTAATACTGTATCTGAAGTCTCTTTTTATATAGGCCTTAGTGGTCCCCTAATGCTGTATCTGAAGTCTCTTTTATATAGACCTTAGTGGTCCCCTAATATTGTATCTGAAGTCTCTTTTATATAGACCTTAGTGGTCCCCTAATACTGTATCTGAAGTCTCTTTTATATAGGCCTTAGTGGTCCCCTAATGCTGTATCTGAAGTCTCTTTTATATAGACCTTAGTGGTCCCCTAATACTGTATCTGAAGTCTCTTTTATATAGACCTTAGTGGTCCCCTAATGCTGTATCTGAAGTCTCTTTTATATAGACCTTAGTGGTCCCCTAATATTGTATCTGAAGTCTCTTTTATATAGACCTTAGTGGTCCCCTAATACTGTATCTGAAGTCTCTTTTATATAGGCCTCAGTGGTCCCCTAATACTGTATCTGAAGTCTCTTTAATATAGGCCTTAGTGGTCCCCTAATACTGTATCTGAAGTCTCTTTAATATAGACCTTAGTGGTCCCCTAATACTGTATCTGAAGTCTCTTTTATATAGACCTTAGTGGTCCCCTAATACTGTATCTGAAGTCTCTTTTATATAGACCTTAGTGGTCCCCTAATACTGTATCTGAAGTCTCTTTTATATAGGCCTTAGTGGTCCCCTAATACTGTATCTGAAGTCTCTTTTATATAGACCTTAGTGGTCCCCTAATACTGTATCTGAAGTCTCTTTCCCGAAATTCAGACTTGGTGCAGAATTACAGCCACTAGAGCCAGTCCCACAATGAGCTTTCCTTAGGATGTGCCATTTCTGTGTCTGTAGCTATTGAGGAGGAGAGAGGGGGGGTGCAAGGTAGAGGGTGTGGCCTTGACCAACTACCATGCTTCGCTCATTTGCAAGCCATGATGCAAGCTAAATTCTCTGGGCGGGCAAATCAGAGAAAGGGGAGGTAACCTTGCTCCTTATGACCTCATAAGGAGAAGATTCCAGATCGGCCCATCTGAGCTTTCATTTTCTCAAAGGCAGAGCAGGATACCCAGGGCTCGGTTTACACCTATCGCCATTTCTAGCCACTGGTAAAGAGGTAATGCCACAGGCAAGCGTTAGTGAGGAGGTAGTCACGCATTGCCAGACCCTCCTCCACAGTGCCGCAGAGGAGGGTCTGGCTAGTCCACACAGCATTCCGGGATGGGAGAAAAACGTGCTCTGGTTTACTGGCATTTTTTAAACCGATCACAATCGTCTTGGGCGGTGCTAAGTGCCGGACGGAGCCACGGTGCCTCTGCTAAATTGTCTCGGGAAGGAACATGTTTTGGTGGAACATGTGTATGTTCAAAAGTAGTTTTAGTCGTGCAAAACAAACTCCGATTGGACAGATAGTCTAGCTAGCTGTCTGGATTTACCCTGCAGAGATCTGAGGAGCGGTTAACCATAGTCCTCACAAATCCACAAGAGTTTAGAACGCCAACACAAAGAAAGAGGAAGGTAACGGACATCCGGCCAAAAAGGACATCCGGCGTAATTTCCAGCGGCAACGGAGCAATCCCCGAAGTGGAAGGACTTGGGTATAGACTAGTGAGGAGGTGCAACAGTATGAAACATGTTGTTTTCTTTTGAACCGGCCCAATTCACACTGTGGGCTAGATTTATCAAGCCGTTTGCGCCTGTTTCCAGACGCTAATTGGTCGCAAAGACGGACGTAACGGATGCGGGCTATTTACAAACAGGGCGCACTTGGGTAAAATCGCAGATTGTCTGCCACATGAGCGAGAAGAGACAAGTTGCGCTTTCAATATGCGCTCGTGGGAGGGTCGTGGGGAAAGTGGGAGTTCCACCCAAAAAGGTGGGAGGATAAGCGCAAAGTGCCCCTAATTATATATTCCGTGGTATTTACAAAGACTGTCAGTAAGAGCGCGTCTCTATTCTGCGGGGGAAATTCTCCGCCTCTTAAAAGCAGGTCTAAACCAGCCGCAGTCGAGTTTCCTCGTAGACCTTTATGCCGCTGGTGAAATGGCAACAGTAATTTGAGCAAGACGAAGACATAGGCGAGGCTGAAAATATTTTTAACACAAGAATCACACTTTGTCAGTGAACACAACATCATTTAGCGTTACAGATCAAGCAGCCATAATATTATAATAATAATAATAATAATAATAATAATATAACATAGCAATATTAGAGTTACTGGAAGAAATCAAAGATGAAATTGAATCTCCCACTCAGCGTTCACATCCCATTCCAGCAGTTGTTAAACTCCTCTCTACATTACAAATATTGGCATCAGGATCATTTCAAACAGTCATAGCATCAGCAGTGGGAATATCGCAGTCTACACTCAGCCGTATCATAGCACAAGTACCGCTTTACTACAGCGCAATCTACGGTATAGTGGGCGGAGAAAGACGCTGATTGCCTGATGGGTGTCAGGGTTGATAAATACTACGCAAAATGTGGAAGCATAGCGTGCGCTATTACCGAACTCGCATAAACAGACGCAGCGCAAACTGCGCTAGTGTTAGTAAATCAGGCCCAATGTCTCTTCAAAGTCTGGATGCTTATGGTACTATGGTTTTTGGAGTATTTCCATCTTGCTAAAACTGATTGCAAAGTATAATTTGATTGGGCCAAAATAATGTGCCTTACCAATGCATCAGGCTTGAGCGCTGTGTTTAACGACATGAAGAAGAACATTTGGACTTGAACTCACCGTGTCGGAGCCAGTGGGTGCTGCTCAGGCCGCCAGTCATGCCGCCAGCTAAACCCCGCCCCCCTGCGTCCCTCCTCTGGCTCAGCGTGGAGATGAAGGTGCCCAGAGACGGAAACGGCTGCTTCGCTCCTCGCCCAAAACCCTGGCGCGGAAAGATGACATCATCAGCACCACAAAGAAACAGAGAAGAAACATGTTCTGCTGATGTTGAAGACATTCTGAGGGACACAAACAATGGACCAGCATGTGAACATGTTGTTGATTACTCTAGGAAACACTAGGGAAAGTAGATTTTAATAATTTTTTTAAATACTTTTTACATTCACAAATAACATTCACAAACCTTTTTTGGCATGGATCTCTAAAAGCATTTTTTTTTAAATTTCATACAAATGTAAATGTACTTTGAAACTTTACAGGTTGAGAATATTTTACGGTTAATAATGTTACCTTTACTATCAAAGATAACAGTAAGAAAAATCAAATACACACTTTGACATGTAAATGTAATTCTGCAATTCCCTGCACTGCAATTTACTTCCCTACTTCTTTACTTACCGCCAAGATATATCAGCGATAGGGCTGGGCAATATATCGATATTATATCGATATCGTAATAGGAGACTAGACATCGTCTAGATTTTGGATATCGTAACATGGTAATATGGCATCAGGTGTTGTCTTTTTCTGTTTTTAAAGGCTGCATTACAGGAAAGTGATGTCCTTACCTGAATGTTCTAGCTCTATTATTTGCCTTTAGCCTCTTCGTCATTAAATACACATTATTGATGATTATTTATCACAAATCTCTTTGTGTGAATATTTTGTTAAAGCACCAAATGTCAACCCTACAATATCGCCGCAATATCGATATCGAGGTAATGGGACAAAAATATCGTCATATTTAATTTTCTCCATATGGCCCAGCCCTAATCTGCGATAAGGCAACAATATCAATAATACTGATACATCAGACCTGTCAGTAATATAAATTAAAGCTACTTTAAAAAGGTATCTACAGTGACTGAAGCTATAACACTTTTAGAAACTGGAGCTCCGGTTTCCACAAGCATTTAGCATTTTATTACTGACAAAAAAAGAGGCACGAAATGTCCAAAAATGCTAATTTGTAATTGTAAATGTATATTCTTTGATACGATTGAACAAAAATCCAAGTAGCTACAATCTCCCAGCGACCGACAACTGTTCAATCCCTGCACCGTTCTCTTTTGCATTACTACCAATGCACACAGTCTACCATAGCACCAATAACGCCTTACAGTTCTGTGAGTGATTTTTATGTATGTGAGATATATATATGTGTGTGTGTGTGTGTGTGTGTGTTTTTTGTTGTGTTATGGTTGTCTAAGCTACTGGATGCCTAAAATCTATTATCTATCTATCTATCTATCTATCTATCTATCTATCTATCTATCTATCTATCTATCTATCTATCTATCTACCTATAAGTTAGCAAACAATTTGAAGAAATTAATTGACCAGAGTGCCTCTTAAATGTTGAGGTTTCCTCACCCAAATTGAATCCAGACAATTGAGATACAATAAGATCCAAAATAACGTTTACTACGTGTTTCCTGTGATCAATGGCCGTCTGCTCTTCTGGTTTTTCACACAAAGTCTCTGCAAGCTGCAGACGAGCCGCAAGTGCAAAGCAGAGGAAGACGGAGAGAGGAGAGGAGAGGAAGGAGGGATTTAGAGGAGGAAATTACACGACAAAAAAGGAGAGAGGGAATGAAGTAAGGCCTAAGTGGGAATGAGGCATGGGAAAGGAGATATGTGGGTTAAGGAAAAGAACAAGACAAATGGATAGGAATTAAAGATGAGTAATTATCATCTGAGGATGGAAGGAAGGAGAAGAAATAGAGCAAGAAAGGAGAAATAAGTAATGCTAGAAAGGACAATGATGTAGATAAGACAGAGAAGAACTAAAGATGGAAAATAGAGGACAACAAAGGATAGAAGGAGAAGAGGACAGGAAGCAGGGGAAGAAAAAAGGAATGTACAAATAGATGGAGAGCATATAGGAGGAAGAGAAGAGGAGGTGGGATGGAAGGTGGAGAGATCAACAGATGCACAGCAGCCGCTCCTGACAGCAGCGCGCGCACGCACGCACGCGCACACGCACGCACGCACGCACGCACGCACGCACGCACGCACGCACACACACACACACACACACACACACACACACACAGCGATGTGTTCAGGGGCTGCAGAACAGAAGGAGCAGAAAGACGGTTAATCCGATATATTGAATCTAAAGAAATAAAAACTTGAGGAAGAATTGAAACAAATCTTTGGCATCGGTGCAGCACACACACACACACACACACACACACACACACACACACACACACACACACACACACCACCAGCGATGTGTTCAAGGGCTGCAGAACAGAAGGAGCAGAAAGACAGTTAATCCGTTAAAATGTATCGGTTTCCAAAGAAATAAAACCTCGAGGGAGAATTGGAACAAATTCTTGGCATCTGTGCGCAGCACACACACACACACACACACACACACACACACACACACACACACACACTTACTTACATACTATTTTCTCTCTTGCACACAGCAACGTCAAGAGAAAACAAAGGACAGTTTGTGTCTGGAGAAACAACCTCAGATGGCAACAGGTTGAGTTTCCAGAGTTATGACACAACGTTCAAATAGACATACATGTATAGTACACAAACGCGTGTGCACCTTCATCTGGTGTCGTCGGACAGAGGCTCCGTCTCTCTGCGAGAGCACTTATCAGATACAACAGTTTTCATTCAGATCGGATCAAAGAAACGGTAATAAGGCTGACTGATCCGCACACAACACAGACACAAAGGTTGTTTTATAGAAAGCAATCATTGCAAAGAGCAGAGCTGCAAAGACTGATCGATGAATCGATTAGTTGTCAACTATTAAATTAATAGACAGCTATTTTGACAATCAATTAAATCGGCTTCAAGCTTCTCTGATGTCAGCTTGTTAGATGTGAATATGTTCTAGTCTCTTCTCTCCTCTGTGACAGTAAACTGAATATCTTTGAGTTGTGGACAAAACGAGACATGTGAGGACGTCATCTTGGGCTTTGGGAAACACTGATCCACATTTTCCCCCCATTTTCGGACATTTTAGAGACAAAACAACCATCGAGAAAGTTAGCGACAGATTAATCGACAATGAAAATAACCGCGAGTTGCAGCCCTGACGCACAACACTTGCTTTGTATCCTCTGCGTTGGTTTATTTGGTCGGCGTTTCAGTCACAAGGACCGTTCTCAAGACATGTAGTCCCATGCTTCGTCCTTTCACCTCCAAGGCCAGCTACACACTGGCTGCGTGGCGCGAGCGTGTCAGCTGCGTGGCGTCTCCGTTTTTATTTCGGCCCACGTACGTCTCAGGCGCGGCTCTAGAAATAGAACCGACGCCTATTTTTCACGCGACACGCAAGCGTGTTGGTAGCGTGTCCAGGCTAAATATAATAGGAAAATATCATATATATACTATAATAGGAATAGTATTAGTATAGGAAAGTATTTGTGTCATTTTGACACAAATACATATTAATAAATGACATTTAGATGTTTGAAAGTCTCTAGGTTTTGATATAAATGCAGATATAAATGTAATAAAAAACAAAATTGATTTTCTAATCTTGCACTGTCAATACAAAACGAAATATTCTGTAGTCTATCAATACTGCCGACGTTGTCTTTGCTGTAATCAAATCAGTATATTTTTATGTTTAACATGGTATTTCATTTAATCCATGGGAAACATCCATGTGTACGGACAAGGCTAGCAGCAGCAGCACCGCGTCAGACACGTTTCTGGTGTGTAAAGACATAGAAAAATCCACGCAGCTGACACGCAACAGAAACGCCACGCTCACGCCACGCAGCCAGTGTGTAGCCGGCCTAACTGATGTGTGTATTATTATTCAGCCTGTTCTCGTGAACCATTCGTTCAAAAACCTACGAAAAGTTAAGCACTGTAAGTTGTAAGCATTTCACGTTTTTGTTGCTGCGTTCACTACATTGACTGCCGCTGTATAAGACCACGGCTGGCCGCGTAGGGAGAAGGTCGGGGGGGGGGGGTTAACATTCAGGACTTTGAAGCCAGAGAGTGGAGTTCGCTTCCCGGGAAAAACTAATGCATTTCACCCAGGAAATGTTTGGGACTGATTACGACCAGAGATCCCGCTTGACAGCATCCGAAGTGGAACCAGAATATCAGAGTGAATATTTCGGTGTGGTCTTTAAAACATCAGCAGACCTCTTTCTAGCGTGTGTATTAACAGGGAGAGTCTAACCTGTTAGCTGTGTTGTCGATGCCTCGAGAGAATAAAGGAAGCGACTCAGAGCTTGCTGTAAGGCAGTATCTCTGGCCGTATATGTGTATGACGTCATTAACATTTTAAAAGGCTTTTTAGAACAAAAAAAGCCACTTTAAAAAAATCTAACACCCAGCGGTGTGTATTTTCTTAGCCTCCCCTTTCAAATGCAACATTCTAATTACTAGACAAAAAATGATATCCTGAGAAAAGTGGATTTTGAGGGGTATAGCTCCATAGACCTCCATTCATTCTGCAATTGCCCGTGAGCCCCCTCTAATGGAACCAGAGTGGAAATGCAACCAGTTCAGAAGCCGGAAGTTTCCCGAGAGTGGAAGTTCTCCCCTTATTAGAAATTGTCCGGTTTTAATCCAATCCACGATCTTTTTCCTAATCTTAACTAGTTGTTTTGGTGCCTAATCTTAACCTTTGTCGCGGTAAAACGCTCATATTTTGTGGACTAAATTTAACCGTAATGTCCGCCAAAACCAGCGGCAGCTCACGGTGCTCTGTACCCGGCTCAAAGTCACCTATTTTCGGGTAACTAACTCAACCACCAACTACCACTGATACAACGGAGGTCTGTAGCCGGCGTCATGAAACTCTGTAGCGGCTTAAACAACTAGCAACTGCCGCTCGGCGTCATGGAGCTAAAAAATCTACACCTACGATGTCTGCCGTTGTATTGGTTTGCCCTCTTATGGACATAATGCCCAAAAATAGGTATTTGAATATATTCAAACCTCTGTGTTTTTTTTTTTGAACGAATAATCGAACGGCATCTTTGGCCAGTTTTGACAGCCCTACTTTGGCCTGAATGTCCTCAGATATAAGCTTGACGTTACAGAAGAACACTGGAGGAGGAAACAGAGAATCAGTTCCAGAGAAAAGGAGCTGCAGCGAGAGAAACGCATGCAGCCCGCTTTATGGCATTTCCAGACACAAACTAGTCAGTCTGAGCAATGACCGACTGTTTATTGGTCAAAAACCGTCGGATCTGCACATTCCTGCTCCCTGACACAATGGAGATGACATCAACCAACCAAGCAAGCCTGCAAACCCCCGCCAGTCTGCTCCGGAGCGACACCGAGGAGCAAAAACTTTAAACACAGCGAGACACCAGCACTCGGCTCGCTGCTGTGCAAGTCAGAAACACGACGGTGACATCATCAGACGCTGCTGCAGCCATGATGTCAGGGGGGGCGTTATGTAACACAGGGACATCACTTTTTCCACAAAACTACAGTCTTTTGGTTGGCGGTCACCAGTGGTGGAATGTAACTAATTAGTTACAAGTGAGCTACTTGAATTGTACTTTACATGAGTCTTTTCTTTTCGTGCTACTTTCTACTTCTACTCCGCTACATTTCAGAGAGAAATATTGTACTTTTTACTCCACTACATCAATCTGACAGCTGTAGTTACTAGCAGCGGTGGAAGGAGTATTCAGATCTAAAGTGCTAATACCACACTGTAGAAATACTCTGTTACAAGTTAAAGTCCTGCATTGAAAATGTCACTTAATTAAAACTACATAAGTAGCATCAGGAAAATGTACTTTAAGTATTAAAAGTAAAAGCACTGGGGGCGCCTGGGTAGTTCACCTGGTAGAGCATGCGCCCCGTGTACAGAGGCTCAGTCCTAGACACAGCGGCGGCGGGTTTGATCCCGACCTGCGGCCCTTTGCTGCATGTCATTCCCTCTCTCCCTCTCCCTCTCTCTCTCTCTCTCTCTCTCTCTCTCTCTCTCTCTCTCCCTGTTTCAAGTCTTCAGCTGTCCTATCAAATAAAGGCCTAGTCTGGCTATCACCAGACCAAGCTCAATCTTTTAAGATTGAACATCAGTCTGGGGATTCTGCTCTGTATTTTCTGCCGCACAAGTGGAGTGATCAACGGGCATAGTTAAAATGACTCTGTACGCAATTGGATAGTCCTTCAACCAATCAGACCGACAGTCTGGGTGACGTAGCAGCAACAGCGGCATCAACGGTTTGCTGCGCTTCGGTGGCCGCCATGTTGAATGTAAACAAAAAGCCACTTACCGTCGCTTCTCTATCGTCATCGTTTTAAACCCGCCAATAGCACGGCAGGTGGATAAGCCAGTTTGTGATTGGCCCCCGCAGATTTGTAACGGAAGCAGGATAGAAAGACGTACAGGTTTCCAGCCTGAGCTGCAGGGAGAAATCAAATCGCCGGCAGATCGCGCTGGGTTTACCCAGTCTAATAAAGGCCTAAAATACCCAAAACAATCTTCTACAAGTACTCAATGCAGAAGAATCCTCCCATTGTAGTAGGCCTGGGCGAAAAATCGATTAAATTAATTAAATTGAATTTTTTGTTGCGGGCGATTTAAAAAATAAGTAAATCGAGTTTTTGTGTAATGGCGCATTTTTGGCTCCCCGGAGCTTCCGTAGCGTTAGTTTTACATAGCAGTATGGCAAGCGACAACAACATCATAGCACACACGAAACAGCAACAGCAAGTGACAACATGGCTACCGGTGAGAGTGGGAAGTTTGTTCCCAAGAAAGGAATAAAATCATCTGTTGTGAGACACAAACAACATGGCAGCGACAGGGACTAACATTAATTATTTTCTTAACCAGTCGTTTCATTACTTACTTATCCGTAATCTCCGCCGAAATGACCGGCAGCTCGCGGTGCACTGTCCCCGGCTGACAGTCACCTATTCTGGGATAACTGAACAACCAGCTACAGCTGACCTGAAGGAGCACCATGCGGGGCACCAGAGGCGGTGTTGAGGACCTCTGTTGCGGCTCAACACATCTACTAAATGCTGCTGATACAACCGAGCTGTGACGGAGGTCTGTAGCAGCTTAAACAACTTGCAATCAACGCTCTGTAGCACGGAGCTCCACTTCGACTTTTGTTTTTATCGCTACGAAGGAGCTTGCTACAGGTACGCTACATTCAAGAAACCATGGGATGTTGACGTACGTTACTCAGCAACAGGTGAAAATAGGGGCAAGGTTGCGTAATAACGTTAAAATGATTTGAACTTTTAGCGAGGAACGAGAAGTGAATTACCTGTAGGCCTATGTGTGAAAACAGCTTTATCTCACGCATCCGTTTTGTTTGGGAAAACACTCAAACCAATTTATATTTCCACAAAATTGGCATGAATAAACATAATGGTATACGTGCCCCGTGTGTGTATGAGTCAAAACAAAATAAAACTTGTTTTGAACAATTTCTTTGTCATCTGCAGATTGATTTTAAGTAGAGGGAGAAAAAAAATCAATTAAAATCTTAAATCTGATTTTTTTTTTTTTAAATCGGGGATTTTATTTTTAGGCCATATCGCCCAGCCCTACATTGTAGAAAGTGTAAAGGATCCAACCAGCTGTGTGTTTAATGGTCTAATCATACCAGTTGGACTTGTAGGCCGTTATATTGTTGGTTAGTTTTAGTATAAAACATCAGATTTTATAAACTACATGCAGACATCTTATTAGTACTTTTACTGAGGTAAAGAGTACTTCTTCCACCGCTGGCTGTCACTGTATGTACACTACAAGTTAAAGTTCAGAAGATAACCAGCAGAATCGGTCGAATATTACAAATGTTCTTATAGAATGATTCGGGATCAAGTGAGAAACATTTGTCTACTCATTTGCATTAAAATGAGATGCATATGTATGCAGATTAGGGATCAGACCAATATCGGCCCTGGACGATTATCGGGCTGCTTTTGGGCAGTTTGCAGACTATCTGTATCTGTGTTTTATTTGCCTGATAACCGATAAAGTTAAAGCTATAGAGCGTAATTTCTGTCGCCCCCATGACGAATTCTAAGTAATGACAACAAAACTGTTGGCACGTCCACATGATACTAGTCCATTACCTTGACGTTCAACTTCCGGGAAATTCTGTGGTTTTATGAGGACTATGGTCCTCAGATCTCTGCAGGGTAAATTCAGACAGCTAGCTAGACTATCTGTCCAATCTGAGTTTTCTCTCGCACGACTATTTTGCAGCGGCTCTGTGCGGAGTTTAGCGCCGATTATGATGATTCTGATTTGTTTAAAGAAATACCAATAAACCAGAGCGTGTTTTTCCCCCATACCCGATTGCTATGTGGAGGAGCCAGACCTTCCGTCAGCGCACTTTGGAGGAGGGTCTGGCAAAGCGAGACTAACATGATACAAGCCTTCCGTGATCACGCACCACCCCCGCCCCTCCTCCACACAGTTGCTAGTAGCCAAGGAGGACACGGAGGATTATAAAATCATGATGGACTCTTCAGAAGAGGTCATTATCTTCACTCGAGTTTCTGTGCGGGAAAGTCGGCGGACGCCACAATCTTCTGACCATAGTCCTACTGAGAGACCCAGAGAGAGTTGTGTGGAGCTGATAGTCTTAATTAGCGTCGTAGCAACTCATTTGGCGACGGCTTAAATGTAACGGACATTCATTAATATCAAAAAGTTACGCACTAAAGCTTTAATGAATTAAAAAGTATTCTACTTTGGCTCCTCCACAGCTCTGTGTCTGTCCCTCTGCTTCGGTTTCACTCACCATTTAGTCTGACTTGATGTCCCCCCCACAACACTATCTGACTGTTACTGGGTATTTTGTTGAAAGTTTCTAATTCATTAAATAATTGCTTAAAGCATTTAAACACATTTTTTTGTTGGAGCTTGTAACATTCCAAAATCTTCATTTCGACTGAAAGTTTTTCATTTTTTCACTGTAAATGCATAACGGTTCCAAATATCAGTTACATTAACTACTTATAATCGGTATACCGGCCTTGAGAAACCAGTAGCGGTCGATCCAGTAGCGGTCGATCCCTAACGCAGATGATCGTGCTGTGTTCCCTAATTATGTGTGGCGTTGTTTGCATCATGGTTTTTATAAAACAAAATAATAATAGTAATAAAAAAGTGTAATAATCATTACAGTAAAACAACAAGCATCATTCAGACTTGTATGCAAGTAATAAAGTGTTTTGAAATGTGGTTTATACAATTGTTTATTCTATTTTATTTTTGAAAAGGATGAATATATTATTGCCTGTAGTTCAATGCTCCCTGGAGTTTATACATACTACTATAACTAACATTGTTATTCCTAATATGAAATGAACACAAATAAATAGAAGATGCTTATTGGATACTATGTTACTGTTTCCTTTCCCATTTTGACTTACACTACTATCTATGTACTACTACTACTTCTACCAACACAAACACAAACATATTTTGTGCACATCAAAGAGAGAAATTAAGGTGTGAATCACTTTTTTTGGACTATATGAAATATAAATGAGGAGAAAAGGCAGTTTTCTTACAGCAGGAGCGGAGCTGTTGTAAATTGGCGGAAGCCTCTCTCTTTCCCTCTCAACTCCTGACAGCGAAAAATGTTCTCCATCCATCCTCTCGGTGTGGAAGAGCGGAAAAAAAGTTGTTGTTTTCTCCCTCCCTCCCTGGAAAGAGTCAGTCCTCTGCAGCCTCTGTGTTTCTACACATGTTTGTTTTTTTCCCCCAGAGCTACGCGTCTGTCTGCTCGCTCCGCTCCGGTATTCCACGGTTAATCAGGCACGTTCACATCCTCGAAGTAACGGGAGTGAAGTGTACCTTCGTCGGACAGGTGGGCTCTCCGTTGCGCGCACAGCCTGCCGCGTAAACGTCTCCAAAAAGCTGCACGTAAAGTCTCCGCCGGAAAAGCTTAAAGAGTGTGAAGTTTTGTTCGTTTTAAAAATTACTTTAAAAAATAAACACGTTCAGGGTGAGTTGTTGACCGCTTCTCCTTCTTCTTCTTCTTCTCCTCCTCCGTCTCTCCCTCTCTGCGCGTCGTCTGTCGGGGAAGCAGCGCCGGCGCCATGTTTGGAGGAGGAGGAGGCGCCTAGTGCGCACACACACACACACACACACACACACACACACACACACATACACACACACACACACACACACACACACACACACACACACACACACACAGAGAGAGAGCGGGAGCGAGAGAGCGAGAGTAACGGGAAATAGGAGCTTTGGCTACACGGTAAAAGTGGAAGAAAGAAGAAAGAAAGAAATACAAATAAATGAATAAATAAAGCCAAAGGAAGAATGAATGAAATATGTAAGTAAGAAAGAAAGAAATACAAATAAATTAAGACAAAGAAAGAATAAAAGACGATGAAAGAAAGAAAGAAAGAACTAAGGGATTTTTGTCACTTTTTCCAATGTCTTTTTCTGCGTTTTTTTGACGTTTTTGTTGTTTTTTCCTTACATACAATTTTTTTTCTTCTTCAAATGCTATAAAATAAAACACCCAAATTCAATGGAAATAGTGAACTGATCAGTTACGTCATTTACGTCATTTTCTTTGACAATTTGGTTGAAGGAAAGCCAAATGTTCTGATATAGAGCCTTTTTGAAAATGGGTCAAATTTGACCCGAGGACATCAGGAGGGTTAAACATTAAAGGTTGTTTCTTCACTTAGACAATTAAATGTAGGTATAGGCTATTACTATTTCCTGTACACTTGATCTGAAAATAATCTGTATTATTACTGAGTCTGTATCTATGACGATTCATTTAGGCATTAGACAGCTCAATTGCCGCCAGGTGTCCCTCACCTCACCTGCTAACCTCCAATGGATTTATGAGGACTATGGTTAGCTGCTCCTCAGATCTCTGCAGGGTAAATCCAGACAGCTAGCTAGACTATCTGTCCAATCAGAGTTTTCTCTCGCACGACTAAAACGTACACATGTTCCACCAAAACAAGTTCCTTCCCGAGACTATTTAGCAGAGGCACCGTTGCTCCGTCGCCCAAAGACGATTGTGATTGGTTTAAAGAAATGCCAATAAACCAGAACACGTTTTATTCCCTTCCCAGAATACTGTGTGGACTAGCCAGACCTTCCTTCGCAGCGCTGTGGAGGCTGGTCTGGCAATGCGAGACTAGATAAACCCTGATTTATTGACTTGTGACTGTATGGATTTTTCATATCTTTTTCCCACTTCTGTTTTTCTTTTTATGTTACCGTATACCCAGGCTTTTATTTTGACAGTTGTGAGAGGAAGTGATGTGCTGTGATCCCCTCGGTCTTGACTGTGTGGCCCTGCAGACTCTGCGTCACCGCTGCAATTTCACTTCTGTCCATAATTAGTAAGAAACAGGATCCGGGCTTCAGGCCAACTCGCACCGAACATAAAGAAACTGAAGGGCTCCTGATGTCACAGATCTGTGTGTGTGTGTGTGTGTGTGTGTGTGTGTGTGTGTGTGTGTGTGTGTGTGTGTGTGTGTGTGTGTGCGCGTGAGTGCGTGTTTGTACATGTGCTTGTGTGTGTATGTGCGTGTGTGTGTGTCTGTGTGCGTGTGTGCGTATGTGTGCATGTGTGTGTGTGTGTGTGTGTGTGTGCATGTGCGTGTCTGTGTGTGTGGGTGTGTGAATGTGTGTATATGTGTGTGTGCGCGTGAGTGCGTGTGTGTACATGTGCGTGTGTGCATGTGCGTGTCTGTGTGCGTGTGTGTGCGTGTGTGGTTGTCTGTGTGTGTCTTTATGTGCGTGCGTGTGTGTGTGTGCATGTGTGTGTGCGTGTGTGTGCATGTCTGTGTCTGTGTGTGTCTGCATGTGCGTGTGTGTGTGCGCGTGTATGTGCGTGTGTGTGTGTGCGCGTGTGTGCGCGCACGCGTGTTTGTCTCTGTGTCTGTATATGCGTGTGTGTGTGTGTGTGCGTGTGTGTGTGCGCGCGCGTGTATGTGTGTGTGTGTGTGTGTGTGTGTGTGTGTGTGTGTGTGTGTGTGTGTGTGTGTGTGTGTGTGTGTGTGTGTGTGTGTGTGTGTGTGTGTGTGGTTTCTCGGTATAGTTGAGGTACAGCTTCAGTGTTTCTGCAGGTCCTGGAAAAGCCTTGAAGCCAGTTTTAGATCTGACATTCCTGTAATGATAACTCTGTTGTTGTTGTTGTCGTTCAGTTGTATTTCAAAGCCAATAGAAAGTTATCCCTCCAGTTGTTCTCGGGTCTAATTGGACCCGTTTTATCAGAAATTTGGGTTTCTTTCAACCAAACTGTCCAAAAAAAAAACATGGATGGTTCCATACAACCATTACTCTTCACAAGTCAAATAATTCAGTTCACTACTTTCATTGAATTTGGGTGTTTGGTGTTCAATTCATAGCATTTAAATTTTTTTTTTTAAAGAACGTTGAAAAAAGGGATAAAAATGTTGGAAAAAGCTTCAAAAACAGAAAAAAAAGAAAAATCGTCAAAAACGTTGGGAAAAGTGACAAAAACATCGAACAAATTGACAACAAAAGCGATGGTCGACAGAAGACAACACGAGGGTTAACCCTCGTGTTGTCTTCCCGTCAACCTTGAAAAAAAGGGGTTTTTTTTCGACATTTTTGACGCCTTTTTTTCACAGTGTGCTTTAGCTTTTTCCAACGTTTTAAATTGTTAAATGTTTCTTCTACACATTTTCAGCGCTTATTTCTATGTCCCATATTTTCTGATATAAAACAATAATTGAAAACGGGTAACGCCACTTTTGCGTTTTCTCTTCAGATCGTTTCCTTCTAAACATAGCCTCAGTCTGGGGAGTCTGCTCTGTAGTTTCTAGCGCACAAGAGGCGTGATCAACGGGCATAGTTCAGATGACTCCGTACGCAACTGGATAGTCCTTCAACCAATCAGACCAACGAGCCGGGTGACGTACTTTGCGGAGCTGAGCTCCGTTCTTTTGGCCACCAGCGGGGCTAGCTGGTAAATTAGGCTTTTACCAAAGCCGGTCGGTAATAAGGCAAACACATCCTTCTTTTGTAGGAATTGTTCCAGGGCGAGTTTCTGTCGTCGCTTCTCTGTCTTTGTCGTTTTAAACCCTCCAATAGCGCGGCAGGTGGATAAGCCAGTTTGTGATTGGTCCCCGCAGATTTGTAATAGAAGCAGGGTAGAAAGACGTACTGAGCTGTAGGGAGAAATCAAATCACCGGCAGATCGGGCTGGGGTTACCCGGTCTACACCTAGAAGGCTGAAAAAGGAGAACAAATAGTGTCACAAGTCTTCTCTGCTATGAAACCAGATGACTGCTGCTGGCCATTTGTTCTATCTTGGTAAATGGTGAGCATCAGCTTTTCTACTCTCGGTTGGGTGCAGGCGTCAGGTTGAGCTCTGCTTGTTTTTGGAGCTCAGACGGTCGGTCGTGGTTCTCTTACAGCAGATGTGTTTTGCTTCAGTTTTTATGGCGTCTGGACCTCAAAGTCTCCGTCCAGCCTCTCTGCAGTCTCGTGCACCTGATGTGGAAACACAAAGCCTGCTGGGAGTTGTGGCACGTGGTTTACTGTACGCCACCAGAACTCTCAGCTTCAGGAAGTCAAAGTACAGCAGTACTGTCAGCTTTAGGAAGTAAAAGTACAGCAGTATTCTCAGCTTCAGGAAGTAAAAGTACAGCAGTATTCTCAGCTTCAGGAAATCAAAGTACAGCAGTCTTTTTTCCGACGTTTTTATTGCCTTATTTGTCGCTTTTTTTTCTACATTTTTGTCACCTTGTTCACCTTTTTTCATTTCTTTTTACTTGTTTGTCAGCTTTTCTTTACCTTTTTGTCATGTTTTTTGTCACATCACCTTTCTTGACTTTAGTCGTAGCCATTTTATTCTATTTTTTTGGATATTTTTGTTGCCTTTTTTCAACGCTTTTGTCGCTCCTTTTGAAGTTTGAGAATGCAGTCCACTAATCTCGCATAGCCAGACCTTCTTCCACAGTGCTGCGGAGGAGGGTCTGGCTAGTCTACACAGCATTCCTGGATGGGAGAGAAACATGCTCTGGTTTATTGGCATTTCTTTAAACCAATCTCAATAATCTTGGGCGGTGCTAAGCTCCGGACAGAGTAACGGTGCCTCTGCAAAATAGCCTCGGGAAGGAACTTGTTTTGGTGGAACATGTGTACGTTCAAAAGTAGTTTTAGTCGTGCAACAGAATACTCAGATTGGACAGATGGTCTAGCTAGCTGTCTGGATTTACATTTAGAATGCCAACACAGAGAAAGCGAAAGTTGACGGACATCCAGTCGAAAATGAGTGGAATTCACGGCACCTGAACAATCCCGGAAATGAATGGTGGTTGATCTAGACTATGTAAAAGGTAGTCTATAATAACGCTCCTGTTGCAGGTGAGCAGCTGCACTTTGAAAGACTTTGGCAGAATAAACAGCACATTCTCACTCCCATCGCGTAAAATACGGACGCTTGGTCATGTGCCTTTGGCGTTTGTTATTGACGCTAAAAGTCTCCTTTAGGGTCAGATCTAAACGCGCTGGGTCGGGACTATTGGCGTCACACTGCAAAATAGCCTCGGGAAGGAACTTGTTTTGGTGGAACGTGTACGTTCAAAGGTAGTTTTAGTCGTGCAACAGAAAACTCAGATTGGACAGATAGTCTAGCTAGCTGTCTGGATTTACCCTGCAGAGATCTGAGGAGCAGTTAACCATAGTCCTCACAAATCCACCGGAGGTTAGAACGCCAACACAAAGACAGAGGAAGGTGACGGACATCCGGCTGAAATATCCGGCTTCACCCAAGCAATCCCGGAAATGAAACGCCATCGATATAGACTAACAACCACTGACTGACTCAGTTTGAAACCATTTCCTGGCTGCCGGCTGACTCTGAACAGAAGTAGAGAAGACTATAGGACCGGTTGGCAGAGGGGAAACTCTGCAGTATTTTTAACCCACATAAGCATCAAAGCTGCTGACCTATGCAAGTTTCTAAAGTCTGGGCACTCCTGGAGAAAATTGCCAAACAGAAAAAAAAGAGCAAAGAAAAACAGAAGCCTGCCTCCAGGTTTTCCACCCGCATCCTAAAGAAGGTCCCGCACAAGAACAAGTCAAATATTTCAACCTCTGCCTCTCCACTCACTGGACATACAAACACATTGATTCCACTTTCACACAAGTGGTGAATATAGAAAAACAATAAAGGTCAAACCAGCGGTGGATGAAGTGTTCAGATCCTTTACTTCAGTAACAGTACTAATACCACACTGTAAAAAATACTCTGTTACAACTAAAAGTCCTGCATTGAAAATGTCACTTAACACTTGTGTCGTCTTCCTATCAACCATGCACATTGTTGTTTTCTGGGTCAAAATTTTAACCTTAAACTTTTTGGGGCGCCTTTTCGATAGTTTTGACGCTTTATCCAATTTATTTTATTTATTTTATATATTCATTTTTGTCACTTTTTTCAACTTTTTTGTCACCTTTTTCAACTTTCTTATATAATTTTTTGACCAAATGCTATAAAATTGAATAAAACACCAGAATTCAATGAAAGTAGTGAACTGATCATTTATTTGACTTGTGAAGAGCGTCGTATGGAAGCATCCACGTTATATTTTTGGACACTTTGGCTGAAAGAAACCCAAATTTCTGATTTCTGAAGAGACATTTTGAAAATGGGTCAAATTTGACCCCGAGGACAACAGGAGAGTTAAGTAAAAGTCTGTAAGTATCATCAGGAAAATGTAGTAAAAAAAATTCTCACATTTTAGAAACTGGAAACGATCCAAACAAGTTGTGTGTTTTGTGTGCAGGAATCTTAATGTGTAAAGTAACTAAAACTAAACTAAAGCTGTAACAGATGAATGTAGTGGAGTAAAAAGAACAATATTTCTCTCTGAAATGTAGCGGTGTAGAAGTAGAAAGTGGCATGAAAAGAAAAGACTCAAGTGAAGTACAAGTACCTCAACATTTGGACTTAAGTACAGTACTGGAGTAAATGTATGTTATGTATCTACAGTACTGGAGTAAATGTATTAAGTTACACGTTTTCTTCAGCATGTGGTCCTTTCAGGCACGACAGATAAAAGAAGTAGGGATCCAGATTTCTGGGGTTCGGCCGAATACCGAATCCACTGGTTAAGATTCTGCCGAATCCGAATACCAAATCCTCCTCCCATCCTCAGTCCATGAACACAGTAAACTCATGAATGAAGTAAACAGTGACTGTCCTTCCTTTGCCGTACCTGAAGTTGCAGCATTCTGGCTGCTGTCTGGAGATTCCTTCATGCACAACTCGTATTCTTTCAGATGTTTCAGACCAGATGTTGTAACAGCGGCCATGTTGTGTATTGTTTAGGGTCCTCGCCACCACCAGACCAATCAGCATTGAACAAACTGAACATGTAGCTGGACTTGAACGGTCTTCTTTTGACTGAAAGTTCTGCCAAACAACAACTTTCTCTGCTCACCAGTTCCATGTCCACTTTCTCACAGCCTGCTGCACTGAACGCTCCACCTACGTAAACACCTTCCCGTAATCGACGGCGGCTAGAGGGGTGATCGGGACGCATTTTTCTGTCCGAGCCCCGGCCCGCTTCCGACAGAGCAGTAACCGAACCCGACCCGAGCCCGACAGGCATTAAGATATTTATGTCCGAGCCCGACACAGTTAAAATCTTATTTTTTTCTCATACTAATGACACATGTACATTTGTTTGTGTGGAAAAGCCCACTTTTATTAAGCAACTGTAGGAAGGCCTTCGGAAATGTCGACAGATGAGCGCATCGGCGCACACGGGGCAACAAGCGCACGTTAATAAGCTGTTTAATTTAAAATGTTCAATTTGTTAACCTTTCCTAATTATCGAGCCCGACCCGAACCCGAACATCATTTCTAAATATCTGTCTGAACCCGGCCCGTGTCGGGTATCACCACTCTAATGGCGCTGTCACTACGTCGACCAGCGTAGCGAGCGTAGTACAAGCGTAGTACAAGCGTAGGGTTCGGTTCGCTGGAAAGAAATTTGAACGTTCGGCAGAAACCCAACCCAAAAAAAAAAGCCCAATACGAATCCTGGATTCGGTGCATCCCTGAAAAGAAGATTAATAACAGACTTTATGAATGACTATTAAGAATCAAATTGAGTTTAATCTTCTCTGACACCATGGAGCCGCAGAATGTTTGGTTTTTGCCCGTGAAGTTACTGAATCTGTCCAGAATAAAACTGGCCTAAATTTGAAATTTAAAGTGAAAGAAAAGACATCTGGGTTTCATTTAAACAGCAATATTTCTCTGTGAAAGTGGTGTAAGTATACGTCAGTGTCACTCTCTTTAAACCTAAACGTCTAAACATCTGTTGAGCTACGATTCACCAAAAATCAGAGGGAATGTGAGCTGAGCTGCTTCGTCTCGTTACTGTAGAAGGAACTACAGCTACTTTATTTGAGTACAGATGTGTGCAGAGAGAGCCCAGTGCAAAAAAACACAAGCAAAAGGAAATAAACACATTCGTCACACTTAGGGAGGAAAAAAAGAAGCTGAATAAAACAGGAGCAACATATCTATCTGTGTGTGTGTGTGTGTGTGTGTGTGTGTGTGTGTGTGTGTGTGTGTCCGCTGTGATCCCCGCGAGTTTGCACTGATGTGAGAACACAGAGGAGCCGAGAGGGAGGAGAGGCATCTGTTGTCAGGAGGAATATTTGGTTTGATTCATAGCAACGCCTCAAACTGTGGGACAGAGAGAGAGGGAGAGGGAGAGAGGGAGAGAGGGAGAGAGGGAGAGGAGAGAGAGGGAGAGGGAGAGGGAGAGAGAGAGAGAGAAAGAGAAAGAGAAAGAGAAAGAGAAAGAGAGGGAGGGAGGGAGGGAGATAGAGAGAGAGAGAGAGAGAGAGAGAGGGAGGGAGAGGGAGAGAGAGAGAGAGAGAGAGAGAGAGAGAGAGGAAGAGAGGGAGAGCGCAGAATGAACATCTGGGGGAAAAAAATAAGCAGAATCCTCTTCTCAGACCTTTTGGCAGTAACACACACATGCACACACACGCACACACACACATACGCACACATGCGTGCACACACGCATGCACGCACACACACGCCATACACACACACACGTGCGCCTTTCCTCAAAAACCGGAGTGGAGAGGGAGAGAGGTTACTCCAGTTCAACTGAGATCCAGAGAGAGAGAGACACAGAGAGAGAGAGAGAGAGACAGAGAGAGAGAGAAGGAGAGAGAGACAGAGAGAGAGAGAGAAAGAAAAAAAAGAGAGAGAGAGAGAGAGAGAGAGAGAGAGACAGAGAGAGAGAGAAGGAGAGAGTGGGTGAGAGGGAGGAGGGTGAACGGTGCACCCATTTCCTGCACATGAGGGTGTGTTTCTGCGTCCGTTCTGAACATTTCAGTACACACACACTGAGCGTGTCCGAAGAAAGAAAAACAGAAAGCAGTGAAAGTAAAAACCAGGGAAAACTACATCAAAAATATGTATTAAAAAAAATGTATAAAAAATAATAAACAACAACCACCAAGTGAATGTAGGCCACAGACCAATGGAATATAAGGACATTTGGGAAAGGTAAAGGAAAGGGAACAGATATGAACTTCTTGTGAAGGTCTTATTTGGAACGAGGATGACGAGTCTCTGCAGCTGAACGTCCAGTAGTTCTTCATCTTCAATGCAGACCACGCGTCACGTCTTCTTTCAACACAAGATGGTGCAGTTTACCCATGATTCCCATTCATTTCAGTCAGCACAGTAGTTGTCTTCCAGTGGTTCTCATTGCTGCATTATGACATTGTGTCATTGTGACTGTTCTCACTCTATTGAATAGGGTTTCCAAAGGCTTCAAGGTTGTTTTTTTGGGAAGTATTCAAACTCTCAAAGACTCCAGTGTTCACTGTTTTGGTGGGTGAAGTCCATGTTTCTTTTAGATTTCAACCAAACATTTAGTATGTGTTTGTACGGAAGAGGATTAGGGCCACATGTGAAAAAAAAATAATATTTGAGTTCTGACTTTAAAATCAGAATTCTGACTGTGTGTTTAAAATCTAATCTGTGTCTTTGTAAATGTTTGGAAGATATTACAAGAACATACAAATGACAAAGTAAGACCCATCAAGAACGACAAAAAAACAGCCAGTACACACAAGAAAATGTGGAAATACACATGCCAACAAAAAGGTCAGGTCCCAGTTGGTGGTTTTTCCCTCCTGATGTAGTCAGTGAAAGGGCCCCAAATCTTCTTAAAATGCTAATATCATGCTCATTTTCAGGTTCATAATTGTATTTAGAGGTTATATAAGAATAGGTTTACATGGTTTAATTTTCAGAAAACACCGTATTTTTGTCATACTGCACATTGCTGCAGCTCCTCTTTTCACCCTGTGTGTTGAGCTCTCTGTTTTAGCTACAGAGTGAGACATCTTACTTCTGTTCCATCTTTGTTGGGAGTCACACATGCTCAGTGGCTAGGTAAGGACTACTAGCCAGTCAGAAGCAGAGTATGAGGGCGTGCCCTGACAGTACCTAGGTAAGGACTACTAGCCAGTCAGAAGCAGAGTATGAGGGCGTGCCCTGACAGTACCTAGGTAAGGACTACTAGCCAGTCAGAAGCAGAGTAAGAGGGCGTGCCCGACAGTACCTAGGTAAGGACTACTAGCCAGTCAGAAGCAGAGTATGAGGGCGTGCCCTGACAGTACCTAGGTAAGGACTACTAGCCAGTCAGAAGCAGAGTATGAGGGCGTGTCCTGACAGTAGCTAGGTAAGGACTACTAGCCAGTCAGAAGCAGAGTATGAGGGCGTGCCCTGACAGTACCTAGGTAAGGACTACTAGCCAGTCAGAAGCAGAGTATGGGGGGCGTGCCCTGACAGTACCTAGGTAAGGACTACTAGCCAGTCAGAAGCAGAGTATGAGGGCGTGCCCTGACAGTACCTAGGTAAGGACTACTAGCCAGTCAGAAGCAGAGTAGGAGGGCGTGCCCTGACAGTACCTAGGTAAGGACTACTAGCCAGTCAGAAGCAGAGTATGAGGGCGTGCCCTGACAGTACCTAGGTAAGGACTACTAGCCAGTCAGAAGCAGAGTATGAGGGCGTGTCCTGACAGTAGCTAGGTAAGGACTACTAGCCAGTCAGAAGCAGAGTATGAGGGCGTGCCACGCTAGCAGCTAGGCGAGCATTATAACGTGTGTTACAAAGTGACCACGTGTGTCTCTGAAGTAAAGGCTGGACTACAATAGAGCTGTTTGGAGCAGTTGGTGAACAGTGTTTTCTGTTGGAGATGGTAAGTCCCTTTGGGGGGACTTTGGGCTTTTTCACTTTGTAAACCTATAACGTGCACAAAAAAGATATATAACACAATAAAGGAAAGGGGAAAAGCCAAAAAAGCATAATATGAGCACTTTAAATTCATCGTGGGAGTTGGACAAAGAGAACCGAATTTCTTCAAAGTGCAAACAAGAAACCATATCATTCAGCCACTTTTTGAGGAGGAGAAGAAGTCGACTTCCATTCCGTTCTAATGGCCCGTTTTGCAATGAGCATAGCAACCATGAGGGCTTGTTGTAAAGCTGAGGGGAGAGCCAGAGCCCAGTCTCACCAAGAGACAGTCAGGGGCCAGTCGTCTGTCATATACGACACCGTACAAACGAAAAACGTCAACCCAAAACCCCGTGACCTTAGAGCTCACCTGCTGCTGTTTGACAGACGGATGAAAACCTGCCTTAGGCTATGTTCACACCTGGTGTCCTTTCTAGAAGCTGCCAGCGTCTGTTTTACATTAGAATCCTGTGGAGTAAACCTTGTTTTCAACAAAGCCCTGAGCGCCATTCTAAACGCCACCGCCGGCTTTTTTTCCTGCAGCTCGGAGCGTCTTATTTTTCTGATGCGCCCCTCGCTCCACCCCTGCCTACCTCCTATATAGATATACAAAGTTTTTCACCTGATATATGTTTGTCATATGTGTGTGTGTGTGTGTGAGAGAGACGTTTTGTCCGATCCTCACTTCTGTCAGGGTTAAGGCTAGAATTAGGTATAGGCTAGTGTGTGAGCTAGTGTCCTCCCAAGTATAGTAGAACAAACTGTGTGTGTGTGTGTGTGTGTGTGTGTGTGTGTCGTTTACTGCCTCACATTACCACCTATTTACAGCCTCCCGCTGCTGTGGAAACATGATCTAATTAATCACACACATCAAACTGCTCAGATGTTGGGGGTCCTGTGTGTGTGTGTGTGTGTGTGTGTGTGTGTGTGTGTGCGTGCGCATGTGTGTGTGTGTGTGTGTTGCACCTGCTGGGCCATCTGTGAGACTGCTTTAAACACTGGCCCATGTTCGATTCAGACTAATATGAGGTGTGATTTGTAATCATTAATGCATTAAATGGGTTAATTTTGATAAATTAGTAAAAGAATGAGAAGAAGAATGAGAAGAAGAAGAAGAAGAAGAAGAAGAAGAAGAAGAAGAAGAAGAATACATGCGTGCGGGAATATACTTTCACTGGGGGGGTGGGGGGCTGCAGCCTAAATGGGCGCCCAATGCACATTCTTACACATATTCTCCTTTTCATCCATTGCAGTAACATCACTCCCTTTAAAGCCATTTCAGACATTAAGACTTGAGATCTCCGGCCCTGCTTAACACCAACGAGATACAAACTGGGACCGAGGCGACTCATTTCAAACGGCACCATCCAAAATACGGTACAGCAGAGGGCGAGATCAGAGATTTAGGATTCTGGGTTTTTAGCAGCAGTGGAAGAAGTATTTAGATCCTTTACTAAAGTAAAAGTACTAATACCACATTGTTAAAAAATATTCTGATACAAGTAAAAGCTGCATTGAAAAGGTTACTTAAAGCTTTAGTGCGTAACTTTTTGATATTAAAGGGGAACTATGCAGTTTTTTTTTAGCTTAATTTACCCTAACAGAACAGCTTCGGAGTCATTGGTATGGTTATATGACTTTTTTCGGGTTGAATGGTGGCCGTCTCGCTTCCCCCTAGCGCACATGTGTCAGAGTCAAGGCCCGCGGGCCAAACTCGCAAACTTTGATCTGGCCCACATATCAATTCAGGTTCACAATAACTTTTTGCCCGCCTAGTTTTTGTCGCTTTTTCCGACAGTCTTGGCGCTATTTCTAACATAATTCATTGTCAATAAACTGTCTGGCCCTTGATGTGATTCTCTTTTTCCAGCGTGGCCCTTAGAGAATTTGAGTTTGACACCCCTGCCCTAGCGCCTGTGAGCGGTAAAACCACCCTTGCAACTTTCGGCCGGCGGGCCGTGATATCAGGTCTCGCCATGTAACGAATTGCTTCACGCCACTGCACACATCCAGGATAGCTATAAGAACAAGGCAGCGATGGAGTTTTTCACACTATCGTCATGGCTGAGGCGGCAAAAAAAAGAAGCAGAAAGCTCGGAAAGCGTTGTCGGAGGAAGAGAGAAAGAGGAAACGGCAGACTGACCGAGAGAGGAGTCAGACACTTTATCCGCAACGGAGTTTCTTGTCAGCTTGATGTTGGCAAACGCAAGTTGCTTCTGCTCCGACGGCGTTCTAAGGCTATTGTAGGAAAAAACGAATAGTGTTGAGGAATCGGGAGAGAAGGGTAATATTTCGAGAAAAAACCTCAGTGGACATATCTCCGTGCGTTCGCCGGCTTCTTTGAAAACAAATGCACATTTCAATTCAATTCAATTTTATTTATAGTATCAAAGCATAACAAGAGTTATCTCGAGACACTTTACAGATAGAGTAGGTCTAGACCACACTCTATAATTTGACCAGAGGAAGAAAATGGGAGGGGGGGAAGAGTCGCCAACGAGTTTTGCCAAATATCTATTCCGAAGCTGTAGGGGGAGCTCTATAGAGAAACCTGCGAGCAGTGATCATTTATTTAACTCATGAAGAGCGTTGTATGGAACCATCTGGTTGAAAGAAACCCAAATTTCTGATATAGAAACTTTTTGAAAATGGGTCAGATTTGACCCGAGAACAACAGGAGGGTTAAACACAGTTTCCCTCTCAAAGCCACACATTCTTATAGGGGTTGATTCAGTTGAAGTTTCTGTGAATTCAGATGTCATCATCGTGACTTTCTAAAGTTATTCACATGAACAAAACACATGGCGATCCCCATAAAACCACATGACGTCTCCGAGTATGTGGAAGGTATATTTATAGTGTGATACGTGTACTGTTTATAGATGTCTTGCCCTGTACTTTATGTCAGCATGCACTGTACGACTGTATGTTGTCTCTGCACCGTGTCTCACATTCTGACGCGTTTCAGTGTTAACGGTTCCAAATTCACATGTCGTTACGAACAAACAGTGGACTAATAAACCTCTAAAAACATGTCTGAGAGGTAGAAATAATATTGGATTGAATATCCGAGTACAAAGCTCATGAAGCTTTATTCCCGCAGCTTTTGTGTCACAAAAAAAAAGATCAATTTTGGCGCTTTAACGCTCCGTTATTTAGCATGAAGAGTTTCTGAAGAACTTAGGCCTAGTCGACTTGAATACAACAAAGGCTGGAAAAACTGCACTACATTTAACATTTTCCATTCATATATTGTCACATTTGGCACCCAAAGAGGCAGTAAAATATGGAATTCTTTTTGCGTCTTCAATTCCAAGCAAAACTTCTCAAGTATCCAAAAGAAAAAATCGCTAACTGAAGCAAAAAAAAAAAGTCATCTCAAAGGTCAAACTTAAAACTGGCAAAATAAAACGTTTGTGTATAGTCGTAAACTATTGGTCATTTATATGTGCTTTTGGTCACGGTTCCCTCTGCTTGTTTCTCAGTGATCAGTCTTTCGCTCTCTCCATCACGTCCGCGGTTGCGCTCCCGGCTTTCTCGCAAACAGAGATTTGCGTAAGACTCGTCCGAGTAGACGAAACAAATCTGTCAGAGCCACCGCTTAAGACGTCTTTTGAGGGCTGGAGGTATGCCCATTACTTCAAATTAGAATAACGATGAAGGAAATGGCGGCGCCAAAAATGCAGAGACAACAGGGCAGTGGCGAGCTTGAGGATTTGATCAAATAAAAATGGATACAAAAAAAAGAGTCCTGAAGAAAGCAGGCAAAAAACGGTAGCAAAAAGCATTCGGAGGAACTGGTGCCTGTTTCAACAGTGGAATCGCCGTCCTTCCAAAATACACTGGCCAAAATACAGATAATGAAGAGATAATGTTGTGCTGATGTTCACAACTTTGTTGTCAGCTCTGTGTTATTAAAGAGCATAACAGAGACATCTTGTGTATGTCCTCATTATAATAATGGTTTGTGTTGATCTGGGCATACATGAGGTTTAACTTTATATTGTTATTTGGCAAGTAAGTTATGGTGCATCTCAGGTGATATTACAGAGTAATCCAAAAGTAATGTGAGCAGTTCAGCAGTGAGTGATACAGTAAAATAAGGCATTACTTTTTTGAAAGTAACTAATAGTGTGTAATCTATTACTTTTTTGAACTATCCCAGCACTGATACACACACACAGACACACACAGACACACACACACACACACACACACACACACACACACACACACACACACACACACACACACACACACACACACACACACACAATTCATTCAAAGTGCAGAGTTGCTTGGCTATAAATCTGACTCTGATTTACTCCTGCCATCGGGATTTTTTCCGTTCAGTCCGAGTATAGAAAGCAGTCACAAGTGTTGATGTCACGGATTAGTTTAGCCGTGAATGTTCACAATGCCGATGATTCCCAGCGGCAGTGACCTGGGGGAGGCAGCGTGTGCAGGTATGCTCGGCCGAAACGTCTTTAGATCTCGTAAAGTGATCCCGTAAGAGACGATGCTGCTGAAACCTGATAACACAGCAGTCGTATGTCAAAGAGCACCGCTCAATATGTGGAGAGAGCTGTAAAAGGTACAGCATTTACACTCAGCACTTTGCTCACACAATACACATAAAACTAAAAAAACTACACTTTTAAATCCTCTAAGGCCCACGGGCCGAATCCGGCCCCTCGCAAATTTGTATTCCGGCACGCATATCAATTAAGGTTGACAATAAACTTTGGCCCGCCTAGTTGTGCGCCAAACCAAACAAATACGGGAAACTGCACTCAAAGCAGAATTTGGCAGAGTTGCTGATTTCGAGACCCAGAAATTCCCACAGAATTGAAACGGCTGTGAAACAGGTTGCTGGGAGTCGACTGTGTGGTAGCCTGCCTGATCGCTTTGCTTGTTTTGCTAAATTCTCTGATGGCTAATGAACTTTTTCGCTGACTTTTTTAGGGCTTTATGTCGACCAAACTGTAAGTGAGAAGGCTATATGAGACACGCAATAATATAGTCAGGAGCGTGCCTATGTTCCCACAGCCCTATGTTCCCACATTTCTAAGATCTTTTTCAAAATTAGGCCTTTCTCCCAATTTGGTAGCCAATTACACCCAACCTATTATCCAGTAGCAATGGACTACAGATGGAATGTAACCCTTACCCTAACATAGGGCCTAATTTTAAGAAAAATCTTAAAAATGTGGGAACATAGGGCTGTGGGAACATAGGGCCTAATTTTCAGTGAAAAAGAAATTCTTAGACTAAGATGCCACATCTTTAATAAGATTTCTTTCTTCAACCCTCTGAGGTCTAAGGGCATTTCTACATTCCTTTTTTAAATTCACATTTTAAGGATAATCGCACATAACCCTTGTGTATCATATCAAAATGTTCAGAGCAAACTCAGCTTTCTGTATAGTGAGGCTCAAATATGTTCCAGAGCAATGTGTAGACAGATAATTTGGCCCTGAAGCTGAAAAGTTGATGTTTGCTTTTTGAAATTTCTCAAATCTCTCTCCTAAACTCAATTGTTTTGGTGCTTGAAATGAGTTCACAAAGGTATTGGGTTCACAAAAGTAGCATAATACCAGTAATATATATATATATATATATATATATATATATATATAAAATAGTAAATAAATGTCTGAAATGAGTGTTCAATGTGTCAAACATCACTTGGACTCGCCGCTGCGTCTTTTGTCCTCAGAGGGCATTTCTTTTACTGCACTGTAACTTTAGTTCTTGAACTTTATCTGTGTTTTTGTTTGTTTTTTATATTTTTGACAGTTTTTAAAGGCTCCTTAATGTTCCTTAATGTATGTAAAGCAATTTGAATCGCCTTGTTGCTGAAATGTGAAATCAAAATAAAGCTGTCCTGCTTTGCGTTGCTGATAACTTACGTTGTTGTCTTTAGGGTTTGCCAGAGAAATAAGGTGCCATGAATGAAAATTCAGCTTGATTCCTTATTGCAGAAGGCAGCAGATTTCCTCTAATAACATCTTGCTATGTGGAGTCATACACTGCACCAAAGACATCTCATTGATTCTACTTGTAATTCACACTTTTTGGGCTTTTGTGGCCTTTAATCGTCAGGATAGTGCGAAGACAGTAAAGTGAAGCTGTAAGCCCATGCAGGGATTTAATGATTTTATTTTATTCTCTCACAATCTAAGAAGAATTATGTTGTAAAGTCACTCTTTTTCTGGATTGTTGACGACATATAAAGAAACCAGAGTTCACTTCAGGTCTGATCTAAGGTTCCTATGTTGCACACTACTACCACAAGCACAGTATCACTTCCTACAGAATATTATTACTGTTCGGTTGCAGCTGCAGTCAGAAAACAAATCTTGGTCACGAGACGAGAGCACTAAATTATTATTCTGATCAGATAATACAAACATGGAAAAATGTTCAGGCTTTTGGGTATATGTGCTACAATTTCAAACCAGTTGGATATTTGAGAGCATGCATTTGTTGTGTGTTAGAGAAACAAACGGCAGCAGCCAATGACAGCTCAGTTGGCTGCGTGGTGAGCTGGAGTCCTGGCAGACAAACGTTTTAACATCTTCAATACATTCAATATAAATACAGAAACACACACACACACACACACACACACACACACACACACACACACACACACACACACAGGCCTGCTCAGACAAAGTTACATGGGCGTTGAAGTAACAGCATATTTCACATATTTACTGCATGCTGTCACACACCTGCTGCCATAAAACACACACACCCACATACACATATTAACACACAGACACACACACACACACACACACACACACACACACACACACACACACACACACACACACACACACACTGCATCACCGTATAGATCTTCCATACAAGACACACACACTTCGTTACCCGCCCTCTTCTCACACTTTCACACATCTCTCTCTCCTTTTTCTGACACAAAATCTTTTCACTAACACACACACACACACACACACACACACACACACACACACACACACACACACACACACTTCTGTATCATCAGGCCGCCTGTCAGGGCATTATGTCATCTTTCTATTCCAGAAAAACACCTGTGGCTCAGCGACACACACACACACACACACACACACACACACACACACACACACACACACACACACACACACACACAAGCTCCTCCACATATCGGTGGCTGAGATGATGTGAATATATTTTGGCTCCTAACCTGTTACATGTATTTTTATGCCATCATAATTACATTGAGGCCTATTCATACACATCTATTAACATTTTAAAGCCACAAAGATGTAAATATTTTAGTCCGTGGCAACACTTTTGTGTTGTGTCCTCCGTTGGGCCTCATACCACACACTGGGAGCGTCTCAGAGGAGAAGCGTTTTGCCTGCGCGACTTGCAGATCTTGTAGGTTTTGTAATTTTTCCTGGACATTTGTGTTTTTACAAAAAAGTAAGTGGTCTACATAGTTAAATGGCCTCTTCTATTTTGTCAAGTTATGAAGACATGGATCACAGATTTGTGGCTGTGTTTTAGTTGTTAGTGATGTGATTTACCATCGGGCTACTGCACAGGGTGTTTATTTTGAAAATTGACCTTATGCTCGGTTCCATTTCCTGTCTGGCCTATGCAATGCCCTTCGGCTCCGCCAACAACAGACCTAGCGTGTATTTTTAGGGGAGCAAAGCGCAGACCCTAACCCAACCCTTACCCAACCCCAGTGACGGAATGGCCTGGAATTTGGGCAAATGGCAGAAGGGCCGCCCCCTATGGACCCCTATGTTAATTTTGATAAGTTATTTCATGCACGCAGCCACAGATATTCCAGATTGTACTGCGGCAAGGTGCGTGGAAAGATTAACTCGGACTAATTTCCAAGCTAGGTTATTGACAAAAATTGGGCCGGTGTGTTGCAAATGCCAGGGCCGTTGTTTGATCCCAGTCCGTCACTGCCCAACCCTAACCCTACCCTACCCTTACCCTAACCTAACGCAACCCTACCCTACCCTAACCTAACCCAACCCAACCCAGCCCTTACCCTACCCTAACCCTCTTGTAAACTGCTTATATGAACCTCAGTAAATAAGTGTCTCTGTATGTACAGTATGTCACTAGTAGTGATGATAAACCTTAAAAAACAAAACCACGGTGAGTCACATCTGAAGGAAGCATTTGCATCTCTTTACTTAGGAAAATCTGGCTAAACAAAACATTAGATAATGATAATTACAGCAAAGTAAACTGATAACCCAGCCATAACTCATGTGGAATAATAACTATTCTAGATAGAAACTTGGGTAAAAGAGTTAACAAAGTAAATTTTTCTACATGTGTCCTCTAAGAGACAACAGTCTCGTTGAATTAGCAGCTTCTGAGGCCAGACTCATTTACATTTCGCAAGGATCTGTCCTTTATTCACAATCTAAACTCCTCAAGAGAGAGCAGCTCTTTCAACTTTAAATCATCCCGCTGCTGCTGCTCCCAATAACTTGGAGCAGAATTTAGAGAGGCACTTTTGCATAATTCATTTCGGACTCTCTGGACAGATAGCAACTCCTCTGAGACAGAAAACACCAACAACTTATATATGCAGCTGTAAGAGGACAAAGAGTTAGGAAGCACATATAAAGGGTTAGCAGAATGTCACTCCAGAATTAGATTGTTGTTTCAAGTTACATCAAGCAAATGAGAATGCATGAGAAGGCACGACATTCTGGCCTGATGCAGACTGAGTAATGTTACGGTCGCTTCCCTTCTGCATCTTTAATTCTCGAGGGGCTGGAGAAGTAATTCAGATCCTTTTCTTTAGTAAAAGTTCTAATACCACACTATAAAAAATACTCTCTTACAAGTGAAAGTCCTGCATTGTAAATTTTACTTAAGTAAAAGTCTGTATGTGTCATCACTTAAAGAATTAAAAATAAAATAAATGGGACCTCAATTTACAAAATGAACATCATGCTGTATTGAAGAAGACTTGAAACTCATTATGAAATGGCTATGGTAATAAATCAAGTGAGAAGTAGGCTCATCATCAAAAATCTGACTTTTTTTGGGAACCAGTGTAGTCGTCCCTTGCTGTAAATTAAAAAAACTGCAGGTTTAAGGAACTGCACAGCAATGCAGAAGGCGCGTATTGACTTCAGACTAAATCTGTGAACCTGTGGTTCTGCAAACAGAAAAATGAAAACACAGAGTTTTATGGTCCGTTTTTACAGCTTCACTTTTCAGACCTGGAAGCTTTGTCCATTATTTTTACAGTCTCTGGCCTGTCCTTTAAGTTAAAGTTCTCTTAGACGTGCTCCATAGACACTTCATCAGCCACACATGCACTTAACCGTATCAAAAATCACACACGTGGCAGTCTCTCTAATATACTGTATCCTCCGCCTCCTGGACCCTCACACCCTGTTCAATGGGATTGACCTCTGACCCTGCAGCCCGTCTGCAGTCATGCAGTCACTCCTTTGGCATCCTCATGTGTCGCCAGCTCTAGCAGAAGCTGGCTCATTACACCAACGTGACATTCCCGCAAATGGCTGCTGTTGTTGAGCCATGTGCTGAGTCGACGGCCCTGCATGTCATCATCCTCATCATCACTAACACACTCCTAGTATGTCCAACAAATCCCTCACACACGGGAAGAGGCAAAATAAAGTCACAAGTCAGTTTACTGTAACTAAATATAGCAGAAATGCAACTGAGTGAATATTTCCACCTGAAAGTAGTGGAGTAAGTGTATAGCAGCATATGTAAATACAAAAAGTACCTAAAATGATTCTAAAGCACTGTATTTGAGACATGAGGAATGTTACTAAGTTACTCTTCATCTCAGCTGTGCTGTGCCATTAGATCATAAAAGGTGAACCCTTGCTTGGGATCTAGGCTCGTTTCGCTGTGGAAATCAGTTCCAGTTGGCAGTCAGCCTTGGGCCATAGATGAAACATGGAACCAGACCAAGTATGCTTGAGCCGATTCTGGTTCTTCATCCGTCACAAGTCTGACATGTCTCTGGCAACCACGAGGGCCAGATTAAGGCCACTCCTGTACAAGGCCATTTTGGATCTCTTAACCTTCATGTTGTCCTCGGGTCAAATTTGACCCATTTTCAAAAAGTTTCTATATCAGAAATTTGGATTTTGTTCAACAAAATTGTCAAAAACAATAATCGGGATGGTTCCATCCAACGTTCTTCACAATTAAAATACATAATCAATTCAAAACTGAATTTGGCATCAAAAATGTGGAAAGAAACTTCAAATAAAGCGCCAAACAGACAAAAACATTGGGTAAAGCTTCAGAAACGTCGGAAGAACTGACAAAAACATCAGGAAAAGCGACAAAAGTGTTGAAAAAGAAAAAAAAAGTTTTATTTTTAAATTTTGACCCAGAAAAAACTAAAAGTTGCACGGCCGACGGGAAGGCAACACGAGGGTTAGAAGGCTGCTTATAGTGAACTGCACGGGATTAAGTGTTAAGTCAAAAACTGTATATAAAAATTGACGGCATGACAGCTTCCTAAACGGGAAGCCAAAAGTGGCCATCTCGATTGCCCCCTGGTGGCTGGCTGCAGTAATAAACCCCGCCCCCTCCATTTTAGCCGATCTGACATGGGACAAAAAAATAAATAATCTAAGTTAAAGACATTTGTCCAAAAGACGTTTTCTGTCGTTTCAGGTAGTTCTTTTCACGCTGATGTTCAAGTGTTGTGATTGAGTCACGAGTGAGTCTGGCAGGTGTATTGGCAGGACCTTTATACCGCATGTCATGGATGTATTATATGACCTGGATACAGCGTTCAAGGAGGATCCCCGTTCATTCCTATAAGAGTTGCTCAGTGACGCGTGAAGCCATCATGGAGCCAAAAATGACCCGGATGATTGGCAGTGGGGAATAAATGATTTAATTGTGTGGCTCTTCTAGCCTTTCCAAATGTCATCAAACGGAATGGATCATATTCTGATGGTGAAACGAGTCATTCTGCCGGGGTTGAGACACTCAAAGAAAAGATCCACTGATTTACAGACGCCTCTTTCGCCATGCAAGTCTTTCATCATGTGATGGGCTGGTAGCCTGCCAGAAAGTCCAAGTTTGGGCGAAGGGGTGAAGGCTATATGGCACAAGCATACAGCTACAGTAACTGTGCTTTGTCACCCGTCAACTAAGCAATCATATCCCAAAACATCAAACACACCGTTTCCAGTTTAGTTCTTGCTTGAGAGCAGACATGTGCATCGGTGTTTGCGTGTTAGATCGCTGCCTTCACGGGAAGAGAGCAACACGCGCCCACAGAGGACGGAGGTGACAAAATCTGAAGGTGGGGCTGGTGCTGTATGCGATGCACATACACACTTTCATAAAACACACTCATAACACGTCTCACACATAGTCACAGAAACACTGGAGGGGAACAAACTAATGCAGACGCTTTTTCACAGTCACACATTCATCGAAATGCACACTGCAGCACTGTCACACACAATTATACAAACACACACACACACACACACACACACACACACACACACACACACACACACACACACACACACACACACACACCTCCTGTAATGTCACCTATAAAAATAACCGACATGTTCATCTTATTAATAGCACATACATCACCCCACCAGGGTGATATAGTCGTCTTTTATTAGTGTGACCTTCAATCAGAATCCACTTCCAAACATATTTCATAATTCATTCATTTCAATTCATTTTAGAAATGAACTGAAATAAAAGTTGATGAATATGTGTCACTTTTGTGGTGACATCAGTGCTATTGCAGCAGTGCAAGGCAAACACTAACAACGCTCGCACATCAGGATCACCGCACCCAGTCCGAGAATACACACCGCTGCTGCTGCTGCGTTACCGCCCGTTTCCGACACTTTATTGGCCTTAAACCAGAGGCCACAAAAGGCTTGATTTGGAGTCGGGTAGTCTGCAGAAACTTCCTGTGTTCTTCAGATTGTAAATGTTGTGATTTGTAAATAAACCTGAATATGACAATAACCATGATTAAACTGCAATCAAGATGTGTTTGTTCATCCGTCTCCCATTGGATCAACTCACTGATGATCACTTTTGAAAAAGGGAAGTGATGCATCTCCCAACTGTAATGTATCCTTCAAACTCACCGATCGACTGCAGACAGTTGTCTCGCCTTTTGTTGTTGTTGTGTACAATTACGGTACGGGCCGCCGAAATGGGTTTCCTCAGGAGGGGGGCTGGCGTCTCCCTTAGAGATAGGGTGAGAAGCTCAGTCATCCGTGAGGAGCTCGGAGTAGAGCCGCTGCTCCTTTTGCTTCGAAATTATATCTCCAAACTGACCTAGGAACGCCTTGGGATCCCCAAGTCGGAGCTGGTTAATGTGGCTCGGGAAAGGGAAGTTTGGGGTCCCCTGCTGGAGCTGCTGCCCCCGCGGCCCGACCCCAGATAAGCGGACGAAGATGGATGGATGGATGTTACAATTATGCTCACCTTTATTTAGGGTCTGGTGAGTCTACACAACATTCTGGGATGGGAGAAAAACATGCTCAAGTTTGAGCGGGAAAAGCCACGGTGCCTCTGCAAAATAGCCTCGGGAAGGAACTTGTTTTGGTGGAACATGTGTACGTTCAAAAGTAGTTTTAGTCGTGTAACAGAAAACTCAGATTGGACAGATAGTCTAGCTAGCTGTCTGGATTTACCCTGCAGAGATCTGAGGAGCAGTTAACCATGGTCCTCACAAATCCACCGGAGGTTAGAACGCCAACACAAAGGAAACCCAAGGCAACGGATATCCCGATTGAATGACTGAAATAGGGAAAATAAGTGGAATTTAAAGGATACAGACTAGTGGTTTAGCAATGACACACAATCTTGCACAGTACTTTGCACTATTACTTTTTGCACTTTACATCCCACTCCATGTGTGTCCACTTGTCTTGATATTATGTCTTATTTGTATATTTGTATTTTTGTATATTATTTTGATATGAGCCTATATGTATCTTGTTGTCTCTATCTCTACAGTATGTGTCTACATTACTTTTTGTCTATGTTTACTACTACATGTCTATTTGTTGAATGTATAGAGAGTTAACACCTACCAAAGTCAAATTCCTTGTGTATGTAAGTACACTTGGCCAATAAATCTGATTCTGATTCTGATATGGAGCTGCAGAGGACCACTGGCCTCCATGCACGCCTCCCTCGCCTGTGTTAGATCAGGAGGATGAGGAAGAAATTAATTATTTAGACCTCAAACATTCTTATGAAATGTAAGCAAAGTTTACCAGCTCAAATCCAAACACACACACACAAACACACACACACACACACACCTATGATATTGCTCACTGCAGTCAACTGCAGTTTTATATTGAGCGTGGATAGCTAGCACCGCAAATCCTATTGGATTGGATACAGCTGTGTAACTGTCCCTGTGTTCAAGATTTACAGGAAGACAAGAAAGAGCGATTTTGAAATAAAAGGTGGTGGAAGAAGTATTCAGACCCTTTACTTACAGTAAGTAAAAGTACTAGTACCACACTGTATATAATACTATGTTACAAGTAAAAGTCCTGCATTGAAAAAGTTACTTAAGTTAAAGTATGTAAGTATCATCAGGAAAATGTACTCATATTTTCAAAACTGGAAACGATCTAAACAGTTGTGTCAATCAACTAACTGTTTAATCTTCTATAATGGTTGTACTTGTAGGCCATTATATTGTTGGGTAGTTTAATTTAAAATGTAACTTCTTTTATCAACTACATGTGTTTTGTGTGCAAACATCTTGCAAAGAAACTAGTAACTAAAGCTGTAACAGATGAATGTAGTGGAGTAAAAAGAACAATATTTCTCTCTGAAACGTAGCAGAGTAGAAACAGAAAGTGGCACGAAAAGACTTAAGTACAAATACCTCAATTTCTACAGAAGTACCGTACTTGAGTAAATGTACTTGGTTACATTGCACCATTGAAAAACATTTTAGCATGTGACATATTTAGCATGTAACAAACTAAATCAACACGGGGATACTGGATTAGAACTTTGTAAATGTATATTTTCATTGTCTTTAATACATTTTTTGCGTAATGTAATGTTATTGTATTTTGCAGTGATCCAACCAACACAGTGTGAACATGCGCTCGTGATGCCTCGGTGTCACACATGCAGCCCCTCTCAGCGGGATCCTGCCGGCTGCTGTGTGTCTAAGCAGACTCCATGTCAGCTCCCCTCAGGCTGCGGGACGTCCCGTGCCATCTGCTGTATAACTTGGCCTAACCTTTGATGCGCTGATATCTGTGTCGAGTGTTGATAGTGATACACAGTGGTCAGATGGTATCAGGGTGACATAGCTTCATGAAGATGTATCTATGTTACATATTTAGTGTGTCAAATTCCCGGAGATTTCCCCCATGTCTCCTAATGCGCAAAATTTAAATGTGGAAACATGTTCGTTAAAGGCCTGGTGACACCAGCAGAGTTTATTTGGCGACTTTAATTCATTCCAGTGGCATCGCTGTGACAAGTGGAAGTAAATCTGCATTTTTTTTTTCATCTTTAGTCCAAGTTTAGTGAATTTTGGTACTAAAATTTGCGCCGTTGACTAGTATCAAGCCATTGACCTGATAGCTACCGTGCACAACAGACATGAACACATTTGCTATCTGAGCTTGTTATTAAAGTTACAGGATCCTATCTTGCACCCGGCACAGCGCAAAGCCTGACACAAATGTCTTTGCTAGTTTAAGACCGACGCAGCAATCATTTTCCCGTCCAGCACCCACGTCGTTTAAATAGCAAATGTACCTGCGCCCGTAGCCGTGCTGGTCTTACAGGGAGGTGTGTTCAGGTGCATTCTGGGCGTATTGCTATCTTGAGGCAGCGGGAAGTGATCGCGCCATCGACCAACAAAAACCTGGTCTAAAGTCAATAACGCAGCATTTCATTGTTATTTTAACAGAGCATTAGTAAAATGCGCCTAGGCACATGCACAGCGCACGCACACTATGCTTGTTACACACACAGCATCTCACACACATGCAAAAGATTACAAAAAAAATATTGCAAGTCTTCCATCATAATAGCAATGCTCCAAGGTCCAAACGCGCCTGGCTTTTAAAGGGAATGGGAGATGATCTCTGATTGCTTTACTGCATGTTACGCCCAAAACCCTAATACCACTGATTAATGAAGTACACCACAAAAAACCAAGGAAGGGGGGGGGGGGGGCGGCTTTTTTTTTTCCGCTATGAAACTAGCGAAAGTGGATTTTGACGCGCCCTAAATGCATTGGCGTCATGCGCTTCACGCCGTGCACTCAGATCGTTAAAATAGGGCCCACAATCTCAAAGATGTCTTTTTCCTTTCCTATGGCCATAAGCGGTATTTGCAGCTGTGTTTTTTTAGACCTCACCTCACCGAGTGTCACCTGTGTGACATCATTCAGTTGATGTGTGATGTGTGACATCATTCAGTCTGTAATGTTAGCTGTGCCTCTGGCGGACCACATTGACTGCCGCTGTCATTTTTTCTACTCTTTTGGTGCCTAAACTTAACTGTTGTTGCCACATGACAGTTACCTTTTGTCAGCTACAACTTACTTTACTAACTGTAAAGGCCGCTAAACTTAATTGTCATATTATCGGTTGCCATAATTTCGTAGGATGTCATACAAGTCTTTGTGCATACGTTTCCGTACCATATCATACAAACCAGTTTTAAGAATGTGTTGTCGCCACAGAGATCCAGTTTGTAATACTGCAGAAGCAAGAGCTTTCATCGGTGGTGATCGGGCCAAAGGCATCACACAGGACTCCTCCCACCCAGCCAATCACCTTTTCACCCTGCTGCCCTCTGGGAAGTGATACAGGTCTATTAAGGCCTGCACATCCAGACATATGAACAATTTCTGCCATATGTGCCATAAAGGAACTGAACACTAACAAATAATGGTGCAGTAGCAGTCTTTCTGCGAATACAAATGTGCAATATCTGACTTTTATATTATTGTATTTATTATATTTATTGTTTTTAATTCTGTGTCTTTTGCCTTATAAGGGTACTGTCATTTTATTTGTGCATCACTGAGGGTGACAGCTGCTGTCCAATGACAATAAAACATATTCTATTCTAAAGTGACTGAACAGACATTTAAATGTTGGAGATCATCAGTTTAGGCAGAAATCAACACATCGCTCTTTCAAATAACTGATCTTGTGCGAAGGACAGCTCTTTCTGCCACTGTTGTCCTTAGCAACACATTTCTCCTGCAGATGATGCAATGTCAACGAGTGTTTACAGAAATGAACTTTAAATCTCCCTGACTCGTATGGTGTTCAGCCGTATAGCTACAATAGAGTCACATTGAGGAGCGTCCTCCCAGGATAATGTATTCGTAATGAAAGGACACAGCCGTATCCAAGGTCGAAGCCACTGTCAGTCCACCTGAGCTGCAGGGATGAGACGGATCTGTATCTCGGGCCAGACGCTGTTTGCCTTCAACATCACTGATGCCACTGCACTGTCTCTGTGTCTGTCAGACTTCTAGCAGTCCAGAGCTGAAGGACTTAGAGGAGATGTGAAAGGATGTCTTTAGAAACTAGATTTAATTCAGTCGGTTTTACTGAACAGATCAGAACAGAGCCACAAGGTTGTGCTTGTACAGAGATGGTGGTTTTTAAAATCAGGTTCAAATATTGTTTTTTTGTGATGTCCAAAGTCAAAGGTAGAAATACAGTAATTAAAGATGGTCCAATACCATTTTTTCGCTTCCCGACATCGATTCTGACACCTGAACTTGCATATGACATGATTCCGAGTAAGGATCCGATACGAGTGTGTCATATGTTTGATTAGGTTTTAACAGCTGTATACTACTCTCCCTGTTTGGATGTGATATGATTTTAATATTTGCTGTACGGCCTGGCTCAGGTGAAACTCTATTGAGAAACATGAACAAACACAAACAATGAACGGCAAAGAACTTTCTTTTATTTTCCACCTTGACAGTCAGTCATAACGGAAAAATTACTTTAAAGTAGATTTTCTTAAATGTATTTTTTCACTTTATATGTATATATATATATATATATATATATATATATATATATATATATATATATATATATATATATATATATATGTGTTTCTATCTGTACATAGTTGTCAAATGGTTATGTTTTACCTTTGTTCAGCGTTGTTGTCCATGTCTTAGCTGCATGTCTATTTCTGTGTACACTGACAGCAACATAAACCAACTTCCCTGTATGTGTAAACGCTTGGCCAATAAAGCTGACTTAGATTCTGATGAGATGGTGACTTGTGGTCTGATATACTCCCTCTCCATATTGAAACAGGACGTTGGTCGGGCTGCAGTGAGAAAGACTGTGTTATTTGTTTGATCTCAATGAAATAGAAAATGAAGTTAATTTTGCTTTGTACTGGCCGTATGATTTAAGATTGCAATTCTTTCACAAAGTTGAAGTAAAAGAGATGAGGCAGGATAGAGATCTGTTAGTTTGGTTATTCAAACATGAAAAGGTTTTTATTTGCAGACTTTTTAGAACAAGCATGGGCTAAAAGGAAGACTGCTTTGTATTGATGATTCTCTGTCTGGAAGTGACATTTTTTTATTTTTTTCATTTTTTGTGTCTGTGGGTTTGTTTTGTGTATGAGGTGTCTGGCTCTGGATTTATGGGTTGCACCGTTGTGTTGTGGGTGTTGTGGTATGTTTTATTTGTTCTTTGTTTTGTGCAAAGTGGAGAATGTTGTGTGTGGACATTGGACGGGAAGCTGTGGAATTAATTACTGTTGTACTGGTGTCATGTAATTCCGTGTGGGATGGGCCACTTAGTGGCATGACATGTAAATAAAAAATATCTATCTATCTATCTATCTATTTATCTATCTATCTATCTATCTATCTATCTATCTATCTATCTATCTATCTATCTATCTATCTATCTATCTATCTATCTATGGCTGTGTACATCTTTTGTTCGGCCATTTATTTATTTATGGGCCCTTTTTTTTTACACTGGTTTGGTAGTAAAATATTTTCTTTTTTTTAAATGGGTAAAATGTGAATACACAATGTCACAAAATGGTGATGAAACACAGTGGAAACACACAGTGGTAACGATGACAATGACAGTGTCTGACAACCTGTAATGAATCAAACGAGGAAGTGAAACTCGTGTGTTTGTACGGCAGCTTCACTGAACCAGAGTGCACGCTGGGTTGTGAGTGCGACAGAAACTCTCACTTTCTCTCAGCTCTCCTGTTCTTACTTTCAGTATTGAAACTAGTCATTATCTCTCTCTCCACCCACACAGATACAAACCCACAGCACAAACAGACAGGTTCACACAACCCCGTATTGCATACTGGGAACAGTAGGACTTAATTAATATAAAAAAAGTTAGTTAATTTAAGTTTATTTTATTGGAGAAATATAATTAATATTTCATTAAAACAACAATTTTATGAAATCCGAAGCTCTTTGAGTCATTAAGTTCTTCTGACTCAAACCACAAATTCGATTTTGTCTTTTGACGTACAACTCAGCAATTATTTGCGGCTCTTGTAGGCATACTGGGTGCAATGCCAACAACGTTGAATCGAGTCTAATCTAAAAAAAAATCTAAAATTCCATTGTCATTATCCTATTTATTCGACATACAATACGCTAGGATACAACTTTTTTGCCAGTTCACACTGATATTCATTTTGCGTTGCCGAGCAGCTCCGCTCACAAGAAGAAATGAAAAGAAAGATTACACACAGAGCTAGACAACAATTACACATATACTACAAAGATGAAGACATATCAACAGCCATGATAAAAAAACATGTAACATGACATCCTCGGATCCAGATCTTAATTGGCAGCACACAGATTTTGGTCTAGTGACAGGATAGACTGATGACATCAGCTTGTTCTTTATTAAAGTTTTACGATGAGTTAAAATATTTAAACCAAAGACTTTATGTTTTTCTTGGCTGAACCACTATGTCAAATATTCTTGACATCTTGTATTTAATTTCATTCACATTTAGCCAAAATTTATCCTGAATATCTTAAATTGTTGGAATCTTTGGGAGCTTTACTAAAATGTAAAACTCTGTAGGTTTGAACCACATTTGGCTGCACAGCATGAGTATGTACTGATTGACCCACAGCTAACCTCAGAGCCCTAAGGCATCGTCCATGACGACAAACGGCACCTCTGATTAATATTTAGATAATTTGATAACGCTTTAATGTAGCTGCTTACCGACTTTTCCTGCTAAAAGCTAAGGAGTTAGCCATCACAGGGGGTGTCTTTGGTGGAGAGTGTGTTGACATTTTTCAACCAATGGGAAGGCAGGTCCGTCACACAAAGACTATGTAGTGGAAAAGAGAGTTCACTCCAGGGAATCCGAGCGAGAACAAAGAGTAAAGTGAAAAAGAGAGATAACTCCGGTCTATTACCGTTCTATAGAGAAGAATGGCATCACTGTTTAGATATTTGGGATAAATTTGGGCCTTTTTGGAAGAAATGTAAATAGTTTGTCATTTTTATGAGTTATAATGTTCATTATGTTTATTTTTGCACTGGATGACTCCAAATATATAGGAGAACAGTTTTAGACAACACAAATGCTTGTGTAGCATTGCTGTGTATGTGATATCAATAAATATGACATTATTATTTTGATTATTGCAAAAGCGTCTGGACTTTTTTTGAAAAAATGTATATATTTTGTCAATTGTATAAGTTATAATGTTTATTTATTCACAGTTTGACACCCAAGACATATGGGAACTGATTTAGACAGGAGATTGGCTGGTGTGTGATATCAATAAATATGTGAGATTAATTTTCCGTTTTATTTATTTATTTGTCTTTAAGGGCATACAACCTTTTTTTTTTACACTCAAGTGACCTCACTACAGCACAAATATTCTAATAGCCCAGTTTTTCCTGAAAAAAAATGATGTACATTGATTGACTATAGACAACAGGGTTGATGTTTTACAAGCTTTTTAAGAAAATAAAACCAGACGGACAAGGAATTGTAAAAATGGCCTCAGGGTGATGAGTGTTAAGAAACAGTGCTGGAATCTATTAGGGGTGTTGAAATGAATCGATCGAATCATTGCATCGATGCACCGCGATGTGGACCTGGACGATTCTGCATTGATGCAGTGACCAGTGACAAACCTTAATCGATTATAGCTTGCTGACATTCCTTGTTGATTTTCCAGATGCTGTTTATTTTTTTTGTCTGTTGTGTTCAGTCTCTGCTAAATTCAGAAAGTGTCCCTAACAATAAAAAGGGGAGTTCATGCATATCTGGCTGCTAGATGGCAACAAACATCAGGCAGGACACCTCACACCCTGGACACTCCCTCTTCACCACCCTCCTCTCAGGCAGACTGAGAACCCCCAATACACGCACAAATAGACTCCGGAACAGATTCTTCCCCAGAGCTGTGAACATATTACAGAAATCATCCACACATCCCTTGCCCCCTCAGTGCAAACGGACTCTGTGCAATAACTGCTGTTTACTGTTTTTTTAGCTATTTATTGAGAACATGGAATGAATGTGTATGTGCGACATGTGCTTGGGTGAGGATGTGCTGGTGTATGTGTATGTATATATATACACACATACCAGTCCCTCCTCTGCAGCGCTGTGGAGGAAGGTCTGGCAATGCGAGACTATTGACAGGATTAAGATTATTGAATCGTCAGACCAGTGAAGATTCATACTCAGGTGGACGAGATGTATCTGCTGTTGCCTCCCATTCATCTTTAATATGAACCCAGAGTCCAGGGGTGAGAGGTCAGCAGCAGCAGCAACACTGTGAATTATGTAAAGAACCACACTACTTTTTTACTATTATTGTTATTATCTATTGGTTTCATTTATTAGCATTTTTCTCTCTCTCCCTTTTCTTTTTTTCTATTTCTATTTTATCATTTTGATGTTTTGGTTGTTGACTGATGGTTAGACCTGATTTGTGGTGAGGTCTATTGTGTATTTGTTCTGTTGTTTGTGGAATGTATGACTTTTTTGGATAATAAAAAAAAAAGAGAACCACAGGGACCTCTGGCCTACATAACTCTGACCTAAAAAAACAACTACAAGGGCAAAACAAGCAGCTGGAAGGACGAGCATGTGAGCACGCACCGTCTGTCTGACCCTGCCCACAGCAACACATAAAACATGCTGTTTGTGTGTGTGTGTATTTTTGGATAGGGTATATATGACCTGTGACAGAAGAAGCACTCAAATTGTCAATTTCTAAGTCAAAGCAGTAATATTTCACTGTCTCTGTTTTAACAAAATGACTATAATTAATAAGTAAGACCTTATAATTGCTGGCAATCACTGTCAGTTGCTTCTCTGCGAGAGAGAGAGAGTTGCAGAGCAACACAGCTCAGTTTTCCCAGAACTGTGATTCGCCAAAACCAAATTGAACAGTGAGAGCAGTGACGGGCTGGATACAAAAATGGAAAGATATTAGATTCTGCAGATGCTCACTGTCTGTAACTAAATAAATCATTGCATCATCTGCATAGAGGTTGAAGATTGAAGAAAACTATTCATTCAGACTTTTTCTGAAGCGAAGATACCTGACTGATATGATGTACAGAGGAGCATCAGATCCAGATAAGCCATGCCTGTTTTAGGCTGACTGTTGCGTTAGCCCAGTGGTTCCCAAATCCCCCACCCACTGCCTTTGTAGAAATAAGTATCTTCTCTGTGAAGGGGCGAGAAAGAGAAAAAGTGAGATGATGAGGTGCCGTTTTCATTTGAATGAGAGATTGGCAGTCGGTTCCTCATGCCGACCTTAAACCAAACAACTTTACAAGCGAGCTCCCGTCATCTCCATCGTTTGGTGTAAGGTGGTCATAAAACTCATTCCCAGTCAGTCTCTTTCCCGTCTGGCCGTTCAGACAAAATCAAACGTGTTTGATATAATCGTAAGTTTTAAGTCTTGGTAGTGAAGTTAAATCACGTGAACGCTGTCAACAACCAATGGGTGCGCGCCCTCCAGCACCAAACAGGAAGCAGCAAACGGCTAGAGACGCTGTTGTTTATGGTTGCTATGACAGTCTTTACATATTATGACAGACTTTAATGTTAGAAGTGAGATGATTTTCTTTAGATGTGAGATGGAGTTAGACTTTAGTCTTTTCAAAGTATGTTCAAAGTCTAAGTGTATGGTAGGCATTAGATGAAAATGTGTGCAACACTTTCTTGCCTTTGTTTTGGTAGTTGTGATAGTTTTATGGTGTGGCATCATCATCTGCTATACGTTTACCTGGCAATCCTTTGAATGAATGTTTGAATGACTAGTTTATTTGGAACAACATACAAAAGAATAAACAAAAGAAACTTAAAATACAAGACACAAAAGCAGTTCACTACGAAAAAAGGAAAGGCAAGAATAAGCAAAATAAATCAATACTCTTAAATAAATACTCTTTTTCCTTTTCGAGGGGGGGGGGGGGGGGGCCGTTTTTTTTGGGTTTATGGTGGGGGGGGGGGGGGGCTTTTTCGTCGCTACCATTTTTAAATTATCAATTATTATTCATATTTAGGTATGTCTAATATAATAACCCCCCCAACCCCCGCACCCCTCTAGTTTTGGGAACCACTGTGTTAGCCTTCAGATAGTGACAGTAGATGTGATCAAACGGCAGAGACATGAACATAAAAACAGCCATCAACAGTAGAAAATCAACATTTAATCTACAGAGTTAGACAGGCAAAGTGAAGATATGGTCATACTTCATTTCTGACCTTGACAGGTTTTTAGGCACAGGGACATACATTTAAAAATATCATATATTATAGCATATATTATTCTATGTAGCATAAAACCTCTTTAGCATGACAACGTATGCACTTCATCAGTGGCTGTACAAAAATACATTTAAATCTCTTTCTCTGCACATGGTGGGCGAGTGTATGTGTATGTTGTGTGTTTTGTGTTTGTCCATGTGCAAATGTACGCATTTCTAATGTTTTATATACTTGTCATGTATGTCTGCATATGCCTGTGTGTGTGTTTGTGTGTGTGTGTGGTCCTCTTCTTGCAGCCGGGGGTTCAGCCAAAGTCGATTCGTGGCCGGTACTCAAGAACCATGGGATACGTCTGAGGGAGAGACAGAAAAAAGAGAAACTGTTTCAGAGAAGAGAGAGAGAGAATCAATGTTCAAATGTTCACCACACAGCTGCTGGAACACTGAGAGGGATAATTACACAAACATGTAATCACATCCCACAAAGTTAGAACGTTCTGTAAGCAGGTTATCGTAGATTGAACAGACTTTGAGGAAGTTTTAATAAGGTGCAAGAAGAGTGTGCCATAGCATGTATTTAACTCGATACAACGTGACATGCTGAAACGCACGCACGCACGCACAACCTAAATGAGGCAAGTGTTAGCTAAATGTCACAAATAGTGTGTCATATTTAGAAAATACTAAATCAGTAAAACAATAATGGGACAGTACAATATCTACATTTTGGTCGCAGAAAAATAAAACTCCTATTATAAAACCTATTAGGCTCAATAACAGCGTTTGTTCAGCCTAGAAATTCATATATAATATCATATTTGGTCACATCATGTCAAGTTCCATACCATGAATTTCTTTAATAAACCCTCTAAGAGGTAGAAATCGTCTTTTAAATCACCCTGTAAACAGAACAGTCAACAGGAGCAACTGAGAGAGATGTGATGAAAAAGTTAAATGTTTTTAAGTGGTTTAGGCCAAAAGGTTGTCAATTTTATTTATAAAAATGAGGAAACATGAAGAGGGCTTCAAGTATCATATTCATTCTTTAGGCTGTGAAAGTGCCTGTGCAGAATAAATATCAGTTAGATTTGCAGCCACATCGAGCCAGATACATTTCCCAACTTTTCAACCCGTTAGTTGAAGCTCGGGTGTCCAATGACAGACCGGGCGACTCCTTTTTCATCGGATGTCAAACAGCAGGTTTCCTGAGTTCAGAATTAAAGAAGAATGTAAACCCTGTTTCCATTAAAGCGTCCAGGATCCACCTGGCTCTGCTCTGCAGGAACACAAGCCAAGTGCCTGATGCAGAAGAGCCATATAAGAAAAAAAGTAATCAAGGTCTGGCTGCTGCTCGCTCTGCTGAAGCTCAATTGAAAAGGTTATCATTCGATATGAAACGCAGAGAACTGAGTGTGTGGAACAAGCCACTCTTTCTTTTAGATTTGCTGGAGCATATTATGAAAAAAATCCAGAGGTAAGCCTGTTTATCAAAATGTAATTTAGCTTTTAATTAGAGACAACACAAAGCCTGTATATGTACTTTTAGTGCATCATTTTTCAGATTTGTGTAGAAAAATTTGAAAATCCCATTGACCAATGGTACAGTCTACTTTCTGGATGGGTTGCTTTCAGCTCATTCATGTCAAGATTATTCAAATCCTACACGTTTCAGACCAATCAGTGTCAGATCTTTTTTTTGTGATTGAAATGGTCTGGTGTTCAGCTGTTTCTGTGAATGGAAAACCAACCAGAGCATTGGGAGCGGGATTAATCATCATCTTGCTGTGCCAGAGGCAGAAAAACAGACAAAATGTGATCAATGCAGCCGTGCAGGTTATTGTTATTGGAATTACAGAAATGACTTTTAAATCAACAATTTTCCGTGATCAACACAACATATTAACTGTTTCTAGCAACCGCTACCAAAGCCTTCAAATTATGTTAGTCAGACGGATAAGTCACTCACTGATGATTAAGGCATTAATAACCTGCACTCCAAAACAAAGAACGTTTAACACAATGACAATGACAGACTTAAATCACATTTTATCAGGGTAACTTGGACCGAGAATGTAATCAGCTATCAGAAACAAACACTATAATCCTATGGCTGTTTTCAAACAAAGAAATGCAAAGTGTGTTAAAAACGTGAGGGCAAGTCTGTCTCCTCGAAATGACGGGAATCCTATCCTGCACACCTGGATCCTATCTCCTCATTACCTGTGGCATAAAGACTCCAGGCTTCCAGAGACTCGACACCAGCTTATTGCCAGTTATTACCAGTCACGGTATAGATCCTCAGACCAACAAGTTTCTAGGCGCTAGTTTTTTGCTACTTCTCTTTGCTTGTCCCCCCGAGCACAGCGGAAATTGATAACCTTAACGATGGCTCAGTTCCATCAAGTGTCCCAGTAAGCTATTTCAATGAGTCAGCATGCACAATACCAGGACCTCTCCTAAGTGGAATGCAGCCATCAGTAATGGTTTAATACCAGGACCTCTCCTAAGTGGAATGCAGCCATCATTAATGGTTTTGAATACACCTGTACTTTTCCTACTATGACGTTAACATGTCTGCCGTGAAAAAGGTCTATTGCCGTCTCAGACTGGATCAAGTCTGTATCCACAGACTGATCTCATGAATTGGCGTATGTATGACACGCCAATTTGTATTCCGTTTTTGCGTGTTATGAAGACGCATAATCGCATTTTTGCGTGTATATCAACGCAAATCGGCCGCCACTGGCCTATATTGCGAGTCCATTTCCGCCGTAGCGAGTGGTATAAAGGAACGAGGGATTGGGTAAGGAGGTAGGTTGGGGTGACTTTCACCTGGGAGAGCCGGGTTCGCGCCTCGCGTGTGATGATTTTTCGGCCGTTTTTTGTTTTTAATTTTTTGTTTTTAATAAGCCTTACCCAATGTTTCTTTCCTAAACCCAACCATTTGTTGTTGTCGTAAGTGTGTTTTAGTCGTTATTTTCCGTGTTTTTGTCACTGTTTTGTTACTAAAGCCTTTCCCTGTGTTCTTTTCCTAAACTCAACCATTTTTTTTTTCTTGCCAGGCGTGTGACGTTGTTCTCGCGATAGTACGTTATGCGCTCGCTCGGCGACGCATACACGTGGCGAGGCCACGTGGTTCGTTTATTACATCAGCTGTTTCCAGCGTGTATCATACACGTGGATAGCTGAAAATGGCGTAAAATAACACGCCATTTGGCTTTATGAAAGTGGCGTATATATTTACGCAAAGTCATGATGCCATGTTGGTATCCACGACGTTTCATTTCCCGGATTGGTCCGGTGACGCCGGAGATGTCCTTTTTGGCCAGACGTCTGTTACCTTCCTCTTTCTTTGTGTTAGAATTCTAACCTCCGGTGGATTTGTGAGGACTATGGTTAACTGCTCCTCAGATCTCTGCAGGGTAAATCCAGACAGCTAGCTAGACTATCTGTCCAATCTGAGTTTTCTGTCGCATGACTAAAACAACTTTTGAACGTACACATGTTCCACCAAAACAAGTTCCTTCCCGAGACTATTTGCAGCAGCACCGTGGCTCCGTCCGGCACCGCCCAAGACGATTTGAAATGGTTTAAAGAAATGCCAATAAACCAGAGCATGTTTTTCTCCCATCCTGGTTAACAGTCTCTATATAGTTGTTTTGTCCCAGGGGACGCGTGAACTCTCAGGCCCCTGTGTGGGCTCGTGGCCTGTAGGCATTAGTAACAGTAATGCATCCATCATTGTGTTTAAATAATAGACATGTCAAAGCTGACTGCTCATTCCTGCCTCCTATGGCTGTTAAGCACATTTTAAAACCGTCAAAAGATGTGAGATTCCCTTTTCATAAGAAAAATGGCAAGTGTTTGTCAGAGTGGCTGCAAAGTGAAGCGTGTGTGTCTCCTGTTTGTGGAGTCAGTCTCCTATTTCTGGCAGCTCGAGGCTGCCGGTGCTGCAGAGAACAGCTGCTGTCATCTCCTCCAGCTTTCTGCATTTTGCTGCATCATGCCTCAGAAAAAAAAAAGAACACTGAATCCAACCTAACCACATTGTCACTGTGCCTCTGTAATCTGCATCTCTGACACTCTTTCGCTCAGCATCTCTGTCTCCAAAACAATTTAAATATACTGCACTAAAACATATTTTGTTCAGCTGTCGGCTACATTTAAGGCATTTTGTTCTGGTGCAAAATGACATAATCGTAGACCAACTTGCTGCACCAGCAACACTCCACAAGGGTGAAAAAATTGATAACTAAATTTGCTGTCAAACTGTTTTGTTCAGCCAAAAATTACTAAATTAACTGATTTTGCATAGTTCATATCCTTCAGGATTGTGATTTTTCATACTTAATATATTCTACTGTAATGTTTCCCCTCTGGTGTTGCACTAAAGCTCATGCAATGCCCAAAATGTTCCTCCACTGGGGACCCTGAATATTCACAACACATTTCATGGAAATCAGGACATCTGTCCTTGTAATCTGTTGTCATGAACCAAAGTGCTGATGAAGTGGAAATTTTGGCTGAAATGCAATGCTAAAGGAAAGCTCGGGGGGTCAACAAAATCATTAGGAACTAGAAGGACACTAGGAGAGCCTGTGAGACGCTAGCTAGTGTGCATTTGAAGTATAACTCTTGTTGTTGAAGAGCAAAGGATGAAATGCCACCACTGTTGTTTCAACCATCACACAAACTTTTTAAATGTCTTTTTTTGTCTAATCCAAATGCTAAAATTTGAAGTAATAAAGCATCCAGTCTGCGTACTCTTCTTACTCAGGGAAATTAGATGAAATGTCTTCTTGCAATTAACTACATGTAGGGTTTTCTCTGCCTTAGATACAAAATCCTTTAATAATCCCACAATGGGGAAATCCACAGTTGCTGAGAATTAACTTACCAAGAGCTACTATTAATATACTGAACAAAATTATAAACGCAACACTTTTGTTTTTACCCCCATTTTTCATGAGCTGAACTCAAAGATCTAAGACTTTTTCGATGTACACAAAAGGCTTATTTCTCTCAAATATTGTTGACAAATCTGTCTAAATCTGTGGTAGTGAGCACTTCTCCTTTGCTGAGAAAATCCATCCACCTCACAGGTGTGGCATATCAAGATGTTGACAGCATAATTATTGCACAGGTGTGCCTTAGGCTGGCCACAATAAAAGCAGTCCCTCCAGCAAAACGTGATTATGCGATTGCATAATTCAATGCATAATCAGCCAATGTCCGCATATTTATGCGGGGGCCGGATTTTTTCAAATATGCCGCACTTTCACCGCATAAATTACCGATTTCCGCGCAAAATATGCGAGGCTTGCATGATTTCATACTCCCCGTATTTTTGTTGCAAAAAAGTCACATATCTTAGCAGAAAGTTGAAAAATGTTGCGTTTACTTCACATGAGAGCAGGCATTTTCCCTTGTTGCCATGGGAACGTTATGAAGTGACGTAATTACACGATGTGAACATCATCGAAAAGCAGGGTGTTGGGGGGGTAATCACTTTTTTTTTCTCTTTTTCATCAAACCGCAGTTTTTGCAAGTTCCCGCAATTTCCTCGTATAAATATCCCGCATATTCCATCGCATTTTTTAAGAAAACGTGCCGCATAATCAAGGATTTTTGCCTGCAACAATCACAAAAATACTCCACATTTTTCTGGAAGGACTGTAAAAGGCCACGCTAAAATGTGCATTTTTCCTGTATTGGGGGGTATCTGGTGTTAGGGTTAGGGTTCACCATGAATAGAAGATCTCTCCAAAGTGCCTGACGCCATCGAATGTGAGCATTTTCCCACTCAAGTCGGTTACGACGATGAACTGCAGTCAGGTCAAGAGGTCGAGAGAGGTCGAGGGAGAGGGATGAAATGTACCCCTACCCCTAACACCAGATACTGGCTGCTTTTCAGACCCCCCTCCCCCCCGGACCTCCTCAATACAGTAAAACTGCACATTTTAGAGTGGCCTTTTATTGAGGGCAGCCTAAGGCACACCTGTGCAATAATCATGCTGTTTAATCAGCATCTTGATACGGATTTGGATTTTCCTAGGCAAAGGAGAAGTGCTCAGAATTAGATTTGTGAACAATATTTGAGCGAAATAAGCCTTTTGTGTACATAGAAAAAGTCTTAGATTTTGAGTTCAGCTCATGAAAAATGGGGGCAAAAACAATGTTGCGTTTATAATTTTTAAACTTTAGTATATTTGTTTGTATGGATTTTATGTTCTCCAATAAACATCTTAAGGCACTATTTTCCCTTTTGTTGTTTAGTCTTATCCTAGAAAAAAAAGCCTTATTTTAAATTCCTGTGTTTTGAGGTTGTGAAGAGGTTCAGCTTTCTCTGGATGGAGCACTTGCTTGAAGGTGTTTAGGAAAAAGGTTTTGGGTTTCATTCTTAAATTTTGTTCCATCATTCAGGCCAGAAACTTTCCTGCTTCTGAACAAACGGTGCCAACACCTGAAACTGATCAGTGCTAACGAGGTGAATCCACTGCTCTCAATTACAGGACGAGTGGAACGAGTCTGTCACAGCTTCGGCTGATCTTGGAAAACACATTTTGTGGTTAAAAACAATGTGATTACGCTTTCTAATCTAATCTCAGAGGGATTTGACCTTTTTGTCTGAACAGAGTAAGCACAGACCCACCACAACCGTCTGACATTTAGACTGTGCGGTATGTCGTTTAGGACATTTTATCTGGAAAGTCGGGGTCAGGTCAAGAGTCTCTGTCTTCTTTATCACCACTTGCCTCTTCCTACCTACTGTTACTGTTAAGATGTTGATCATATGACAACACATATAGATTTTAGCCTATTTTGTATTTTTAATACCGAATCTAAGGTTGTTAAATAGATTGGTATGCTATAGCACATTTAAAATCCTTTTAATATTTACTACATTCACTCTACTATATTATTGTCAACACAGATTTGCCCTTGCTTTATAGAAGTGTGTGATTTGGTGCGTGATGTGTTTCTATCATTGGCTTAGTTAGAGCACGGTCACTTATTAGGTACACCTGTACAATCTAATGTAATCCAGTAGAACTGGGAACAGGGAAAGATGGTCCCTTGAGATGTTTTGAATATTATTATCTAAACCACCATCCTTCCCTACCTCAACCTTCTCCTGTCTGGGCTGTAATAGGATGTTGCATTTCCTGAAATTAAAAGAAAAATTACTTTGTTCCAATTCCAACATAGTCGAGTTGGCAATTTATTTATTTTCCAAAACATATTTGCTTTAATGGAGACAGGGTTGCTGGGACAAATGATTCAATGGTAGTATGCCTTTTGTGATGCTTTTTAAATTAGAGAAAGATTGACAAATAATTTATCTCATCTATTAATTTTGGAAGGAAATGTTAGCTAACATCTTAGCTGCTGAATGATATAATTGACTGCCAGGCAGCGATGACGGACCTCAAAGTGAGTTCACAGTAGGGACAGTAATCAGTATTCCCCAGGTACATTGAGTCTTTTTTCTTAAATAACCATGGTGGCAATCAGAAGGCTGTGTGACTCCTGTTGTGACAAAATGACGTCCCGAAATGCCGTGTGTGTGTGTGCAGCCGTCCCGACTGGCCTCAGCATGTCTCGGCGTCGGAGTAATAAAATGAAGTCCAGCTGCGGAGTTGTCAGAAGGATGAGACTGATGAATGACTCGTATCTTCTTTCTCACCGTCTTCTGTCTCCATGCCTGTCTCTCAAGCTTCAATCTGTCTCTGTCGCCCTCTCCGTCACTCCCCCTCCCTACCTCGTCCTTAAGCAGACGGTTCAAACAGGATTCAAAAATAATTTCCTGGTGTTTATCCTTCTGACTCACCAGGAGGGACATAAATAATTCTGACGGACTGATTCCGGTCTGTTGTTTTGGAACACGGGTGGTGGGCAGAACAGAGGTGAAGAAAACACGGACGAAAAGACATTCAGCTCAAAATGGAGCTAGGTAATAAAAACCAACTCATTTGACTCTGAAAAAGGCGTCGTCTCGTGTTCAAATTCAGTGCTTTGAATACATTCAAATTCAGAGCCTTCAAATCAAGTGAATGGGACTTCTACACAGCATCTGCCACTGTATATGAAAACTAGCAAATGTTTGTCATCCTGCAGATATTCCCTTAAAGCTGTAGTGATCGACTATTTTATATTAACGTCAGTTTTATATTAACGTGCGTTACATTCAAGCCATTGCCAAATGAGGCTAGACAAAGCTAATTAAGCCTATTTGCTCCACAAAACTCTTTCTGCAATTCTCAGTATGGCTATGATTACAAAATGGTGTAATCCGGCGTCTTTCGCGTGCAGCAGCTCGAGTGAAGCGTTTTACATCAACGCTGAGAAAGGACAACAGCAGCAGGAGTACTGCTACGGGTGAAGCATGGCTGAAAACCAGAGGAATTGCGACAAAATGTTTCAGTCAGTGAAAAGTACCAATTGCAAAGACAAACATGGATAACCATTGGTTTCCCAATTAGAAAGCGCTGAAAAAAGTAAAGGGGTTGAGATCAGACACAGATGTCGCCTTACTGCTCTTGAACAGGTTAGTAATGGGTTTTGTGACGTATTAGGAGTAGGAATTCTTGCTATTTTGTGGTGCGTGATCCCCGAAGGCTTGCGTCATGTGGATGCGCCGACAGTGTTGTTGTTATTACTTAGAACTCCTCATGGGGGCGTTCCTGAGATATGGTGTTCACGATGCACGGACAACCCGAAAACGTAATGCCTCCGGCCACGGATGCCGCTGGCACGTGTAGAAATATTTCAAAACTAGATGTGTTATTCTTAGTATAAAAGTTTATAATATATGGGAGCTGTGTGTGGTCATGAGACGTGGGTTCGGACACACAGACGGTTATCTTAAGCTTTGATTACATTATAGTTCAAGAATGTGAAGTGTATGTTAGAAGCTGTTTTTTAGTGCCAGACGGAGAGTTGGAACGGCAGGGGGTGGCTCTTGGGTCAGTGTGTGTGTGTGTGTGTGTGTGTGTGTGTGTGTGTGTGTGTGTGTGTGTGTGTGTGTGTGAGAACTGAAGAAATCTGCTCGGAGACAGAGGATGACGCCATCAAGGAAGAAGATAAAAAGATTAGGAATATGGTCAGATGGGGTCCACAATTTGAGAGGGACTGAGTGAACCTGAACCCAGGGCTGGACTGGGACAAAAAATTGGCCCTGGCATTTTTGGGCTCAGGCGGCCCACACCCACCGTGATTGGTCAGACACATTCCCTGCAGACAGTCCTCTTAAAATATGCATTCATTCTTAGAGTTATGATTTGTATATTTATGGTATATCTATTATTGATATTTGATATTGTATTGCTATTATTGTTATTATTACTAGTATGCTTAATATTGGCTTAGCAACTTTAAAAACAGTTTACTGTTAATTTTAACTATTGTAAGATTCATATTTTGTCGCTTTGGACACAAGTGTCTGCTAAATACTATAACCATAACTATAACCCTTCCCAAAAGCTACAATAAAGCTGATAGTATATGCCCTGGAAAAGAGCACCAATACAAGAGAAGCTAATTAAGCCATTCAAGGAACAATGATGCTTTTATCATCACTGATTTTATAGATCACACACACTTTTCAGCTACCCAGCAGGCTAACCGCTAGCATTTTCAATGTAAGTTTAAGCAGTTAGGTTACTTGACAACCACTAACTTTAATGTTACAGACAAACTGCTTGTTATCGTTATGACAGCACACACACACACACACATACACACACACACACACACACACACACACAGCCTCCCTCCCTTCCTGAGAGTCCCTGTTAATTTGCCTACTCCTTACCACATCGTAAACTACTCTCTCCTTCCATCTTTTCCTCACTCGCTCCCATGGCCCTGTCATGGTCACTCGGCTTCTTCCCTGTCATGATGCCGTTTCTGCTTCTCTGTATAGCCAGCCACCTCTCCTCCTCGGCTTCAGGTAATGCTGATGTTGAAGCAGCTACTACAGCCCCAAAAATTTGCCACATTTTGAGGAATCCGCCTGTAGATTCTTAATCTTTTTCTCCTGTAATTTATCTGCACCTCCCTTGCGCTTTGGTGGTCGTTTGTCCATTTTAACGTGAATGCTAAACTTCCAGCATAACTATTACAGCTTCGTGTCTCAGGGCCGGGAGGCGTGGCCATAGTGGGATTCGTAAATTTGCGCCCGGAGTGGGGAATGGGGTTCCTGGATTTGATTGGGTCAGGCCAGTTCCAATAAAGAAAATTAACCAATGGGCCGCTGTGAGTTCTTTATGGGCCGGCCCCGCCCGGCAAAAAAAAAGGCCTATTTATATCGCCGATTCGGCCCAAAAGTGCGTCGGCCCACCGGGAAAATGCCCGGTATGCCCGATGGACAGTCCAGCGCTGCCTGAACCCTGTATATTTTTGTCTGCGGCCAGGGATCCTTTTTGTGTAGCCACACGTGTGTTTAACTTAAATGCTGGACTGCAGTAAACTTGCTTAACTGAACTCTTCTTCTCAGATTAATCCTTGTGTTCTGGTAAACTTAAATCCAATCCAAAAGAGTCAGATTTTACAGGCTTTAGGGCCTTATTTTAGACATAATATCCTCCACACGGATGCATAAAAAGCATCCTCTTGTGTGGCAAAATGTGCTCACCTAGTAACCAAAAACCAAGTTCTGAGCGGGACTGCCAATAGTTGCTGTGATCTGTGGAGCAGCCTTTTTTCTGCCGTGCATCGTGAGTACAAATCTGCGTCACAATCCCTGGTGTAACGCAGTGTTTACATATTGTGTGTCCACAACTTTCCATACGAGAATAAGGCCCAGATGGAAAATGACATGACCTACAATCTGTTTAAGCTAAAGAGACAATCTGTATCGCATTATTACATAAGAAAGATGTCAGTTCAAACTGTGTCTGTGTTGATAGTAAACAGACGGCGATTTGTTCTGTTTTTCTCCCTATGAGCCTGATTTAGGTTTTTTATTTTAGATTAGAAATTTACTTTATCAAGCAGTAATTTGGAGAATGTTTGACATTTGTTGTGCCGCATGATTATATAATGACGAGGAATAATACGTAAATAAAATGTTTTAATTTCCACCCATTCCCAAAAGAATATACAGAACATCTATAAATATAAGATTCCTGTGTGTGGGGGAAATAATGTGGAAGCAAATGACTCTGTTGACACGTTTAGTGCAGCTGTAGCTGAGAAAGTGCAGACTTTCTACGTCTCTCACTTCATACGGACTACCTCTTCTCTGCCCTGCTCCTCCTCCCATCATCCTCCTCTCCTCTTCCTGACCTGGTCTGAGGCCTCCTGTGGTGCCAGCTGTCTGCGCTCCTCAGTCGCCGTCCACAACTGGGCGGGACCTTTCATTAACCAATCACTCATGTAAACACACACACACACATCGCCATGTACAGGAAGGAAAGCATTCACACACAAGCAAGTGCATACTACATGTGTGGCCACACACACACTGACCTGCTGAACCACAGAGTGGACTGATGACCCCAAAGCCTTAGGCTGAGAGTGCTGTCAAGTCAATGACCATTTTAGACCTTGAAAGTAAGGACATTTGATCTAGTCCTTCTTTCGTTAACAAGAGTTTGAGGGTTAAGTTTTTGTTTCAGGGTTAAGCTTAGAATTAGGTTAAACTCAACTGTCAATCTGTTCTTATCTAGTCAATATTAAACTTTGATAATCACGAAAAGTCATTAATTCTTGTTATGATTCAAAGGAAACTTGATGAATATGTTTGCGCCGCGCGTCCATAACAGTTTCTCACATTTCTTAAAGTCAAAATGATCTACAACACTTAAAAGAATCTAGGGAGTCAAAGCAAAATGTTGTCAACTGGAGTTCTGTAACAAAAAAGTTGACTGAAGTTTTTACGTGGGTGTACTTCTCGAGTGTGCATTGTTCAAAGTGGTGTGGGAATCAAACCGAATGTAAGCCTGTGGCACTTGAGTATACAGTGTGTAGTTAAAAGGACAGAATTAAGGCCTAGAATGAGTCTGTAAGTGTGTAAATGTTTAAGACATTAATGTTTGCCAGTGTTATGATTGGAGCTTTGGCATGAGAGGCACAATAAAAGGAAGTCAAACTTTCTTAAAAGAAAAGTGTTTCAAAAGTGACTGGTTTTATACAAAGAACACAGCAATTACCAAAACAATGAATTCTCCCCTTTACAGAATCTGAGTCATGAAAGACATTTTTTTTTAATAAAAACTTTCTTCCGTAAACTATTTAGAATAAAGAATAGAGCAAACTAACCCACAGTAGTTGTTCAACTACTCTCAGTAGTTGTTCAACTACTGAGAGCATTCTGTTTATTACCAGCCGGGACAGGGACACTGGTATTAATATCACCTTGTGAGTCTCTGTGTGTGTGTCATCATGGCAAAATGTGGTCATAGAGACACCTACTGTAGCGGGAACTACCACAGAGGCGGTTTTGAGTACTTTGCCAGGTGTTTGTCTGTCTGTCTGTCTGTCATTTGTAACTCATTCAGGGTTCAAAATCACATCATTTGTTCACCAAATACTATTGGCAATGTGGACACTCAAAAAGAAGGTGATGAGCCTTCAAGTTCTCAGGCAGTCTGTACAGACACTCCAGTAACCAGCCAGGCCTCTGTTGACAAGCGTCAATTGTTAAATGTGTGGTTCTATTGTAGCACAGTTGCAACCATCAGGTGTTGCTGAGAGAACTGCCCAAGCAATGGTTAGAGAGGTAAGTCGATGGCAAACAAGAGAAGCTGTTCTCAACTGTACTTCTCCAAAGACTCAATGCAAATATTTGGAAACGAAGGTGGAAAATCCTTTCTCAGTCTCAAAAACAGCAGCAACGTTCTTTGAGGGGAAAGTGAGACATAGTTAAAGCTGCAGAAAATGTTCTTGGGATGTGTTTTGATTTGCACAGATATCAGACAACAGGAGTTTACAATGAGATCCCTGTAACTGATACATTTGATAAAATGTTTATATGTCTGCCTGCGGACAGATTTTGTCACCGCAATAGAGTCGTAATATGCAGTCATAATACAGTACAGGTGTGTAGTTGAGATAAAAACAAAGGCCGACTTTTGAAGATGGGTGAGGTCTGAGCAAGGGGGCCGGAAGTAGGAAGTAGGGAAAGGACCACTGGCACCGAATTTTAACGTTGCGTGGCGTTGCAGCTGATGTTATACAATTGCAAGTTTCTCTCTAGTTTACTGCCATTATTACCCTAACCCTTAACCATATTGTTAAGCATGCCTAACCACAACCCTGAGCTTTACTTGAGCCTAAATCTAAACCTTAACTTAGAACAAAGTCTTAAAAGTTTAACTTTTTGGGGATGAACTTTTAGTCTCTGTTTGGGGAGGTGAGTCCCCACAATGTAGCTAAATGCACAACATGCACACATGCATGCATGCACGCACTCTCACACACACACACACACACAAATAAATGCTTCCCTGCACAAGTGCATCTACAGATAAGCATGCAAACACGCACACACAAACAGGAAGTGAGGGTGACAGCCTTACATTCTCTCCATGAAGCCTCCACCGGGTCATGTAGATGAACTCCAGAGTGTGATCTCTGCCCATGATCTCTCCGTTACACAGCACATCCAGCTGGAGAAAGCAGAAAACACATGATCAGAAATGAGTTAATTTATGTATTTTTTTTATAAAATAAAATGAAAGAGATGAAAGAAAGACGTTAATTTAATAAAACAGGGTAAAAATGACAATGTGGTGCCAAAACCTGACAAGACAGAAACTGACAAGGGAAATGAAAATAAAAAGGACCTCAGTCCTCATGCATGAAATGAAAGGGGAAGTTCACTGTGGTAACGTGTGGGAGGCTGCTCTCAGTGTGTGGTTCAGTTTTAGATGCGTTTCTAATCCCACGATAAAGCTGACTCTTGATGATGATAATGTGAATGAAATATTAATGAGTATCTGGCTTCATAAACACTGACTGGTTTGAGAGTCAAAGTTGACTTGGATAGAGTTTGACTTGACTTTGTTCTTCGCACAAGTGAGACCTTCACTCATTTGGTATAGTTTCTGCTTTTTCCCACATTATATAAAGTTTCTAAGAGTGGTCCATGTTTGATTCTTTAGATGTTCTGTTTATTTTGTTAAAGCGTAAATCTGTTAGATTAGATTACTAAAATTGTATTTATATATTTGACACATAATGTGAATGAATGTGCTGTCTCATTATTCTGTGTCAACAGAGCCTGTTGCTATTCAAACCACTGCACTAGCTAATAATACACGCTTTAAATGCACTGTGTTGATAATGTTGCTGGTAGTCAGCTAGCCAGTTAGCCTCATTTGACAATGAGTAATTGTAGGTTACATGTCACCAGTTCAGTAATAAAATCATAGCCTATATTTAGGCATTTTGCCGATTCATTTCTCAGCACATTGGGTAGAAGTGTGAAGGAATTTGCATCAGCCATGTGACTACATCAGCAGCAGAAGTTCACTAAACTGTAGTCAACAAAGCAACATAACATGCTATCTTAATAGCGAACAGCTTTACAGATACGCTAATTACAATATGGAGATGAGGTGGATCTATCATAGTGGAAGATTAAATGTATTATTTCAAAGCTTTTGAAGAAAGTTGCTCTTTGATCCATTCGATATCCAGCATTTGAGCTAAACTAAGCTATTCTTACTCATCAACATACCTTCAATTAACACGCAGACACATGAAGATGTCCAATCTCATAGAAAGTTAAAAGACAAGACATCCCTAAATGTTGTGCTATCACTTTAAACTGTAGTTTCTGATCTGGAGGATTGGATCTGTTACTTACCTCATAAGAGCTAGGCAGCTTTAGTTTAAGACTGAGAAACTTCTTAATTGTTCCCACTGTGACTCTACTGGAGCAGCGGATGAACCTCTTCATCAAATCCTAATTGGACCAAGGACAAATTATATTACACACTGAATAAATTAGAGAGGAAGCTAAAAGATGAATGTACTTTTTCCCCCAGAAAACAAATACCCCAAATTATTCAAACCTTTACACTTTAGATACTGACTTTCCAAAAAGCTTGGAAACATGTCCAAACATAGCAGTGGTACTAAAACATTTCCCCAATTAACATTTTTTTTCCTTTCAGAGAAACATTAATGAAAAACGATAGGGCTCCCTGTTTGTAAGGATTATTAATTAACAAAGTCCCTTACACTTTTGGTGGAAAATGTTACACATTATTAAAACACACACCGTGACAGTGCTCTCCCCCGACTGTCCTGTGTTGCGTAAGCAGTCCAGACAGATGGCTATCTGAGGGTCACTCCTGTGGTAGTCTTCATTGCCGCCGTCGTCATCTTCATCACCACCGCCACCGCCATACTCGCCTCCAACATCGGGCAGCCCGAGCCTCTGACGCCTCACATTTTCTGCTGTGGTTTGAGACAAATGTTCACACAAATATCCATACAAATCTCTTGAATATAAAAATTGAGTATCAAATTAGACAAACTGTATATTAAGATACATCATAATAATATGATTAAAAGATGATGATATTGAATTATTGCCCTCTACAAAGCATGTGTGGGGTGTATGATCTGATGTATGAGCAGGAAATTCCCTGAAATCCCCCAGATTTACATGAACAAGCAGAAAATGTGATTATTCACATGCTGATGAATCAAAAACTCCCCTTCTTCTGCCTCCTCTAATAATCAGAGGAAGTAGACAAAGTTCAATTTTCCCAAGAATAGTGTTACCAGCGGACCTCCCTCCTTCCCAAAAATGGTGTGTAAATTACACAGAAAGACATGCTCGATTTTCACACACAATCACGCAGGATTTTCTCCCGGTACAGCCAGAGACAAAGTAACTGTATTAAAAAAAAAAAAAAAATCACAGTGCTCGGTCATATGTACAGTGTGAGTCACAACCCGCTCACCTTGGCCGTTTTCTCTGGGCTGGTTCTTCTTCCAGAATTCAAGTTCCTGCTGTTCCTCTTCTGGTTCACATGAGATTCACAACAGATACAAACACAGTGTTACCAAGCAGCACGGAGACACCGAGAAGCATTCAAATATAAAGAAGGAAGGGCGATTCTAATCTAGCATTAGCTTTTCCAATGATTGAAATCCTGTCCAGAAGTAGAGACCTTGAGTTTGAAGTATTTGTGTTTGAAGAACTCAATTAACAATTAACTCAATGTTAAAAAGCTAGCAAGATATGAAAGTAGCATCTCCTAGGGGCCCTAGCCCATAAGTTATTTATTGCTGTCGGGGTGTAAAGACCATTTCAAACAATATATAAAAAAGTGTAGAATGGAAATAGAAACCAAACCTACGTTTAAGTTCGAAAGTTCATTTGTACATAGTTCATATACAGGAAATCTCATTATAAAGGCTAGATGAAAGCGGATACTGCCTTGCCATAACTGTTTTTTAGGCTTGAGCCATCAGCACTAAATAGATTATACAAAAGATACACTATCTACGTACGTCATACTAGGAGCATATGGCTAATATCTTGTCACAACAGTATAGTGCAACCTACACAAGCATTTTGTTGTTGTTTCTGTCTCTTACAGTTTTTTCCAACTGCTTACACACGTTTTCAAAACTATGTCTCCTTTTTTCAAAACTCTACACACAATTCCCAAAACTGCACACACAAAATGCAAAATGCCTCACATCTCCTTCAAAATGAAACACTGCATTCAAAATACCATAAACACATCTCAAAATGAAGCATTTGCATCAAATGGCAAACACTTTTTTCATAATACTAAATTTTTGGATATACCATGTACACACTGTTGTTCTAAATCTAAAGCTCCTTTGTCTTTCATAGGCTTATATCTACAATGTTCTAGAGAGAAAGTAGTCTGCTGAAAGTGGTTGAAAAGTGCACTGTAAAAAACAATGTAATGTTACAGTAAAACAGAAAATATGTATTGGGCAAAACATTACGTCTGTAAGAGTAGCCCAGTGTTGTATACAGTAGCATGAAACAAGAAAAAAAAAGTATAAACATATGTAAACCAAAGGTATCATTTTTAGAATAAAGAATATGTGTGTGTGTGTGTGTGTGTGTGTGTGTGTGTGTGTGTGTGTGTGTGTGTGTGTGTGTGTGTGTGTGTTGTGAGTGTTTGTGCGTGCTTGTGTGTGGGCGGGGGGGGGACAGAATTGTATGCACTTTGATTGATTTGTAATGCTGAAATAGTCATTAGATAGTTGCATGCAGTATGGACGCCACTGTAAAGCTACTCAAGATGGGCTTCTCTCCCTGATCACATCAGAAATGGCTCTCCTTCCTCTTCTTCCCTCCTCCTCCTCGTTGTTATCCCCTGTCTCTCCCTCCTCCTCCTCTTGCTCTCTGTCTATTGTTGGCATCCATTGTTCCAAACAGGTAATCTGACCTTTGGCCTCTGTATAGGCCTATACTAAAGCAATGATTGGTTAGTGTTCAGTTATGACATAATGTGTTTGCACATGTGAGGAGTGTGTGTGTGTGCCCTGGTAAATAAGTGTAGCATTTTGATTGGTTGTGTTTAGAAATGGATAGCAAGTCACTTCTTGTTAGATTTTTGTGTCTTAGGTAGAGAATTGTGTTTAATGTTTTGAAAAAAGTGTTTTATGCAATTGAAAACTGAGTGAAAGGCTGAGAAATAGCTTATGGTTTTGGAGATTTGCTGTGTAGTTTTGCACTTTGAGTGAGAGGTTTAAAAAATCGTGTGACATGAAAAGATATTGTGTGTAAGCAGTTGGAAAAAACTGTAAATAACTTTACATTTGAAGCTTTTTGTTGGTTTCCTGAGGCTAATGATAAGTGAGTAGGCGGTTTAATGAAACTTGTGACCAGTCAGTCACATTGCAATGTTGTGTTCATACTGTCTGTGAATAAACATTTGTTTTATTCCACTCTTGAAGTATGTTCTTGCCTCTAATGAGCAATCAAAAGAAACAGGATGGCTTGATTTTAATGTAGAGCGCAAAGAAATCCTCTCCATGGACAGGACAAGTGTGGTAAAGACAACAACACAGAAGTCTACTCTTCAAAAACCATAAAACAGAAATCATATGACGCAGATTTTTACACCACTTGGCCGAGCCCCCACTAAAATATATGTTAGTTCCATCTTCCGGCTGCCAGAGTGCTCCATCAGTGGAGGTGAAGTTACGGCGTCATAAAATTATAGCAGCATCACAGCTTTAGTTAGACATGTTGACTTGGCTTCTTGTTGGCTGTGCTGCAGAGAGAAGGTTGTGCATTTTCATCTTTTTTAACTCTTCAGCTTCCACCTCTCTAACATATTGGAACCCAGATCTGATTACTTACTAGCTTCTATATGCAGTGTTAATAAAAAGAAATAAGAACATTGCACTCATTATGCAATTATGAAATATGAAACATTAAAATTGACATTAAGACTACTGGGCATGAATATTCAACATGGCAATGAGGACACTGTCAGACAAAAACTACCACAAACATAATGTTTGCATAATTTAAATGTTTGTGCTAAATAAGATTAAATCTCACGTGGATTTTGAAATTGATAGGTTTGTTGCTAAGAGGTCGGTATTGTATTACTGAGATGGGTTCATTTTGAGGTTGTGGTTAAGGCATTGCTCGTAGTTAGGATGTGTTTTTGGTAGAGCTATGTGATTGGGCCTGCAAAATCAGGCCTGACCCTACACAAACCTGCATAATTTCGGTCCAAGCCGGATTAAAAACCCGAATTTCCACTGCTATTTTTCCCATGCATGTTAGTTATTGTTTTTTCCAACTGCTTACACACAAAATCTTTTCATGTCACACGATTTTTGAAACCTCTCACTCAAAGTGCAAAACTACACAGCAAATCTCCAAAACCATAAGCTATTTCTCAGCCTTTCACTCAGCTTTCAATAGCATAAAACACTTTTTTCAAAACATTACACACAATTCTCTACCTAAGACACAGAAATCTAACAGGAAGTGACTTGCTATCCATTTCTAAACACAACCAATCAAAATGCTACACTTATTTACCAGGGCACACACACACTTCTCACATTTGCAAACACGTTATGTCATAACTGAACACTAACCAATCATTGCTTTAGTATAGGCCTATACATAGTTCAAAGGCCAGATTACCTGTTTTGAACAATGGATGCCAACAATAGACAGAGAGCAAGGGGAGTAGGAGGAAGAGACAGGGGATAACAACGAGGAGGAGGAGGAGGAGGAGGAAAAAGAAGAAGAGGAGAGCCATCTCTCATGAGATCATGGAGAGAAAAGCCCATTGGTTTTTAGTAGCGGCGTCCATACTGCATGCAACTATCTAATGACTATTTCAGCATTACAAATCAATCAGATTTTGTTTTGCACAAAGTGCATACAATTCGTCCCCCGCAACCGCACACACAAGCACGGACAAACACTCACAACACACACACGCACACACACACACATATTCTTTATTCTAAAAATGATACCTTTGTTTTACATATGTTTATACTTTTGTTTTCTTGTTTCATGCTACTGTATGCAACACTGAGCTACTCTTACAAACGTAACGTTGTGCCCAATAAATATTTTCTGTTTTACTGTAACATTACATTGTTTTTTACAGTGCACTTTTCAACCCCTCTCAGCAGATTACTCTCTCTCTAGAACATTGTAAATGTAGATATAAACCTATGAAAGACAAAAGAGCTTTAGATTTAGAACAACAGTGTGTACATGGTATATCCAAAAATTTACTATTATGAAAAAAGTGTTTGCCATTTAATGCAAATGCTTCATTTTGAGATGAGTTTATGGTATTTTGAATGCAGTGTTTCATTTTGAAGGAGATGTGAGGCATTTTGCATTTTCTGTGAGCAGTTTTAGGAATTGTGTGTAGAGTTTTGAAAAAAGGAGACATAGTTTTGAAAACGTGTGTAAGCAGTTGGAAAAAACTGTAAATGGGCGGTCATGCACAGCGTTAGACAGTCCATACATAAGACTATAAGGTCTGCATTGAAAGAAAGAAAGAAAGAAAGAAAACACTGGAAAATCAGTATGAACCTGACCCAAGCCTTGGGGAATTTTGAGAAAGTACAGCATGGTCGGGTCAGACCCAATCAGGTTCAGGCAGCAGTGTGGTTTTTTTGGTTTTTTTTGTTGTTTTTTGTGTGGTTTTTTTGTTTTTTTTTTTTTTTGGTTTTTGTTTTTTTTTTTTTGGGTGTTGTTGTGGGGGGGGTTTTTTTTGTTTTTTTTTGGGTTTTTGGTGGTGACAATTTTATATATAGTATACAACAGATTGCTGCCAGAAACCATAGCTAAATAAGCTCCATGTGTCAATGTATAATAGGTATTTGTAGCACTGAAACAGTTGAATGAGAGGATAAAAAACAGCCAAAAAGAATAAGAATAAGAAGTATGCAAAATACTAATGAGTGTCATAAGAGAGCTAACATTTTGTGATTTTTTTAATCTGATAGAATCACTCTGATTAAATATGATTGTGTTCTTTCTTTGCCCATATGTAATTTGGTGTTTCCCTCCACTGGTTTAAATGCATATAATCCACAACATTTACTTACAAGGCCATTCATGCGTATTAAGAAAATCTTTGCATTTCTTGTAATAAATAACTGTGATTGGAGTGCTGTCCTTTACTAAATTATTTTTCCTACCCCCCATGAATAGTCACATAATTAAACACGGACTGCAAACTGAGGAGACAGATTGATGAAACCATCTGGCTAACTCACTTTCTCTGAGTCCGGGCACCAGCTTGAAAATGATCTCCTCCAGGGTGTTGTCCAACCTGAGAATTTGGAGCGATAAGAGCATAAGAAGGAGGTCGGAGGGAGAGGAGGATGATGAGAACGCGAAGAGGAAGAAGAGGATTTAAAGGGACAGGAGTTACGAGGGGGGAGCAGTTGTGGAGGCAGAGGAGAGAGGGGTCATGTGGGCGGAAAGCAAAGTAAAGAAGTCAAGAAGGAATAGAAAATGGGAGAAAAAGGGAGGATATAACAAAAAAATGAATGACTTGGCAAAAAAAATAATCAAGGAACAAAAGATGAGTAGTTGAAGGTAGTGACGGTTGAAAGGCCAAACATTTAAAAGTCAAAGCAGATGACAAATCAACAAAAGAATGAATAGGTGGTAATTAAGATAAGAGGGAAGCGGTAGTATAAAGAGACAAATATATTTTAAGAAGAGAAGGATGAAATGATCAAAATTGAGAACAATAACAGGTGGACCAAGGAGGTCGCTAATACAATGGAGGTGAATGGAATTAAATTTGTGGTAATAATTGTCATTTTAAAAACTTAGCAAGAGTGTCTTTAATATGAAGAGAAAGATCCTTAAAGAAGAAAGAGAGTGAGCTTTAAGCCACCTACACATGATCCGCGGTAAAACCGCGAGGTAGGGTGCAGAACAAAGAGGCAAAGCGCAGCGCTGGAACATTCTGGAATTGGTTTCGCCATGGTTGCATCTTGAAAGGTCAGCAGCAACTAGGTCAAAGATATACAATATGAACTTTGAGCGCAGCACTCGGCGCAAATCTGAGCGGTCCGCGACGCCAAGGGTAGCGCAGCGCTTAATTGGGTGGCACCGCTCTCCCCATAGGAAATCAATGGAACAGCCAGCACAGTGCAGTTTTGCCACCCATCATGTGTAGGCGGCTTGAGGGTGACAAACTACCAATGAAATAGAAAAAAGAAGCTCATTCAAATAAAAGAGGACAAAGTGAGAGAAGAGAAAGTACATCTTACCTGAGCATCTCCAGTGGATTGGTCTCATGCACTTGAATGCCACATTTAGGACAGTCATTGCTCTCCTCAAAGTGCTGCACAATACAGCTCTTACAGACTGCAGAGAAAACAACGTGAACATATTTCATTGGGTTTCAATTAGTATCTCCGATGGCGACGATTTGTCTAGACAGTTTGACGCCATCTTATTTAACTATTCCGATAAAAGAAAGAAACCTGCCTGGGGCATTGCTAGTTAGCTTGCTAGCTTGCTCATTAGTAGTTTAGCTTGCTTGTAGATCAACAAATCCTCCAAACCATACAACGATATAGGGAGTTCATTCCTACCCTGTAATACGACCCACAGGAGCATTTTCTGTCTTCATATCTAAACCAGAGAACGTAAACGATCGCGGTTTAAAACACGTCTTTAACATTGTGAAACGGTTGCAGTTTGCTTATGTTTAGGCACCAAAACTACTTAGAAAGTAGTTGGTTTGGGTTCAAATCAGACGTTGCCTCATCTCGGTTTCACACGTGACGCTGTAGCGCGTGTTGGTTCGACCCATCTACAATCCCAACCTCCTTATGCGGAACTTGGTGCTCTTATACTTCGTCCCATTATGTCCTGTGCTTCCCGTTATAATTACTACGGCCACTAGAGGGCGCCGCCACTATATACCTATGTAACGTGAGACGTAAATGCTGCTCGAACAAACTATTGGGAACCTATGGGAGTGTTTTCCGCAGGAGGCCAGTCTCTTGCAGATAGTTTGCTTGTTAACTCACTTGCTGGTAGGTTAGCGTACTAGCTTGTTTCACATTGCCAGACCTTCCTCCACAGCGCTGCTAGTCCACACAGCTTACCGGGATGGGAGAAAAACGTGCTCTAGTTTATTGCCATTTCTATAAACGGGTGGAACGTGTACGTTCAAATGTTGTTTTAGTCATGTGTGAGAAAACTCTGATTGGACAGATAGTCTAGCTAGCTGTCTGGATTTACCCTGCAGAGATCTGAGGAGCAGTTAACCATAGTCCTCACAAATCCACCAGAAGTTAAAATGCCAACACAAAGGAAGAGGAAAGTAATGGACATCCGGCCGAAATGAAGGACATCCGGCGGAATTTCCGGCAGTACCTCAACAATCCCGCAAGTGGAACGTCGTGGATATAGACTACGCGCTAGGTAACAAGCTAACGATGTGTTTACAAAATGCATGGTGGGACAATTCCAAGTGAACAATATGACGTCAAACTTATCTTGAATTTCTGCCATTTATTTTCAGTCGGTGAAACTGACTGTTCCTATGTAACAAATAAATCTGCAGGTGCATTTGTGTGTCTGTTGTTTCACTCACAGGTGTGCAGGCACTCGGTGACCGTGGTCGGTTTAATCAGATAACCTCGGCACAGGTAACAGGTGATGAAATGGTTAAAGTCTTTCACCAAGTGCTTCCTTCCTGTAGCAGCCATGTTTGGAGTTTTCTTTTCTTTTTTCTTTTTTTTTTTTTAGCAACACTACAGCAAGATAGGGACCAGGGAAAAGTAACCTTCTAGCTTTTAGAAGTGTCAGACGTCCAGTCACAACAATAACGAATGGAAAAGATAGCAGTTACAGGCTAATGTTGGGTGTAAAGAGCTGGAATCTTCACCAACACTGGCTAATGTTAGTCCAGGCTAGTGCATAGCCTACAAGTGTTCACTATCCACAATTTACGACAGAGATAAAAGATCCTTCTGTGTGAAATCCTGCTCCATCCTTGACTCAAATTCTATTTTGTAATCAGTTTTTCTTTTGGAACATCTCCCACTCAGACCGTATTCCTTCTTCACGGAACCATGTTAATCCCATTGAGAGAGAAAAAAAAAAAAAAAAACACAATCCAGTTTCAAACAAACAAGTTTCTTAATTTCCCAGAATTCCTGGAGAGTAAGATGTCTCGCTTCCCTTCCTGTCTCAGCCAAAGTGCCATTTTTAATCCACGAGGGGTCAGAGGTCAGTTGACGACAGTGAGGCCAAAGGCTTCTACGTAGTCCGCCTCATCCCAGTCCTGTTCATTCATCATCATGGCGCTGCCGCTGTCGACGTCTTCATTCGTCTAGTGGCGCATGGTCACATGGGATACCTGAAGAGAATGAAACACAAAAATAAGGGATTGTGGTGCAGAGTAGGGATAAAATAAGAAGATTAAAAAAACAGGAATGAAAAGATATATTCATTAAGATATATATATATATATATATATATATATATATATATATATATATATATATATATATATATTAGTGCTGTCAAACGATTTAAATATTTAATCGCGATTAATCCCATTAATGTCATAACTCGCAATTAATCGCAATTAATCGCACATTTAACACACAAATACCACTTCAAGGTTACCATTTGAAGTGGTATTTCAGACTAGACGTGCTGCAATGATAACTCAGTTCAGAACGACAAAACCCACAGATCACTTTGGTCTTGTCAATGGAACCATTTGGCAACTTTTTAAAAGTAAACTTTCCATTCAGAATCTTATTGGCATCCATTTCAGCATCTCGCGCTCGCCATCCACTCAAAACACCTACTACTCTTTGGTCGGCTCGCAAGCCCAAGCAAGTGTGTGCGGCGTGCCTGTTGTTTAGTTTCCGGTCTAGCTAGATCCGGTGTGGTAGTTGTAGTTTTTCTAATGTTACTAGTTGTTGCAACAGCATGTGAAAAAAACTACAAAGTTTGCTAGGCCAAAAAGAATGTTAATCTCGCGATAAATAAATTGACGCCGTTAAAATGGGTTTGCGTTATATATATATATATATATATATATATATATATATATATATATATACATACATATATATGAGTTTTCATGCTCGAACTTAAGTTACCTAAAAAGAATGAAACAACTAATTAAAAATAAGAGTACAGATAAAAAAGATAAACAGGAATGTAAAAGGTATATATATTAAAAAGAAAAGCAAAATAAATGTAACCCTTTTCCTCAGGGCAAATTTGACCCATTTTCAATGTTTTTTTTATATATAATAGTTTAAGTGAAATAATAATAATAATAATAATAATAATAATACCAGTCTGTGATCCACTCAACATCCTCTGAGCTTAACTATTAATTGAAATAATTCATAATTTCTGCTTTTTTTAACTTAATTTTTAACTCAAAATTTAAGTATAGTGTCATAATGTCGCACGGACCGCTACAGGCAATTAAACTTTTTAACACTTCATCACTGAGTGTGAGATAAGACTCCTATACATCACAACTGCACTCTATGCACCTTGCACAACCTTGCACAACAGGTTTATCTAAATCTATTGTGTAGTATTCTATTATTATTTCATGTATATTGTTTCCTATTATTTAATGTATAATAGGAAGTATGTATGTGTGCTGTGTGTCTGATATGTTGCTGCTGCAACAACATTATTTCCCATTTTTTGGGATCAATAAATCTATCTATCTATCTATCTATCTATCTATCTATCTAGCTATCTATCTATCTATAAATTAGGTTTATTGACCATGAATTGAAAGAAATGTTGAAAAAAGTGACAAAAACTTTTAAAAAGCGTCAAAAGCATAGAAAAAAAGTGAACAAAACTTAATTTTAAATTTTTACCCAGAAGGACAACAAATTCATGGTACACGGGAAGACAACACAATGGTTAATTAATTCATGAGGAACGACAGTTGACAAAATGCCCTTCTCAATCACAGGAACTTTCCCCAAAGGACTAGGAACCGTTTTGAGGAACTAATTGCGTTTGGACTGCAGGGACCAGGGTCTAAATTAAGTTCCGGGGACATTTTACCTCCATCTACAGAAACTATAGGGGTGGGATTGGCAGGGATGACAGTCCCTGATTGGTCAAACACACACAGCGTGGCTGCTTCAACTCGCCTATACCGCTTAATTCATAAAACAAGGAAGTAATCTCATATTGATTTATGACCATTTTACGACGGGAGGAGAACATTTCTCTTTGTTAGATAAGATAGCTGACAGCTTGTAACAGGCATCTTCTAAAAAGAAAAGCAAAATAAATGTAACCCTTGTGTTTTCCCTCGGGTCAATCTTCACCCATTTTCAATGTTTTTTATATCAGAAATATGGGTTTCTTTCAATCAAATTGCCCAAAAATAATAGTTTACATGCTTTCAAAACAGTATCCTGACTAAACTTTGACATGTACCAGTCAGTGATCCACTCAACATCCTCTGATCTTAACTATTAGTCGACATAATTCATAGTTTCTGCTTTTTTAACTCAATAATTAAGTATAATGTCAAGGAAGTACTTTCTTAAACTACAGAAACCATAGGTGTGGGATTGGCAGGGATAATCGTCCCTGATTGGTCAAACACACACGGCGTGGCTGCTTCAACTCGCCATCATTCATAAAACAAGGAAGTAATGTCATATTGATTTATGACCATTTTACGACGGGAGAACATTTCTCTTTGTTTGATAAGATTAAAAAGTCAAGTTATTCTTTGTTGTCGGCTTCTTACAAAAAAAAAGCCAGAGAGATAAAGAGATATGTGTCTATATTAATGTAGAGGTTCAGGCCGTACACACTCATCAAGTTGACACATATACAAGTCATTTACCTTGTTTAACAGCTGCAATATTTGCATTATCTTTTTCCCACTCCATAACTTTTTTTTGTGTGTGCTTTCTCCTACATGTCATGTGTAATAAATGTGATTATCATTAACTAACAGTGACATGAACATTGGTCCAACGGGATTGTTGCAGTTATGACCTACATGCATCCGTCTCTGGATTACCATTACTATGAATAGCTAAACTCTCCAATTTGCCCCCATTCTATCCCCCACTTTGATGGATTGGAATGAATTTAGGGTTTGCCTACTTCAAATATAGATATTGGGCTGAATATTAAGCTTCATACAGTAGTGGTGGCTGCAAAAACACTCTGGAGTTTCATGTTTACTGTGCAAAGCTTTTTGTAACCCATGTATTTAAATGGGATGGTGTCAGTGGTGCTGTTACAGTAAATGAACTGAGAAAGCCAGTAAATGTGTCTGGATGTGGGATTAGTCACTGTTCTCAGGTCTGATGCGTTCCCTTTTTTTTTTAAACACACAGCGGCCTGTGTACCTGATAACAGGTTACCATCAAATACTCATCATCATGCAGATTACGATAACAAGTTACAGAATAAACAGACCGGCGGGTTGTATTTATGGACTGCATCCAACACCTCATATGATGTTTGACACATCTTACTGTGATGTTTGCTATGAACGTAACCGTTATGCAATTAATGTCAGAGTCTAAACGGGTCTCTCTGAGTTTTGATGGGTTTAACTGCACACATCAAAACCGATGAAGTGCCTACTCCGGGTAGGGGATGATTGTTTACCCCGAGTACAGGGTTCAGGTATCTAGGGGTCTTGATCCCGAGCGAGGGGACAATGGAGTGGGAGATTGGCCTGGAGAATCGGAGCAGCGGGGGCGGTATTGCACTCGCTTTACCGCACCGTTGTGACAAAAAGAGAGCTGAGCCCTAGGGCAAAGTAGCTTTTGAGTCCCTGCTCCTTTTTGGATCACACTTTTAAAGTGCTCATATTATGCTCATTTTCAGGTTCATCATTGTATTTAGAGGTTATATCAGAGTAGGTGTACATGGTTTAATTTTCAAAATACACCATATTTTTGTTGCACATTGCTGCAGCTCCTCTTTTCACCCTGTGTGTTGAGCTCTCTGTTTTAGCTACAGAGTGAGACATCTCACTTCTGTTCCATCTTTGTTGGGAGTCACAAATGCTCAGTTCCTAGGTAAGGACTACTAGCCAGTCAGAAGCAGAGTATGAGGGTGTGCCCTGACAGTACCTAGGTAAGGACTACTAGCTAGTGAGAAGCAGAGTATGAGGGCGTGCCCTGACAGTACCTAGGTAAGGACTATTAGCCAGTCAGAAGCAGAGTATGAGGGCGTGCCCTGACAGTACCTAGGTAAGGACTACTAGCCAGTCAGAAGCAGAGTATGAGGGCGTGCCCTGACAGTACCTAGGTAAGCACTACTAGCCAGTCAGAAGCAGAGTATGAGAGGGTGCCCTGACAGTACCTAGGTAAGGACTATTAGCCAGTCAGAAGCAGAGTATGGGAGTGCCCTGACAACAGTACCTAGGTAAGGACTACTAGCCAGTCAGAAGCAGAGTATGAGGACGCGTGCCCTGACAGTAGCTAGGTCAGGACTACTAGCCAGTCAGAAGCAGAGTATGAGGCGTGCCCTGACAGTACCTAGGTAAGGACTACTAGCCAGCCAGAAGCAGAGTATGAGGACGTGCCCTGACAGTAGCTAGGTAAGGACTATAGCTAGTCAGAAGCAGAGCAGAGTATGCGGCTGTCCTGACAGTACCTAGGTAAGGACTACTAGCCAGTCAGAAGCAGAGTATGAGGGCGTGCCATGCTAGCAGCTAGGCGAGCATTATATCGTGTGTTCCAAAGTGACCACGTGTGTCTCTGAAGTAAAGGCTGGACTACAATAGAGCTGTTTGGAGCAGTTGGTGAACAATGTTTTTGTTGGAGATGGTACGTCCCTTTGGGAAGGACTTTGGGCTTTTTCACTTTGTAAACCTATAACGTGCACAAAAAAGATATATAACACAAAGGAAAAGGAAAATGCGAAAAAGCATAATATGAGCACTTTAAGTTGTTGCTGATATTGTGTCCACCTGCTGTACAACCTTAATAGGTCCAACAGAAGTACTACAACAATAGGCTACTTTTAATTAGGGGTAGTCTATAGGCTACTTCAGTGTTTTCCCTAGGTTTTTTGTGGAAGACTTATGGCGCTTACCCACTGCTAGTACCAGCTCTAACCGGCTCGGCTCAACTCAGCCACGGTGCCCCATCCAGGCTATATTTGTGAAAGGCAAAATATGTGTCAAACCATTCTGAATGAAGTATTGTGGTGCTGCAGAGACGTCCCAGCCTACAAATCCTATCCTACAGACTAAAGAAAACATCTTTGTTTGGTACAGATCCTCGCAAAGAAATCACACTATAATCATTTACATTTTTTTAAGATTTAATATAAGTCAATGAAAATGAGAATGATACAAACATGATCACTCCCTTCGATATCGTGAATCATATTGCAATCGCAATATCAGTCCAAAAAATTAGATATTTTCCTCCTATCGTGCAGCCCTAATTATTATTATCATATGTGTCTAAAATGTTGGAAAAGCTAGAGCAGACAATACATATAATACTCAAAAAGCTTAAAGACAAAACTTGCTAAAGAAGTCCACTGAAGACCAACTACAACCTTTTAAATCGGAGAAAAATAGTTTAGTCATTTCGGCTTAGGTGGTGTACAAACCGACTTGGGTGCTGCGCCTGAATCTTATAATGGCATATGGAAAACCCTGTACTCTATTCTCATGTGCAACTTCCATCATTTTGAAATGACGTCACATGAACTGCATGTTGACATGCTGCGTGCGGGCCAGGCTACGTCAGGTGTGTAAACACTGTTGGACGCATGCAGAGATTCTGGCGGCTTACTCACTGCAGAAAACAAACTAGGGACAGAGGGAACACTGTGTGTGCTTAACTCCAAAAGAGTCCTGGTCCTTCTTTCAGCGTGGGTCGCTTCTTTTGCTAGAAAAATCTCAAGTGCGCAGCTCAGATATTCCCCTCAGTGTCCGTCTGTGAGAGGCGCGCGCACACACACACAACACACACACACACACACACACACGCGCGCTATTTATTCACAGAGCCGATCTGCTTATCTCATCGTTAAGGCGCGTCACGGTCTACGTCACCTGTGTCAAAACAACATCAATGGACGACACGCGCACATTACAGTGACACACAACTACAGCCAGCCTATATAATAGTTCAAACGCTGTGTACGCTTTCGCGCGCAGGGCATATATGCGCGTGGCGCAGCTCGGTTGTAGCCTTGAGGCTACCCATCCATGTACACACACACACAACACACACACACACACACACACACATAGACACGCGCACGCAGCACGTATCGACAGTAAAAGTTGCAGAGCTTCACGTCACGGCCTTTTAACGACACGAACGGGAAGCGCACCACACGCGGGTTATTTGGCGTGAACATACCGTAGTCCCGCATGTGAGTGTGCAAGGCGACGCACTTTGCGTTTCAAGAGAGAGAGAGAGAGAGAGAGAGGGGTGAGGGAGGGGTAGAGCGAGAGACAGAGCGAGAGAGAGAGACAGAGAGAGAGAGAGGAGGTCCAGCCAGCAGCGTCAAAGTTTTGGCTGTTAACGTATCGCGACCGACGTCGACTGATGAATTCGAACATCCGCGCAGAAATAATTCCGTAATAACAAACACATTCCTCACCTCCGTGTTCACTTTCCTCTCTATGGATGCCGCGGCTGGGCAGGAATGTCCACCATGACACCGTCAGGTCCTCCTGTTCCGTCTGCTCCGTGTACTGGGTAAAGACAGAACACGGAACTGGTCGGCTCGGATCAGCCCCAGTCCGCCCAGCAGGCAGGCAGGCAGGCAGCAGAGAGCAGAGAGCAGCGGTGGGCGGGGAGCCACCAGGCAGGCAGGCAGGCAGGGCTCGGAAACTGAAAGCGGTTGTGTAACTGAGTGACTATTGGCCTACAACACACACACACACACACACACACACACACACACACACACACACACACAGAGCGCCGTGCTGATGAGCAGGGATGAAGCCGCAAACAAGAGTTTGGTTTCGTTTCCAAGCAACATTTTTAAATATAAATATTCAACTACAGTAGATCAACCCTTTCAGAGTCTTTTTTTCTTATGCAACAGCTATAGTATAGCTATAGTGTATAGTATATTTGTTATTCTGTAGGCTATGTATTGTTTATTTCATACATTCATGTTTAACCTTCCACCGAGGCAATTTCCACATAAGTGTACTTATTATGGCAATAAACCCTTTTCTGGTTCAGAATCTAAAGAAAGACACCATACGGGTATTTAGCCTACCATACAATACTCATCAGTCACACAAATAAAAATATATCCAGGTGTCTGCCACTTGTTTAGCACAAACTGAATTATAAATTGATAATTGATTTATTCTCCTCTTTATGAATCAATTACTTTCTGAATGAATCGATTATAGAGCTGCAAAGATTAATCGGTTAATGGATTAGTTGTCAACTATTAAATTAATTGCCTACTATTTTAATAATAGATAAATCGGTTTGAGTCATTTTTTCATGAAAAGAGTCAAAATTCTGAAAAGAGTCAAAATTCTGATGTGCTACAAATTCTGACTTGTAGGAACACTGGAACATATTCACTATGTTCTAGTGTCTTCTGTCCTCAGTGACAGTAAACTGAATATCTTTGAGTCGTGGACAAAACCAGACATTAGAGGACGTCATCTTGGCCAACACTGAGCTACATTTTACAGAGCGAACAACTAATCCATTCATCCAGAAAATAATCAACAGATGAATCGACAATGGAAATAATCGTTAGTTGTAGCCTCGTCTCGCATTGCCAGACTATCCTCCACAGCGCCGCGGAGGAGGGACTGGCTAGTCCACACAGCATTCTGGGATTGGAGAAAAACGTGCTCTGGTTTATTGCAATTTCTTTAAACCAATCACAATCGTCTTGGGCGGCGCTAATGGCCGGACGGAGCCACGGTGCCTCTGCAAAATAGCCTCGGGAAGGAACTTGTTTTGGCGGAACATGTGTACGTTCAAAAGTAGTTTTAGTCATGCAACAGAAAACTCCGATTGGACAGACAGTCTAGCTAGCTGTCTGGATTTACCCTGCAGAGATCTGAGGAGCAGTTAACCATAGTCCTCACAAATCCACCGGAGTTAAAAATTCCAACAAAGAGAAAGCGTAAGGTAATGGAAATTCTGACAAAAATAAGGACATATGCCCAAATTTTCATTGGCAATGGAGCAGTCCCGGAAGTGGAAGTTCGTGGACATAGACTACTTGCAGCCCTGATCAGAATTTATATGCGCTCACGTCATGCCCATCACACACACAAAACAGACTTGGCTGAACCAGAAAACTTATTTTTTTTATACCATAACAAAACATCATTTAATTGAATAAAAAATTAAAGTTCAGATCTGTATTTTTCTAGTTGGCAACCTGTGATAAATGATTTGTCTCCTTTTGTCAAGTAGAAAATAAACACTTATAGAATCCCGTATTTCCATGTTTTCATGCAACATGTTGCATGCTTCATGCAATGGTGCAACAGTCTTATTGGATTATCATCAACAGTTGAAAACTGAGACATATAGTAAGCTACAGTATATCCTGCTGTTCATCATCTGTTTTGAAGCGGTGGAAGTATTCAGATCCTTTACTTAAGTTAAAGTACTAATACTAAACTGTAAATATACTCTGTTACAAGTAAAAGTCCTGCATTGAAAATGTTACTTAAAGTGATGGTTCGGAGTAATTCACCCTACGGTCCTTTGCACCATGACCTCGAGCCAAACACCCCCCCAGAAGCTTTTTTCACCTGGGTCTTACATTGGAAGAGTTAGCTAGAGTAGCGTTATCAGCTGAATAGCTTAGCGCAGGGGCTAACGGACCCACGTTTGTATCTCGTAAATTACCCCACTAATATTGCCCGAAATGATACCAAACGTCTACAAGTAGTACAAATAGGTTATGCTCTCATAAAACGATGGATTGGAAAGTTTGTAAGTACACCAGAAGTTTATGTAAATAACACTTGCCTGCTGGCTTCTGCTCTCTGCTGTTGTTGCTGCTGTAAGACGAGTGCTTAGGGCCGTCTACAAATTACAACACCGAAAAGAGATGCACAACAAAAATATTTATTAATTTAACTTTTTTTTTTAAGTAAGTGCTGTAGTATAACTAGCAGGATACAAGTAATAATTGAGGTAAGTTTGGAGACATTACCTTATTTAATCATTGAATTAATACATTTTTGTTGTAACTCTTTTCGGTTGTAGTAATTTGTAGACGGCCCTAGTACTCGTCTAAACGACAGCAGCAGCAGCGAAACAAGAAGAGCAGGCAGGTGTTACACTACAGTTGTTGCTAAACACCGACTTACAAACCTTCCAATCCATTGTTTTATGAGAGCATAACCTATTTGTACTACTTGTAGACGTTTGGTATCATTTCGGGCATTATTAGTGGGGTAACTTACAAGATACAAACGTGGGTCCATTAGCCCCTGCGCTAAGCTATTCAGCTGATAATGCTACTCTAGCTAACTCTCCCAATGTTAGACCCAGGTGAAAAAAGCTTCTGGGGGGGTGTTTGGCTCGAGGTCATGGTGCATTAGGGTGAATTACTCCGAACCATCACTTTAAGTAAAAGTATGTAAGTATCATCAGGAAAATGTACTTAGTATTAAAATGAAAAGTACTCTATGCAGAAATCATCCCATTTTAGAAAGTGTAAAGGATTCAACCAGTAACCAATATCAGATTTTATAAAATGTGTTTGTGATGCAAACATCTTAATGTGTAAAGTAACTAGTTACTAAAGCTGTCAGATTAATGTAGTGGAGTAAAAAGTACAATATTTCTGTCTGAAATGTAGTAGAACGTGGCATGACAAGAAAACACTCAAGTACCTCAACATGTGTACTTAAGTACAATACTGGAGTAAATTTTATTAAATACTTAGTTACATTCCAGCTTTGCAGTTTTGTAAACAGATTGTTCATTATGTGAACCTACTTGTACCCCTTTACACTAAAAGAAAGGGACACGTTTGGAGTTATTAATCGGTTATGACTCAATGTTTTTTCTGGTCCGGCCCACTTTAACTGGGCTGGACTTTGGCCCATGAACTAAAATGAGTTTGACACCCCTGAGTTGTTCGTCCAGCACTGACACACATATAAGGGGCCACTGGATGGGGAAACAAAGTCCACAGTGACATCACCCTGTGGGATATGACCTCTTGTTTTGGGAAGGGGAATGTATCACCATGGCAACACAGTTCCCAGTCACACAGGTGGACAGTTTTTAAATTATTTTGCCCTGCAACCATTTCAGTGAAGAAATGTGTTATTTTCTCTTTTAAAAGAGACACCTCTCAGGATTTTTGAGTGAGCGTGTCTCCAGAGGTGCTTCTCATTAAAGTGGCCCGGACTTCATGCATTATTTCCTATCTGCCAGATGACTTGACAAAATGGAAATAACTCCTGTTTTCATCAAGATGAGTGACTCGCTCGCCAATTTTTTTTAACCCTCTAACTATAATGATAGTCTATATCAGTGTTGTAGTCAAGACCACCTAAACCGAGACCAAGTCATCACCAAAACCAGAGTGTATCGAGAGGGGTATTTGAGGGGTTGAGACAGAGTTGAGACCAAGATCAAGGCAGGGCGACACCGAGTGAAGACCAAGGACCTCATGTACAGTGCCTTGCGAAAGTATTCGGCCCCCTTGAACTTTTCGACCTTTTGCCACATTTCAGGCCTCAAACATAAAGATATAAAACTGTAATTTTTTGTGAAGAATCAACAACAAGTGGGACACAATCATGAAGTGGAACGGAATTTATTGGATATTTCAAACCTTTTAAACAAATAAAAAACTGAAATATTGGGCGGCAAAATTATTCAGCCCCCTTAAGTTAATACTTTGTAGCGCCACCTTTTGCTGCGATTACAGCTGTAAGTCGCTTGGGGTATGTTTCTATCAGTTTTGCACATCGAGAGACTGACATTTTTGCCCATTCCTCCTTGCAAAACAGCTCGAGCTCAGTGAGGTTGGATGGAGAGCGTTTGTGAACAGCAGTTTTCAGTTCTTTCCACAGATTCTCGATGGATTCGGGTCTTGACTTTGACTTGGCCATTCTAACACCTGGATATGTTTATTTGTGAACCATTCCATTGTAGATTTTGCTTTATGTTTTGGATCATTGTCTTGTTGGAAGACAAATCCGTTCCAGTCTCAGGTCTTTTGCAGACTCCATCAGGTTTTCTTCCAGAATGGTCCTGTATTTGGCTCCATCCATCTTCCCATCAATTTTAACCATCTTCCCTGTCCCTGCTGAAGAAAAGCAGGCCCAAACCATGATGCTGCCACCACCATTTTTGACGGTGGGGATGGTGTGTTCAGGGTGATGAGCTGTGTTGCTTTTACGCCAAACATAACGTTTTGCATTGTTGCCAAAAAGTTCGATTTTGGTTTCATCTGACCACAGCACCTTCTTCCACATGTTTGGTGTGTCTCCCAGGTGGCTTTTGGCAAACTTTAAACGACACTTTTATGGATATCTTTAAGAAATGGCTTTCTTCTTGCCACTCTTCCATAAAGGCCAGATTTGTGCAGTATACGACTGATTGTTGTCCTATGGACAGAGTCTCCCACCTCAGCTGTAGATCTCTGCAGTTCATCCAGAGTGATCATGGGCCTCTTGGCTGCATCTCTGATCAGTCTTCTCATTGTATGAGCTGAAAGTTTAGAGGGACGGCCGGCTCTTCGTAGATTTGTAGTGGTCTGATACTCCTTCCATTTCAATATTATCGCTTGCACAGTGCTCCTTGGGATGTTTAAAGCTTGGGAAATCTTTTTGTATCCAAATCCGGCTTTAAACTTCTCCACAACAGTATCTCGGACCTGCCTGGTGTGTTCCTTGTTCTTCATGATGCTCTCTGCGCTTTACACGGACCTCTGAGACTATCACAGAGCAGGTGCATTTATACGGAGACTTGATTACACACAGCTGGATTCTATTTATCATCATTAGTCATTTAGGTCAACATTGGATCATTCAGAGATCCTCACTGAACTTCTGGAGAGAGTTTGCTGCACTGGAAAAGGAGGCTGAATAATTTTGCACGCCCACTTTTTCAGTTTTTTATTTGTTAAAAAAGTTTGAAATAGCCAATGAATTTCGTTCCACTTCATAATTGGGACCCACTTGTTGTTGATTCTTCACAAAAAATTACAGTTTTATATCTTTATGTTTGAGGCCTGAAATGTGGCAAAAGGTCGAAACGTTCAAGGGGGCCGAATACTTTCGCAAGGCACTGTATAAACGTTGCGTATGCTGGTTTTCATGGACACTTTGTGATGTATAAAAAATTTACTTGACGTGAGAATGTGCGGGCCGTCCGCTAAGTCTTTTCTGTCTCTGTAACGTGGCCAATTCTAACTGAAAAGTGCCGAAAATCACTGAACATTACAAAATAAAGTTTCCACTACAGTTACTGGCATACGTCTGTGACGTTGTCTATGAAAAAACATAATTATATCCGCTGATACTCCATAAAAGTTTGATCATATTATGTGGAAAATGTTTCACATCTTTCACACTATCAACTATTTAATTCGCAGGCTACTTAATCTCTGTTCAACATGAGGATGGGAAATGAATGATAAATCCACTTAGAAAATATTTTCAGTCATCCTCTGTATTTCCCATAGATGAAATATCTTACTGGCAACTAAAAGATCGGCACGGAAAATGCAATAGTGTCTGTGAGTCTTTAGTTGCTGAGGCTAAGGCATCCATGGCGCACATGAGGCGGGACGCACGGATCCATCTCCCCAGGAACAAACACGTACTAACACTTAATAAATAAAATAAATGGCATTACATCAGTGAGTTCAAACTGCTTATTATGCATAATTTGGACTGACACTGAGATGCATGTTGTTCTGTAACTGGTGTGGCGCTGCCGCTATTCTCTTCATTTCCACTTCGACATTAAACATTTTTTTTTATTTCTGCCATGGTTCGGTGCATTTACCGCCCGGTCACCATTTGCCATTCTGGGCATTTTCTTTTATTGCTTATCCAAGATGACAAACCTCCAAACAGAAAAAATATCTCGCCTCCACCTCCGCGATCAGCACCTCATCCTCACAGTCGCTGAAGTTAGTTTTTTTTCGTCTGCAGCGGGATAACCCGTTGTGATTGGACAAAGAATGACGTCTGGGGCGCATTTATAGTAATTTCCATATTCATTTATGGGAGGAGGCAAGGCGGGGTCGGTCACTCATTCATGTGCGCTCAATTTCATGTTGATTGTGATATATAAAGGAAAGGTGCGCCGGACCTGGCGTACGACCGGTTTTATACATGTGAATATTTCTGTGCGTAGGTACTTTTCAAGTTTTGGCCGTACGCCATCTTCTGGTATGAAAGCTGCGCAGTCTTTTATACATGAGGCCCCAAGACTTTGAGGGGTTGAGACACAGTCAAGACCAAGACTTTGAGGGGTTGAGACACAGTCAAGACCAAGACTTTGAGGGGTTGAGACACAGTCAAGACCAAGACCAAGGCAGGGCGAGACCGAGTCAAGACCAGACCAGTGCCAGGCAGCCAGAGCTTTGCCCGTTTCCCGCATTCACTTTCTTGGGAGTGCGTGTTAAGGGGGCGGGGAGAGGGGGTTAACAGTAACACATTTTTAATTAGAAATGAGCCAAGTCATCGGTTGCATTTGAAGCAGGAAGTTTTACATCCAGTCACAGTAATGATGTTAAATCAGACAATGCTCAGGTGGTTTAGTGATATCCCTGCACTAGTGGTCTTGACTGGTCTTGAAATAAAATCCAGAGTCGAGACCGAGACCTTCAAAAAGTGGTCTTGAGACCAAGACCAATTTCGAGTACTACAACACTTGTCTATATCAACAACATTTCATTTACGGGATTGTTTCGATGCCGCAGGAGGTTTCGCCGAGTGTCCGTCACCTTCCGCTTTCTTTGTGTTGGCATTCTAAACTCCGGTTGATTCGGGAAACATCCTCCGAGCTAGAACCGTCCATCAATTTATATATATCTATTTTTGAGTAAAATTCTCATCACACCCCGAGCCCGTCTGCCTACGTGCACATGTTCCACCAAAACAAGTTCCTTTCCAAGGCTATTTTGCAGAGGCACCACTGCTGCGGTTGACACTTAGCGCCGCCCAAGACAATTGTGATTGGTTTAAAGAAATGCCAATAAACCAGAGGAAGTTCTGGCAATGCGAGACTAGATAAATGATGCTGGCTGCAAAATGAGTCAATCAGTGACTAAACAGATCCTGAATATGAAACTGTGACAGGTACATATTTGAAATGTTGGCTGTTAACATAGTGCTTCTACTGGGCTACAAAACAGCAATATAATGCTTTGGGGGGTTTTCTGTAAGGGGAAATAATGTGAACGTGTGGTGGCATAAAAGCTATCTTGCATAAACGGACAGACATACACAGACGGTAAATGCAATATAGTGATAAAACGGGCTACCCACAGGGTCTTAAAAGTAATAAAAAAAGTCTTAAATTTAATGTTCCAAAAATAAGGTCTTGAAAGTCCTACATTTTGTTTACAAAGATCTTACATTTTTTCTTGTCCTTTTCGTAGGATTAAGTGCCGTAACATCATAAATAAAAATTTTCCGGGATGAAACAATCACTGAAGCCATTGACATCGGCATATTATCTAACATTACATATCTTATCTTGCCAAGGTGGAACTAATCGTAACAACTTCTGCTGCACTAGCTTTTAATTTGTTAGTGTTCTGTTTATTTTGTATTTTTTGTTTCATAGCATAAGAGCTCTAAATGCAACAAATAGTTTATTCGAGGACAAACACACTTCACAAAGATATTGTGTATTGAAATATGAATGTAGGTATTATGAAAAAAACATTTATTAAATTCAGCTGACGTTACTTGGTAAATAATTATCTCGTAAAATACATCTAGGGTTTAAAATTTGGTTTTCCATTGTATGGCCGTGAAGTTAGCATTCAATTTCATCCCCCAGTGGTATTTAAAATGTCTTAACGTGCTCATATTATGCTTTTTGGTGTTCCCTTTCCTTTATTGTGTTATAAATCTTTTTTATGACTGTAATAGGTTTACAAAGTGAAACAGCCCAAAGTCCCCCCCAAAGGGACTTACCATCTCCAACAGAAAACACTGTTCACCAACTGCTCCAAACAGCTCTATTGTAGCTACAGCCCATTGGCGATTTTAGACACTTTTTAGGGGGGCTCAAGCTCATCTCAGCTTCCCCTAAAAATGGTAGCACTTTTGCAAGGCCCTATATCCGTTTCACATTCTCATTAGGGGCTGAGCCCCCTTAAAGGTCTGATCCTACAATCACCCCTGGTCCAGCCTTTACTTCTGTGACTAACGGCCGTCACTTTGTAACACACGCTATAATGCTCGCCTAGCTGCTAGCGTGGCACGTCCTCATACTCTGCTTCTGACTGGCTAGTAGTCCTTACCTAGGTACTGAGCATGTGCGACTCCCAACAAAGATGGAAGAGAAGTGTGATGCCTCACTCTGTAGCTAAAACAGAGAGCTCAACACACAGGGTGAAAAGAGGAGCTGCAGCAATGGGCATTACAAAAAAATAAAAAATAAAAAATAAAAAAACAATTTTTTTAATTAAGCCATGCAAACCTATTCTGGTACAACCTCTAAATACAATTATGAACCTGAAAATTAGCATCATATGAGCTCTTTTACAACCCTCACCCCCAATAATCCATTCTGGGCTTTTCCAATGTTTTTGTCTCTGTTCTCAATACATGCAGACATGTCATGTGACCTCCCTAGATAGTTGCAGATCTCAACACCCCCAATGCTGAACCCAAAGTTACGCCCTTGGCCAACTGTAAGGATTAGTGTAGCGAGGTTCATGTCCATCCGAATTACAATAAAATCTAGAAGACAGAAAGAAAAAGAGAGAGAGAGAGAGAGAGAGAGAGAGAGAGAGAGAGAGGGGAGTTGGGAGAAGAGAGAAAAGACATACTGATTTTAAAACATACAGCTGTAGATATGAACTGATGAAACATAGAACAGAAAAAACAAAGAGATGATGGAAGTAAAAAGCGATGGAAGAGAAAGATTGTGCTCTGTCTGTAAGAAAGGACAGAAGGAATGAGACAGAGGAGGAGAAATGTGAAGGAATTTGGGGGAAGAGGGTTGAATAGAGAGATAAAACAGACAGAACGATAGGATACAGACAAGAGATAGATATCAAAGAAGAACAGAAAAAGAAGACAAGCTGCAATGAAAGAAAGTAAAATACAGATTCACAAAGACAGAAAGACAAGAGGAGAGGGAATGTGTGAGAGAGCGTCTCAGCTGTCTACTTAACATGGCAACCGTTTCACCAGTTTGTATTTTTATCTCTTTATTTAAATCGCACAGCGTCACACTTCATCTATTGTGTAATGTGCACACTAGTCTACATAGATACAGGAGCTAAATATACATTTATATGTTTTTATAGCTGTGTGTGTCCATGTGTGTCTTAGAGAGTGTGTGTATGTATTGTTTATTATTCAGTTTTGGGATCATTTCCACTCTTTGATACATTACATGTTACCACTACAGAGGTAGTACGCTAAGTCGGAGTCTAAAGTCACGTTTTCACACTTGGTCCGTTTCAGCCCTCCAAATGAACTCAGACATATTAGTCAGCATTTTTTGCACATATGTGAACACTTCAAAATGGCTCAGAACGAACCATAAATAAATTGTGATTTCCCCACTGGGGATCAACAAACAGTATAATTATTATTATTATAATTATACTCAGACTGTTCACTTCAAGCCAGCACTGCGGTTCTCTTCACCTGTGCATTGTAAACACAACATGATTCAGGTTCGTTTTGCCTTTTGCTAATTTATTTCGGCCCTGAGGCCTTGGTCCCCTAGCCTGACGTGGTCCTACTCAGATTCTAGTCAGAATCTGAGTCTGATACTGCTCCATTGGGCAGTGATTATGGGGCGTGTTTCAACCCAAACCAGGAAAGAAAATGCCTCTGCACTAAATTGGATAGACCTACAACCAATCACAGCAACGGAGTATGTGACGTATGTTGAGCCACGCATAGTCAACAGAACTCAACTGCACGCACGCTGGAAGAAGTAGAAGAAGAAGATGAGTGTAAACGATCTTTGCCAGTGTTGTAAAAATAATTTAAGGATACACGGAGTACTTACCAACACGATCATCATTTTTGAGAGAAACAGTAAAGGTGAATGCATGTTCGAACAATTTTTCCGTTCTTTGGTGACGTGGTTGATTCCGTTACTGTTGATCATCTGTCCATCATCGTATAAAGCCCGCCCTGACACTTTGATTGGTCCAAACAGCTCTGGTTCGAGCATAGTCCACAACGGATCAAGTCCAGACCGAACTTCCCGACCTCACATGTTGTGGGCGGGGCTAAGTTCGGCTGGCATCGAGGCTATTGGTCCCTTTTAAGAGGACTGAGTTTGGTTCTTTTACGTGGGACTATATGTGAAAACTATCCCCTAAGAGTCTACATCCATGCTAGTGGCTCTGTTAGGCGGTACCTGGCTGAGGCTGACAACATTTAACACACTGATGCAAAACAGGTGTGTTTCCAATCGTAGTTTAGTGTGTAACGTTTGCTAATTAGCAGACACCAAGTACAGATGAGGCTGATGGGATGTCATTAGTTCTGCAGGTATTTTGTCATAAACCAAAGTATTGAACCATTTCAATGTTTGACCTGGTGATTGTTCAAAGTACGTATTACAGCTACGGTAGCCGTTCGGCATCTCTTTCGGTCCCCTTTTCCTTCATCAGGTCTTTCCGTCTTTGGAAGGCAGCCCCAATGTTCACTCTTTTTTCTGATGACGTCGGTCTCTTGCTCTCTTCAATATCCTTTTTCATGTTCTGGGCGAAGAAGAAGAAGACTCCTGTTCCTGAAATTTGGATTTTGAATACGTGTGGTCCTCTATGTTTCCTTCTTCAAACTTGCCGGGGGCCAGGAAGCTACGATACCCATTAGCAGCATTAGCAGCACCTGTGAGTTTATCATGTGACAGCGAAAACGTGAAAGGTGGAGCAGTATGTCCTGTATGTCCCTTACCGGCTAACATATTTTAAGATGGAGCATGAATATGGAGCATCTACCCCAGTTTGTGCGAATGCAAATGTTTAATTTCAAGCCAATAGGAATACTTGGAATTGATGGTGGCGGTAAATATTCATGAAAAAGGACAAGTTGGTGAACGGGCAACACAGATTTTGATAATGAACAACTAAAAACGTTACACACTGGACCTTTAATGCGCATTCAAATTCGCGGAGCGCTAAACCGGAAGTAGCCGGCTCGGCCGCCGGAGGTCTCTAGTGCGCCTGATCTATGGGCTGCATACTGGGAAGCAGCGCGGATCATCCGGGTAACTTTATACGCAAAAGTTGAACTTTTTTGACTTCATGCGCACACTGAGCAACTCTCATAGGAATGAACGGGGCTCCGCCTCAAATGCTGTATCCAGATCTTATTATACATCCTTGATGAAAAGGTATCCTTTGGGCAACATTATCTAAGCCAAATGTGAAAGACAATCCATCCAATAGTTGATGAGACATCTAAAACCATAGATGTCAACCTCATGGTGGCGCTAGAGGAAAAGTCAGGGCATCACCAAAGTCAGTGGGATTGATCGTCTGGGGATCACAAACATCCGTGCAATTATTGTTAAAAAATCTGTCATCAGTCTAAACCAAAGTTGGGCCCAGAGCGTTCGACAGAACGACATTTCCATCCCTAGAGACGTTTCACGTGGTTAAAAAAATAATGCAGTTTAATTTGATACTCTGTGAGGATGACTTAAGATGAAAGACGAGTGATTTATGGAAGAAAAGACGGACATACTTTGACGTAACAATCTGTAATGCAAATGTAAATGATGAAAAAATTACATCAAGGAGATAATTGTCTGTTCTCCTCATCTCAGGATGTCTCTGTGCCTTACATAGAGTAGACTGCTGGCAGCCATTGCTATATATCCTCACTCTACAGGAATGTGGATCGACTTCTGAACCCCCAAATTACTGGCCACTGCTTTATGAATTGCCCTCTCCTTTCTTTCTTTTCCTCCATTCTGATGTGCTCTGTTCTCCTCATCTTCCTCTTATAGACCTTTCAGCCCTTAACTCTTTTTTTCTTCTCATTTTCTCTGCCATCTTTCCCTCTCTTGTACCTCAGTCCTCCTGCTTTGTTTTTTCCCCCTTTTTCTTTTCAACTCAAAGCCTTTCATTTAAATCATATCCCAACTGCGTTTTCCCATTTATTTTAATCTCTTTTTTATCCATCCTCCCCTCTTCTCATCTTTTTGTGTCTGTACTTCAGCTTCAGTTCTCGACTGACTGACTCATCCTCAGACATCATTTCACTTTGAATGACTCATTATTCTCAGTGCAGCATTTACACCAGAGAAACACTGCCATATTTACCAGCGGTGCCATGGATGAGTAGTTGCATGGGTAAAGGGAGCTTTGAACACAAACAAATCTTACAGCAGAGAGCTAAAGAGCTGCAGTGGTTTCAACTCCCGTACACGCACTCGCTAACATGGGCAGATGACAACGTTGACATCACTCTGACTCTCGTGGCTTTGTGGCTAGATAAAGTTGAATTTGGCCTTAAAAAGAATAAGTCCAGTCGCCTTTGACTGAGTGCTGCTATAAGCTGCAGTTTGACCTGGATGAATGGGAACCTTCAGAGACATTTTTCATTTTAATGATTAAAGTGATACTTTACCATTCTGGGAAAGCCATGTATTTGCGAGATAGAAGAGAGGATGAATGCAATCTACATCAGTGCATTCAATACAAATGTAGTTGTGTGCTGTGTTCACCCTAGACTAGTACAACGACAGCAACGTCAGACAATGGAGACATTGTGCTCTTAAACCCAGGATTGAACCCGAAACCTTTAGATCATATTGCTAATGTACACTTTACCCGGATCGTTGGTCTGATTGGTTGAAGGACTATCCAATTGCGGCCAGAGGCATTTGAGCGGCGTCCGTTGGTGACGCCCCTTTGGAAATGAGCTGTGAATGAACCTTCCCCAGACCCACTCTCAGTTACAACTGAGAAGGCTCATCACACTAAACTATTCAAATATTACAATTGCATCGTCTTGCCCTTCTACATGGTTCACTGAGCACCAAGTTTTCTGACAAACATTTGCCAGTGAATATTTGATCTCCCAAGGAGACAGCTGGGCCACATCTAAGTCTGTCTGGATAGAATCACAATTTCAAGACATTTCTTGATTAGCTATTTGTCAGAAGCTAGGACTTGCCTGGCTTTTCTGATTTATCATCATTCATTTCAGTTCAGTCCAGCCGAGCAACTTAACATTGAGCTTTGGAGTCGGCACGTGCATGCATCGACTGAAGAACTTATTTAGGACCAAATAACTACAGCCAATTTAGTATCCATTCAAACTTCTGATTGGAGAAAAATGTTGATTATTCACTTTTTCAGTCTAGCTGAGCAACTTAACATCGAGCTTCGGAGTCGGCATGCACCGACACATATATGCTCTTAATATCTATCTATAATTTCAGGAACGTCTGTCTGTCTGTCCGTCTGGGTGTTAAGCTCATATCTCTCGAACCGTTAGTCCGATGGATTTCAAACTTGACATGTGTCTTGATATGGGCACGGGTAAGTGCAGTGCATTGTTTGGATTAAAAATGCAAAAGATATCGTTAAATATATAGGTAAAAGAAGCACACATTGGCTTTTGCCACTCTAGCCGCTGGCCCCTCCCCCTCTGCTCACTGAGTGAGCAGGAGCAGAGAGAGAGAGAGAGAGAGAGAGATAGTGAGAGAGAGAGAGAGAGCAGCGGAGCTTTGGCAGCTAAAATGTGTGCAAAGTAGCAATACTTCGGAATTCCCGAATTTAAGGACGTTACATAATCCCACATATGCAAAGCACAACCAGCTACAACAAGTGCAGACAGAGCGTGATGTCACTTATAGGCACTTATAGGCAAGCTATCTATCTTATAAAGTGAGACGTATCTGTACAGTGTGTATCTCTCTCTCTCTCTCTTACATTCTGATTCTACAATGTTCTCTGTCAGGTAAATATAGAAGCACAATGCCGATTTATGTTTTCCTCCGTGGGTGCTCATGGGCTCATGCCCTTTAAAACAAAAAAAAGTACTGAAAAAATGTTTGCATTTCAGAACCTTAGGAAACGGACAGCGGCCGATAAAAACACACTATTAACTCGATAATAAAGCCATAAAGTTTCAACTCAGGACAGCGCCACTTCTCACAAATACAGATAGGATTGGAGATGAGAAGTTTGACTGACCACTAGAGCTTAGATCGGCCCAAAAAATCAAGCCCGACCCAGCCCGAGCCAGAGCACGTTGTGTCCGAGCCCGACACGACACGTTAACTGTAATTATGAGCCCGATTTAAACCGACACTTTTTTAACACGTGGGCCGTTATAACTGACGTTCTCAACTACAATTCCGAGTTGTTTGAACTGCGGAAATCTGTTTAGAATAATGCAACAAGGACGAAGCATGTAGCCTAAACTGCGCTGCTTGGTTATTCAGCCCAGCAGGCCCGGGGTGATGCGTGCGAGTAGAGGGAGACTGCATGACACGTGTTGTATTTTGTAACTGCAGCCTAACTTTTGTACACATGTGTTACTTTTATATAGCCTATATATATTTATAATGTTTCTGATTATGGCATAGCTTTCTCCCACCCAATTAGGCTTTAAAAAAATCACTTGATCAAGGGTCCGGCCCGGGCTCTAGGGTAGCCTATCAACCGCGATCAGCTTCGTGGGAAATGAAGAACTCTCTGCACTGGTGGTGGATGTCGCCGATGCACTTGCATCATTAGTTATGCTTTTTTAATAACAAATTTGTCCATTTAATTCTCACTCTGATTACCTTAATGCACATGCACGCACTGTGGGGGGGACAGAGGCGTTTTCATCCAAGAGACGCTTTGATTGGTGGATAGGATATGGAGCAGGGGACTGACAGCAACATAACCAATCACATTATGACAGACGCTCCACTTAGCACCAATTGCAATGTTTAATTTAAAATGAATGTAGCCTACTGGCAGTCTGGCACACGTGGGTGCTCAGTGGGTGCTCGGTATTTTCCGTGGGTGCTCGAACTCATACCCACGGTACCCACGGTATCGGCGCCTATGTCTTCCTCTGATGTAGATGTAGCCTACACTAAGTCAATAGATAGTAGGCCATACAGTGGAGTTGCATATTAAGTGGTTCAGGGTCCTTCTGTAAGTCATTTTGGGATACAATTTGGTTTTGATAAATTCTACAAGCAGCAACACCGCAGGCCAAGCAATCAGCCCGTTTTCAACAGGCACAGCACTAGTGGAAGTAAATTTGAAAGGTGAAAAAAAGTACCAAAAGGAGATCACAGAGAAGCTCTTCTGTTCTCTCGATTTAAAAGTTTATGACCCACCAATTGGCCCTGGTGTAGAATATCTCCCTGAATGTCTCACCAGTGTGCATGAATCAACTGAATAACTTCTTTAAGAACAAATAACTAAAGCCTATTATTTATACAGTCAAACTTCTGATTGGAGAAAATAGTTGATTATTCACTTTTTCTCACAAACAACAAGTAAGACTTTAAAAACAAATACAAATCACAGCACCCCTCCGACTAACTTTAGATAAACCTTTGGCCTCACAGATTTATTGTGGCCGTTCTGTTTCAGGCCCCTATTAATGTAACCTTGTTTTGTATTTAATATTGCCAAATGTTCGGGTTGAGTGCCCAACCCTCCTAATGGCAGCTGAACAGCAGCTGCGTCAGAAAATACCAAACTGGGATTATTTTCAGGGTGTGATGGGCACCAGTGCATGGAGTTCCCATAACACTGCGGCTCTGACCGCAGATATGCTCCTGGGCAGCACAGCCTGCAGGGTGAGGCAGTGTAACATCCGCCCTGATTAAGTGGTTTTGAGTAAGACAATATATATGCCGGCTCTTGCCAGGTTGTTTAAATACTTCTAAAATGGTATCCTGTGTAAGTTTTGTAAGAAGAAACAACTCAATATTACTCGTCCAAATGAAAAGTTAAATTCCTGAGTGATCAAACAGAACTTTGTTTGCTTAGATATACTCAACTGGGTTTGCTGCTACAGTATTAGTATTGTAGGTATAGTATACAGTAGGTCCCCTAATACTGTATCTGAAGTCTCTTTTATATAGAACTTAGTGGTCCCCTAATACTGTATCTGAAGTCTCTTTTATATAGACCTTAGTGGTCCCCTAATACTGTATCTGAAGTCTCTTTTATATAGACCTTAGTGATTCCCTAATACTGTATCTGAAGTCTCTTTTATATAGACCTTAGTGGTCCCCTAATACTGTATCTGAAGTCTCTTTTATATAGACCTTAGTGATCCCCTAATACTGTATCTGAAGTCTCTTTTATATAGACCTTAGTGGTCCCCTAATACTGTATCTGAAGTCTCTTTCCCGAAATTCAGCCTTGGTGCAGAATAACAGCCACTAGAGCCAGTCCCACAATGAGCTTTCCTTAGGATGTGCCATTTCTGTGTCTGTAGCTATTGAGGAGGAGAGAGGGGGGGCAAGGTGGAGGGTGGGGGTGTGGCCTTGACCAACTGCCACTTTGCTCGTTTGAAAGCCATGATGTTTCTCTCTTTCTCATGGGTAGGCCAAATTCTCTGGGTGGACAAAGCAGAGAAAGGGGAGGTAACCTTTCCCCTTATGACCTCATAAGGAGGAGCTTTCATTTTCTCAAAGGCAGAGCAGGATACCCAGGGCTCGGTTTACACCTATCGTCATTTCTAGCCACTGGGGGCCATAGGCAGGCTGGGGGAACGCATATTAATGTTAAAAAACCTCATAAAGTGAAATTTTCATGCCATGGGACCTTTAAGTGAAACCGGTCTCCTCAGTGAAAGTCCTGTGTTTTTTTGACCTGTCTACCACTTTAACTTTTGTCCTTACACAGAGTTTTGGTCTTTAATAATATTCCCTATCATTGTTCCTCTTTATAGTACGTCCTCTTACAGCGCCGTTGTCAAGATGCTGCTCTGCCCGGTGCGTCCCATACAGATGCTAAAGGGTGCCTTGTGTCTGACGCTGAGAGACACTGACTAAGCGTCACTATGTGATGAGTTGGGAGTGAGAACAGCTTGCTATTACCAAGAGGATAACCGGTGGCTCATGGTCTCCAATGTCAGTAAACTTTAGAAGGATAACTGACTATTATGGACTTCATGGACCTTCTTGTGTTGCTGTTACGTTACGTAGCCCAACCTCGCTGCGGAGGCTTTATTAATCTGATCCTTCTTACCTCTCCACCTCCCTCTCTCTTGTCTTTAACCTTGAACCGGCGGATCAGCACTGATCCCTCTGAAGCTGCTGTTTGGTGTTGGCGAGCCTTTCCTCACCACACAGCCTTCTGACGCCCCCGTTACTGCGCCCGCTCCACCTGTTCACGGCGAGCAGTTGGCATTCTTGTGGACACACATCTATGAAACGCACACAGGCACATACATACTATACACACACAAATACATGCCACAGTAATGTTGCCTCTACGTCTGGTTTAGCATTAGTCTCTGTTCACAGCACGGGGCGCAGCAACTTAGCCTGTGTGTATGCTGATACAATATCCACTCCCAGCAGCTAAAAATGATTAAGGTTCCCGTTCCATCCTATCTATATTAATACAATCCTCACATGCCCATAAAGTAGATTAAAGAGCCCAGTACTCATTTTGTGTAAAAATACATTCAAATATTCAGACGAAGCTGTACCCACACAAATCTGATATATAGCCATGTATGAACACATATATTAAATGACTATACAATATAGATCGTTCCCTCTAATACGACCCACGGGGAGGGTTTTTTGTTCTCATATCTAAATCAGAGGACCTAACGAACGTGTTGGACTGTCCTAAAGCTGAGACTTTTTGTTAAACTGATCGGAGTTGTTGCGGGGTGGAACTTTGTTTGAGGAGCGAAGGAGATTAGAGGGGGATTATGGATTGTTTATCATCAGAGGTGTCAGACAGAAATAACTTGTAAAGGGTGTTGTGTAGCAGTGTATGTGTGTATATGTGTGTATGCTTACAGCAGGTGCTGGTTCGCTGCACTTGAAATTTGCCCCCACGTTTCTGAGGCTGATCACATGTACACATGTGAAACCACACACACACACACACACACACACACACACACACACACACACACACGTAACCTTGAGCAGTGAATCACTCTGTTGAGCAACTTTTATGGATGTCCATATATGCTGATATGTGTGTGTGTGTGTGTGTGTGTGTGTGTGTGTGTGTGTGTCAAATACTGATACTCACACTGTGCGTGCGTGCGTGTGTGTGTGTCAAATACTGATACTCTCACACTGTGCGTACGTGCGTGTGTGTGTGTGTGAGTGTGACACAGTCAACACATTTCCACTATCTTAAATACCCTCATTACCGCCATTAAGCTCTCTGTGTCTGTCAGAGCTATTCATTGTTTTGTTATATTTAATATTTAATATTATTATATAGTAATGATAGGGTATAGCATTTGAAAAAAAAATTATAATAGAAAGTTAAAAATGTGACAAATGTTGGGAAAAGTTAAAAAAATAAATTAAAAAAGTTAACCGGGACAGTTAACGGGGAAACCGAACGCCACACGCGGGAAGCGATCCCCGACCTCCGGGGTGAAAGTCCTGAATTGTTTGACCCATCCACCACCCCCAACCAACCTCCTTGTGCGGATTTTCGGCATTTCATACTAATCGCTACCGTAGTCGTGCTGTGACCATGACATATGCTTCCCATTTAAAAACATTAGTTTACATTTCCGTGCTGGCCAACACAAAAAAAAAAGTCCCTGTGAACACGAATCAATAGATTAAATAACGTGACCATTTCATGAACTGCCATGAGACTGGGTTGGTTATCTTTATAGTGCTCACACAGGACATGTTTAGGTCCGTGTTGGTGTGGTTTTTATTCTGGTGGCGGGGTCAGAGGAGGTGACCAGCGGCTCGTATCCCTTCGGACTCGTGTCACACCATCCAAGCTATACTACACAGAGATGTTTCTTTTACTTTATTACATCAGTCCTTAAAATAAATCTCTTCACTTTGGAAGTGTGCATCTGAAGTGTATATAACAATACATTACATTACATTTTAGCTTGTTATGTCTACCTTTTTTTTTTCAGTACTTTCAGCTAGTTATTTCTACTATGTATCTACACGTATCTATAGTTTACAGTATCAGTGCATTATAATTTGTTCGTTGATACATTATTAAAATATTTACGGAGGAATAGGGTTCAACCACTATGACTATGTCATATGACTTAATTTTCTTTGCCTCTTTTCATTCTGCTCCATGTTGGTCTTCACTGTTCTTACAAAAAATAATAAAGAATAACATAAATGTGAATCTTTTTTCCTGCTCTCTGACTCTGTAGTTCTTCTGTGCCACAATCAACCCACTGCTGAACATGTTAATAACACGGAAGACTTCAGGATTTCCCGCCGGCTCCTAACACAGCCGATGAGATAATGTTGCTTGGCAACAAACACGTTTATTTTCCAGTAAACCGAGTTTTGGCCGGTGCTGCTTAGCAACTAACTTTATTTCCTGGAGGGAACACCTGAACCAACAAGGCCTGAAGCATCTCCGTGCATCAGTGTTGAAAGACTAATCCAATTTGTTAAAGGCCGTTGAAAGCAGAAATATTGAATATTTGGATATATATTGGATATAAGGATATTTGACCCTTATCGAGACATATGGAGTGAACCAAACCGCATACTGTGGAGGAAGGCTTCGTTCCAACACAGTCTCAAGGCTGTTCGTGAAATGGTCACGTAATTTAATCTATTGATTCGTGTACACGGACGTGTTTATCTCATTCTTTTCGTGATGGTCAGCACATTTTTTTAAACTAATGTATAACAATGGGAAGCATCTTTCTGTCGGGTTGGGTTTAGGAAAACAACAACGGGACAGTTGGGTTTAGGAAAAGAAGAAACCAACAGTTGGGTTTTCGGAAACGTGACACGCGGGACATGATCCCCGGTCTCCTGGGTGAAAGTCCTGTGTTGTTTGACCCATCCACCCCCCAACCAACCTTCCTATGCTGATTTTTTGGCCTTTCATACTACTCGCTACCGTAGTCGCTTCGCTCTTAATACATTAGTTTACAAAACTTGCTGTCCATCACGAAAAAAAACAAGATAAACGTTAAATTACGCAACCATTTCACAAACTGCTGTGAGACTGGGTTGTATGTTCTGGCTGGATGTTAAGTAATTAGTGATACTACAAATGCCATTGTGTTGTTGAATGAGGTCTTACATCTGGAACCAAAGCCAGAAGTTTCGGTTTCTCTATTGCAAGTCCACACCTTTACCCCCAATTTCCACCCGGTTGCGGAACGTCTGCGGATCCGCTCCGGAGGTTCATGTTGGGGGTGACCAGCGGCTCGTATCCCTTCGGACTCGTGTCACACCACCAAGCTGACCTGACTCTCACACTGTCAAACGGTAGCATCAAAACTACCTGTCCATTCACAGCAATTCTTCTTGCGTATTCCAACGAGCATCCAGGCATCACGATCGATCAGTGCATCTGCGCAAGCCCCAGAACTGCAGAACCTGTTTAGGCACCAACACTACTTAGATTTAGCGTGGGATTTCCCCCTTTCTGGTCTACATATACCTGCCTCTGCCAAATTATTTTTGTCACTGGTGGGGACAAAATGGATCCCCCTCTAAAAGTGATCAATGCTACTTCACCAATATTATAAACCTAAAATAGAAGTATTTTAAACAAATTAAAGCTCTGTAATGCGAACAGTCTATAGAACGATAAAATCAGAGCTGCAGTTGCCGTTACAGAGCTCCGGAACGGTGACTGTGAGCCGGCTACAGGCATCGCCAGATGACGGTCCTTCCAGAGGCCGTGGTAGTGGAGTTTAGCTGGAAAAACTGAGCGTCATGCGGTGAACGAACTGGGTGAAAGTATTTTGATTTCGCCGCATAGTGAACACCGCTCTCCGGCTTGAAAGCGTTGTGTTTTATGTTGACACCACGTTGTGATATTTCCTTTTGAGATTATTTTTCATTGAATATTAAAGTTCAGAAAGAAGTGTTTTGGCATGCCTGGCCGATGGGCACTATATCCATGGTGGTATTGGAAGGGGGGTTTAAGTCTTGCATGTTTTATTTTGGATCAAAAAACATCCTCCCCTCTGCTTTTATCACATATCACAACCTGGCTACAAAACTTGTGAACGTGGCATTAGTTAAGAACGTTACACACACTGGATGCGTCGCGTGAGCGCGTCAGCCGTGTGGCGTGTCCGTTTTTATTTCGGCTCCCATGTTAACAGGTTAGAGCTTGCGCCGCTCAAGCCGTGGCGAAAAAGCGTGCATGCTAGAAACAGGACCGACGCCTATTTTTCACGCGACACGCAAGCGTGTTGGAATCGTTTCCAGGCAAAATAGAATAGGAAAAGATGTTTATATGTCATTTAGACACGAATACATATTAATAAATGACATGTTGATGTTTGAAAGTCTCTAGATTTTGATATAAATGCAGATATTTAAATGTAATTAAAAAGAAATAGCCTATTTTGCCATCAATACTGCCGACCTTGTCTTTGCTGTAATCAAATCAGTATATATTTATGTTTAACATGGTATTTCATTTAATCTATGGGAAATAGATACATACATACATGTGTCCAGACAAGGCTAGCAGCAGCAGCGCCACGTCAGACACGTTTCTGGTGTGAAAAACCACGCAGCCGACATGCAGCTGACACGCAACAGAAACGGCACGCTTACTTCCTCTCTACAGGCAGCCCTACATGTCTTGGCTCCAACCAGTCCTCCAAACCATATGCTGATACACATTAGGTTGTTCGTTTATCCCTTCTAATACGATTTCATTAACCCTTCTGTTGTCTTCCTGTCGGCCATGAACTTGTTGTCCTTCCGGGTTTGAAAACTTTTTTTGCCGCTTTCTTACCCCGCTGTTTTTGTCACTTTCTTGATGCGTTTGATTCTTTTTGTAAACGTTTCTGGCACTTTTTTCAGACCTTTTATTTTTATTTAATCCATGGTCCATAACACTAATGTGTATGACATTATACCTAATTTTTACTTACTGCATCAGAAGTAAATGGTGAGGGCTGAAATCGTCCATTTCTTGGAATACTGGGTCATTTCATTCAAAATACTACCTGACACATATGCTACAGCCTTTTACATGAACATGCCTGAGCACTTTCTTTTATCCGACATAAGTTTCATGTCACATTTTATCACAGCCCCGTCTCTGCTGTCATTCGCTTTCGTGTCTGTCCGGAAAACACGGCATCAGCAGCGTGACATATTACATTTAAATTTCATCCCTGTCAGAGTTACAGCTCTTTCAGACAGATGGATAGGAAGGAAAGTCCTGGCGGGGGGGTCTTCGGAGCCTGCAGGCGTTGTCAGAAAGCAAACAGCGCTGTGAATTACGACCGGACGGTTTGTCTCTCTGAGTGAAGGATTATCTTCATACGATGACACACTCGTAAACAGTGCTGAGGCGCAATCGATCCCACAGATGCACTGCCCCCTCGAATGAGGACACTGGGTGAGAGGGTGGATTTACGCCGCTAATAATAGAATAAACTAGATATATTTCCAGAGAAGGAATTCTGCACGGGGACTATTTATAATGACAGAACCCTATGATGTATCCCTTGTGGTTTAACGCCAAAACAGTCTCGAACTACCGGTCACTCCGGTGACCAGGCTGCACAGGAACTCAGCACAAACACATGCACGCTCTCATGCACCCACACACACACACACCCACACACACACACACACACACACACATTAAGATAGTGTCATCTTCACACTCTCCTTTCGACTGCTGACAAATATGAGGGAAGGATATGAGGTGTGTGTTCCAGAGGAGGGAGTGGCAGTTGAAATAGACACAAGGGACTCTATTTTAACAAACTGCACCTTTTTCTATTTAGTCTCAGTGTTGGTGCCAAGTGCTCTTTGCAACAACGTGATATTCTCGTTCCCGATCGAGCTGTGAAGCTGTCAGCAAAGCAATCACACACTTCATCACAGCGCATAAATAACATAAAAAGTTGCTGCTTTCAATGCCTGTTCATAACTTCAGGGTCAACGCTGCTTCGGGCAGAGACTACTTAATAAATATAGAGTTGTTGTGATGTTGTGTTTGAATCCTAGTGCACACATTTGTGTTTTAAGATCTAGCGTGTTTTTCAAAGTAGAGAAGGAGTGAAGCACGAGGTTGATGCATAGTGAAACTAGCTTTTCGTGTTCGTAGTTAGAAAGAGAGGGAGAGGGCACGGTCAACTTCATCCCAAATACTATGTTGTAATACAGCTGAAACCATGACCACGTCCAATGGCATCTGGACTGGTATATGTCATAATCTTCTAAAATTCCAGGTTTCCTTGTCGACAATTATGCATTTGTTTGATTTAGCCTTTTTTAACCCTTGTGTCGTTTTCCCATCAACCATTTTTTTCCGGTAAATAAAAAAAAATAAAAAAAAAAAAAAAAATGAATGATAAAGTCAATTAAATTTTTTTATTTTTTTTTTTTTTAAATAAAACCCCAAATTCAATGGAAGTAATCATTCATTTTATCTTCGAAGAACCGTTTTCATCCAATGTACATCCAATCCGCAATTGTTTCACCGAACTCCATCTAATTTTATTTTGTGCCATCAAGTTCCATCACAATGTTCAACGCCACCCTGGTTTACTTCAACGTCCCCTATACATGAAAGGGAAGAGAGAGAGAGGGAAGACATGCAGGAACTCGCCGCAAGTTGGACCTGAACCCCAGGCCTCTGCGTCGAGGAACAAACCTCTACACATGGGCGCGCAGTCCACCAACTGTGTGACCCGGGCGGCCTGCAGGTACATTCTTTAAAGTCTATAAATATTGATAAGTTAATAAAAACGTAAGTTAGGTAACATTTCTCTCAAAATGTATTTGCTATTGCCAATTAGTTCTAAGAGACAGGGGTGCTTAGAAGGCCAAAAGATTTTTGGGGGTTTTAACCAGCTTTGTGTGAACATGATTCAAAAACACTACAGATGTTTGAACCTGACGTACAAAAATCACACGCACGCACGCACACACACACACTGTAACCAGGACCCCCTTGAAAACTAGATGGTTCATCTCAAGGGGTTATTACCAATAAAGAATTTGCCAAACCGCTTCTGCTAATTCACAAGGTCCCCATGATGTTCTTGTTCACAATTCCTTCCCTTGTTCAGCACAGTCTGTCCGTCCTGCAAACACTATCTACAGCTGGAAGTAAAAAGTATTGTGCAGTAGCTCTGAAGGTCTCCCTCCAAAACCATTTCCCCTTTTACCATCTATTTCAGTCACAAGGTCAGTTTCAAAAATAGCTTGCGGCTTTGAATTCACTTTCAGAGGAATCAAAATGTCAGAAGAAGCGGTTTGGATGTGAAAAGGTCTAAAGGAGAGCAAGCAAAGCCAACCACTGTTGGTAACTTCTCAACCCTACACTCTGGATTGGCTTTGATTTTTCTAGACTTTCTTGACTTTTGCCATATTATGTTTGTTTTGTGTGTGTTTCAATGTTTGGTTCACAACCCCTTTCAATGTGTTGCTAAAAATCCCCAATAAATAAATGGTCAAGTGGTCAACAGTGCTGTCTCTAGATTTTTAAAAATTATTATTCTTGAGTCGCTCCATGATGCAGTAATGTCTCTTTTTTTAAAGCGATAAATTATAGATATACTTTTATATGGAGAAAAAAAAGCTTTCTGAGCTACAGCAGCTCTCACACAGACAACAATTAGATATGGAGTTCAGAGGACAGCCCTGCCTTCTAAAAAATATGTTCCAAGACAACAAAATTGTTTCCTTGCTTTCATTTATAGGAAAACACATTTTGTCCCGGATTACGTTTGCCTTTGACGTACCAGAAATACGTTTCTTATCAAAGTCCAGAAAAGTCAGCATAGGCATTAATAGGTCAAACAACCACAGGGCTTTCACCCAGGAGACTGCTGTTCGTGTCCCGTGTGAAACCAAAAGTCAGCGTTGACTTGTTTTAGTAAAGTATTTAACCTACGTCACATGGGTACTTAATTTACGTACTTAAATTACAGTACGTAACCAACATACTTATTTTTACGCAAACCATCATCTTTTTCTAAAACCAAACCAAGTAGTTTTGTTTCAATGCACAACCTTAACTACGTGTTACGCTAAAGAGGGAAAGTTGCCGATTTTCAACCCTTCTGGAGTGCGTCATCCAACGGGAATTTTACCTGCGGATAAACGCAGACCTCCCGGGTACTGGAGATATTCATCCGTGTGTACGGCAGAACAGAAAATCTGCAAACTTTCCCTTAAATTACCAGTTAACGCTAGCGGGCAGCTAGCTAGCTTGGTTAAAGTTTTCAAAACAAATCTAGTTGTAGTCTTGCAATGTGTGACCCTGCAAGATCCCCCAGTCTTTACATATTATGACAGTCTTTAACGTTAGATGTGAGATGGTGTCAGACTTTGGGTTTCTACGTAGGCATTACCATTCAAGTGAATGAGAAAGCGCGTCCAAACTTTTTACTGGTTCTGTAAGTTTTTAAACAAAGATGCTGAAAAGTCAGCGTGGGGATGAGATCGGGATGGATGGGTCAAACAGAAACAGGACTTTCACCTTTCGCTTGTTTATGTAACGTATTTAACCTACGTCAAGTATATGACATGCTTAACTTAACTTACTTAAATTACAGTAAGATTATTAAGACAATTACATTAATCGCAAAATGCACAATGTCGCTGGAAAATTAAATTCTCTCAAAAGTTATTGAGAATGCAGTTTCATTGTATTGGAATTTAATTATTTAGGAGACAGAGCTGCAAAGGAGAATCAAAATCTGAATCATGTTAAACATGATGAAGTTTGTTAAATGTTCATGATTATTTTGGACATCAACATGTTAATATCTGACCCACTAAATTGTTATAATTAGACTGCGTGCTGCCATTTTTCACTTCATACTGTGATTCCATCGTTTGTTTTCATGCACTACACCTGACATCATAACTCTCTGGCTTCTGATTGGTGAACAGTGAGCTCACGCAGCGTGTGACCATCAGGTGTCGTCACCGTCCCGAGTATATTCATGCATACATACATTGCTTTGAGATATGTAATATGCACTTTGACCACATTTACCACAGGACAAAAAGCTCATGACATGCCGGCTGTCAGTCAAACACTCAGGCATCCCACTGAGTGCAGCTAGAGGATGTTTGGAAGTGTGACTATTTATTTCTCATCCACCATCAACCTGTCTCCTCGCAGTGATATCACTGCATTTCTGTGGCCACATGCCCAGCGTGACGAGGCGCTGCAGAAGACTGTCTATGTTTGAGAAGATGAATCACTCTGCAGATAATAGAAAAGAAAAACTGGTGCCCATTTGACTGACCCATTTTCAAAAATGTGGGTTTCTTTCAACCAAATTGTCAAAAAAGAAATGTGAAATGGCTCCATACAACACTCTTCACAAGTAAAATAAATGATCAGTTTACTACTTTCATTGAATTTGGGGCGTTTTATTCAATTTTATTGCATTTGAAAAAAAGAATTGATAAAAGACCCTTGCAAAAAGTGACTGAAAAAGTCAATCAAAACGTTGGAAAAAAGTTTTATCCAGTGTGGGGTCGCGGGGGGAGCAGCTCCAGCAGGGGACCCCAAACTTCCCTTTCCCGAGCCACATTAACCAGCTCCGACTGGGGGATCCCGAGGCGTTCCCAGGCCAGGTTAGAGATATAATCCCTCCACCTAGTCCTGGGTCTTCCCCGAGGCCTCCTCCCAGCTGGACGTGCCTGGAACACCTCCCTAGGGAGGCGCCCAGGGGGCATCCTTACCAGATGCCCGAACCACCTCAACTGGCTCCTTTCGACGCGAAGGAGCAGCGGCTCTACTCCGAGCTCATCACGGATGACTGAGCTTCTCACCCTATCTCTAAGGGAGACGCCAGCCACCCTCCTGAGGAAACCCATTTCGGCCGCTTGTACCCTGGATCTCGTTCTTCCGGTCATGAATTAAATTTTGACCCCGAAAAACTAAAAGTTGCATGGTCGACGGGAAGACAACACAAGAGTTAACTTTCTTTGAGACCTGTTCCTGTCTCAGGACCTGAACTCTTACCAGATCTGGCAACAGGGTTAGGGTAGCCCTAACCCTAACAAAATTGATCTCCGTGATGCTAAACATATATGTCTTTTAGCTGTGTAAATATCTAATGTAAAATATAAATAGATTATATTATATGAATATATCTTGTCATCCATCCACATGACGTTCAGTGCACTTTCAAATGAGGCCACGCCCCTTTAGGAGACAGGATGTGTGTACCGTTTCATACCATCTTTAGTATAGAGGATCTTTGGTTATGTTTAAGGCAAAAACCTACTCGGTTAAGTTTAGCAAAAGATTTTTGTTTAAACAATTACATTTTAGCTTGACAAACAGCAGCGGGGACAGGAGGCTGAGTTTGGTGCAGCTTCTGAGTCAAAGGGAAATCTCTCACAGGCAGCTTGTTTTAGAGCAAATGTTTGAACTTGTCCTTCAGGTTAGAGGTTTAGCAGTCTTTCTAACATCTTCTTTAAGAAACAGCTGATTATCCGCCTGAGTTGAGTCTTTTATTTTGTTAATAAATGCTTCAGTTAAGTGTGCAGCGTCTCTCTTCTGGTCGTGATGTTCTCATCTAAACCAACATCAAATATGTTCAGTTTTCTGAAGCACTTTGTGGCTATTTCCAGTTTACATTGCACCTTGTGACAGGAGCAGTCAGACAATCAGAAAATAATCTGTAACGAGTTATCCAAACCATCCACCGGTATTGGACAGTTGCCCGTGTGCAGGTTTGATTTTGATTATTCAAAAATAACATGGATCATTCCATACAACATGCATCACAAGTACAACAAAAATCTATACAGTACTTTCACTGAATTGTGTGTGTTTTGTTAAATTTCTTTTCATTTGACAAAAAATTTAAATTTTTCGAAACAGTATCTCGACTGAACGTTGACATTATGCCATTCTGTGATTATCTTTCCTTTAATATTAGTATAAAAAATCATAATTTCTGCTTTTTAATTCAAGAATTAGGTGTAATTTCCTATAAATGAGGTTTATTGACCATGAATTCCAAAAATAAGTGTAACTCTAGTAATGAGTTTGTGTTAGTGGAGTTTATACATGATAGTGAAAAGAAGCGTTAAAGGTCCCATGGTATGAAAATTTCACTTTATGAGGTTTTTTAACATTAATATGCATTCCCCCATCCTGCCTATGGTCTCCCAGTGGCTAGAAATGGTGATAGGTGTAAACCGAGCCCTGGGTATCCTGCTCTGCCTTTGAGAAAATGAAAGCTCAGATGGGCCGATCTGGAATCTTGCTCCTTGAGAGGTCATAAGGAGCAAGGTTACCTCCCCTTTCTCTGCTTTGCCCGCCCAGAGAATTTTGCCCACCCATGAGAGAGAGAGAGACATCATGGCTTTCAAACGAGAAAAGTGGCAGTTGGTCAAGGCCACACCCCCACTCTCCACCTTGCCCCCCCCCCCCAGCTACAGACACAGAAATGGCACATCCTAAGGAAAGCTCATTGTGGGACTGGCTCTAGTGGCTGTAATTCTGCACCAAGGCTGAATTTCGGGGAAGATACAGTATTAGGGGAACACTAACGCCTATATAAAAGCATCCAAAGAGCACCATGTCATAGGACCTTTAACCGTCAAAAAAGTGCCAAAAACATTGAAAAAAGCGCCAAAAGAGACAAAGACTTTAGAAAAAGTGCTTTTCAGTTTTGACCCGGGAGGAGGATGCATGGTCGAATGGAAAACAACACAAGGGTTAAATTCTCTCTAAGTGAATGTCAGTTCTCATTGTCTCCCAGCCCATAAATATGAGGCAGAGTGACACCTCTTCCCTCCCCTCCATCTTTGCAGGGTGACACAGAGAAGCCAGCAGGCAGCCCAAACTTGGCAGAACTGTTGGTGGGAGGGGAGGGAATGGGAGGGGCCGGGAATAGAGATGGAGATGGGGGTGATGCTGGTAGCACTCAGCGTGCCAAATGAGCACATGAAGACAGTAATGTGATCTGAGTTGAGTGGCAGGCCCCCTATTTTTTTTTTCTACAGAGGTTTGACAGGGCTATATAAGAGGCTGAGGGTCTGAGACAGAGAGACAGACAGAGAGACAGACAGACAGAGAGACACTGACCATCACAGCAGAAGACCAGTGGATATTAAACTACTTCATATCAGGGAGAATAATGGGACTGCACAGTGTTGAGGAACTGGTAAGACATGCTGATGTGTGTAAATGTAAATGATATCAATTATGAGAGCAGCAACTACTGTAGGAGGCAGAACAGTGCCAAAAAGAAGCTGTAGGATTTCAATTTCAGAAAATATGCAGTTCTTAAAATAAGTTTTTTCAACCTGCCTGAAAAAACACATGAAGGGAGGTTTTTATTCATTTGAAAATGAGAAGCTAAAGAGTTTTTGTTTTCATACAAAAAGATTCTTAAATGATTCTCAAAATGTTTTTTTTCTCATAATCTAAAATAATGTATGGTAGTGACGCTCTGCTGGTAGAAGGATGATGCTTAGAGAAATCAATCGACTGTGGAATCTTTGGGACAGATTTTTAAAATTGTTTTGCCATTTATATGTACAGTAAAGTGTGTATCGGTGTCAATGACTTTCTGGATCTATACTCCTCACTTTTACTTAACATGTAACACATATATATTGTTGCATATAATAAGCAAAGATAACAACCTGTGTAAAAAAAACACAGTTCAGCTCCCAATACCTGAAAAAGAAAACCAACTTATCAGGACCAACAACCCTTAAAAACAACTTGGAATTACCTCAATTATGCCTCCTTATCTAAACTCAGGGTTCCTTAAATCACCTAATTTAATTCCTTAATTACCTTTTACTTTGCAAGCTTAGGGGACATCTTAATTACAACTTTAAAGTTAGATAAAAGTAAGTCTCTCTTTAAATTAGTTCACCCAACATTGTTGTTACTGCTTGTCCTTAATGTTCTTTTAGTTAATATCTTAACTGAGACGTTCTCTTCCCTAATGATTAAGTAGAAGTTTCACAGTGTGTGTGTGTGTGTGTGTGTGTGTGTGTGTGTGCTTACATTCCTCTGTTCGCAGCAGGACTTGGCTCTACAGCGGCTGAATGCTGAGAGCAGCCGATGTGTTTTACTGTGGACCAACCCAAAACAAAAACTGAGCTTGTAGATTTAGGACATTAGTGAGGGAATCTGTGAACAGTTTCAGCATTTTCTAAAACAGTCGTCTCATTTTATTGACTTCCCCTAATCGAAATGCAAAGACGTTAAGGTTTACTTAAAAAAGAAAAAAGATCAGTTTTTTTAAGCTCTCGACAGAGATTTAGAGTTTAGGTTTTTTATGAAAACAGAGACGGAACTCGGGTCTCATGGTGTTTGTGTCTACTCAGAAGAGACTACGACATCAGTTGAATAAGGTTTAATCAGCGGTGGAATGTAACTAAGTACATTTACTCCAGTGCTGTACTTAAGTCTAAATGTTGAGGTACTTGTACTTTCCTTGAGTCTTTTCCTTTCATGCCACGTTCTACTTCTACTCCGCTACATTTCACAGAGAAATCTTGTACTTTTTACTCCACTACATTCATCTGACAGCTTTAGTTACTAGTTACTAGTTTTATGCAGGGGCGTAGCACAAAATTCTGGGCCCTGTAGAAAGGCATTGTCTATGGGCCGCTCCCTGCATCCACAGCTATTCATTCTACCATCATTTTGGGCTGTCCTCATATAAGGGCCTTGGGTACTCAGTCCCATTTCCCAGTCCAACATCCCTGGTTTTATGTACTGTATGTCTCCTGTGTACCGTAATGATTCAGAGTGTAATCACCATGTCCATCTCTTCTCTCCCTCAGGTGTCTGGTAAGAGGTCAGAGGGCAAAGAGGCAGACAACTTCCAAGGTGGCGTGTACGAGGCGGGCGTGGATCAGGAGAAGCAGGATGAGCGCAGGTCCGACAGGGAGCTGGTGGGCGGAGCTCTGTCAGAGGAGAGCGACAGCGGCAGCGAGCACGAGGAAGTCAGCGTGGCAGCTCTTAATGTGAGAACACACCGCGGACCACAACCGTGCAAATAGCCGGGCCACGTTCAGACCCGGCAAAACGTAGCATCGCCACAAGTGTACAGAAACGTCTAGCTGCTGATTGGGTATCACGTGTGACGCAGCCAATAAACGAGAGACACACCCACCAAACGAAAGAAAAACATATCTCAAAGCCCTTTGCACACCGTTCCGAGGAAACATATCGTTCAACCAGGAAACCGTCGCAAAATGGTGCACACCATATTGAGAATGAACGTGCCCATGTTGTTATCGGGTTCACTTTGTCCATTCAACTGAACGGTTTGGGCGCCCTGGTAGCTCAACAGGTAGCTGGTTGGACCATTATGTAGAGTCCTCACCACTGTTAAGGAAAAACTCAAGAGTAGCACAACTCATTTCAAATATGTGAAGAAAGTTCACGTGACGCTGATGAATTACACAGGGGCATTTAATAAACACTCAATAGAGGAGACAATTAATGTAGACGGTATAGTTTAACCACGATGCCGTCCCCAACTCTTTGAAGTTCCTGTCTTCCTGAATTTAAACTCAAGCTGGAGGCGTGAGGTTTAGCTAAACCTTTAAGGTAAACACAGATGCTTAAAACCTAGTTCAGTCTAGCTCTCTATACTGGAAGTATGCAAAAAACCTCCAAAAAGTAGACAGTCCTGAGACAAGACATTCGCTTATCATGCAGCTGCCTAGATTCCCTAAATCTGTAGAGACACAAACATAACAATGCATGAACAGGTTTCGGTATTAGTAGTCTTGCCTTGCCAGACCTTCCTCCACAGCGCTGCGGAGGAGGGTCTGGTGAGTCCACACAGTATTCCGGGTTGGGAGAAAAACATGCTCTGATTTATTGGCATTTCTTTAAACCAATCACAATCGTCTTGGCACCGGACGGAGAAACGGTGCCTCTGCAAAATGTGAACTTGTTTTGGTGGAACGCGTGTACGTTCAAAAGGTTGTTTTTGTCCTGCACAGAAAACTCCGATTGGACAGATAGTCTAGCTAGCTGTCTGGATTTACCCTGCAGAGATCTGAGGAGCAGTTAACCATAGTCCTCACAAATCCACCGGAGTTTAGAATTACAACACAAAGAAAGAGGAAGGTAACGGACATCCGGCCTAAAAAAGGGACAGCTGGCGGAATTTCCAGCGGCACCGGATCAATCCCTAATAACCTCCAATCAAATCATAGTTTATATTTTGGGACGGCCTCTAGCTCACCCAGTGAGAATGTGCGTCCCATGTTAGGCTGAGTCCTTTGCAGGCTGCCCGGGTTCGAATCTGACCTGCGGCTATTTGCTGCGTGTCATCCCCAATTTCTGTCCCACCTTTTCTGTCTATCCACTGTCACCTTCAAATACAGGGAAAAAAGCCCCCCCCAAAAAATATTCATATTTTTCCAAATTAGTTGAGCTACTCCACCATCTTTCCAAGTATACCCGCTGGCAACAGCGGAAGTACCCCATGGGGTACATGTACCCCTGGTTGGGAATCACTGGTTTAGCTTAAAAAGTTCATATTTTATCTGAAATGTAGTGGAAGGAACGAGGAAGAGTAGAAGTATAAAATTCCATAAAATGAAAATTCTCAAGGTCAAATATTTCAAAATTGTGCACAAGTGCAATACTTGTGTTTCTTGTACTTAGTAACATTCCCCACCAGTTAGTCATTGAAGCTGCAGTCTGCCGTTGAGTTTGTTTGTTGGTCCATGCCGCCACCTGGAGGCATTTGGGAGGTGTTACACATTTTGTCCACTAAAATACAAACCTCATAATGATGGTATTGACATGAGTTAGTGCATTGAAAGTTATGTACCTTTTGTTTTTGTACTTTTTATGTTAAAGCACATTTGACGGCCGAGTTTTCTTCAGCGTTTAAAGCAGCAGGGCTTGCAGCGTTTTGTGACACAGGGTTAGGGTTATTATTCAGAATAAGTAGAAGAATAGAAGCTGCTTTTCAAACCAAGTTTCTTTCTGCCCTGTCAGACGGATAAAAGCGGCCGGTTGAAGTTGGAGACGGTGGACGACCTGTTCAACATCCTGCAGATGAGGAAGAGGAGAAGGGAGAGGAAGGCTCCCGTCCATAAGAAACAACAGCCCGAGCCTGAGACTGTGGTGAGATTATATATTCTTCATGTCGCAGTTTTAATGAATGATGTCTCACTTACCAGACTCGGCAAACAAACATTTACCTTCACTCTAAGAGGAACATACATGCTTATTATAATATCTTTTAATTTGTTTGGGCTGTATTTCCTGAATTTTTAAACCACAAATTATTTTTACAGTGGTGCTCATAAGTTCATGAACCCATGCTAAAGTTGACTAAAAAGAGGAATAAAAAAAATCATCTTTTGGAAATTGATCTTAATTCCTTAATTTAAAAAAATGAGGAAAAATCGAACCTTTAAGGACACAAATTTTCTTTGTAAACGAATAATATATCCTAAATAAATAAATGTTCTTCCTTAAAATACAGGTGGCATAAGTCAGTCCACCCCTATGTTAAATTCCCATAGAGGCAGGCAGATGTTTATTTTTAAAGGCCAGTTATTTCATGGATCCAGGATGCTATGCATCCTGATAAAGTTCCCTTGGCCTTTGGAATTAAAATAGCCCCCCTACATCATCACATACCCTTCACCATACCATACCATCAATTTCCAAAAGATGATTTTTTAGTCAACTTTAGCATGAGTTCGTAAACTTATGAGCAGGACTGTATGTTATATTTATATTTTATTGTAACTCTGAGGATGACATCAGATGTTTAAAGGGGGAAAAGTCCACATGCTGTTGCAGAAAGTTGTAAGAGAGTTGAGCTGCTAGTAGTCTGGATCGACGACAGTTCATGTACTGGATAACCCGGCGGCGTCGGATGTTCCGCCCGATGTCCCTCGCCTCGCAAAACTATGTGCGTTTCGGGAAAACACCATAAAGTTTGAGCTAGCAAACTACACTCTGAAAATGTCAAGTTTTAAGAATATTTGCATATGTTTACGGCAATTACTAACTGGGACGTTTTGGGACCGATTGGCGGGGATTTGCTATGGACAAAATACAAAGCAAATGAGGTGTAACCATGCATCCGGCTTATTTAAATAACTCACATTACTGTGTTGTGTCAACTACTTTTTACCTTTATTTATTCAGGGGAAGGTTCACTCAGAGGAAGCCTCTCTTTTGCAGGAACGCCCTGATCACATTCACACAGTTCCACATTGTTACGACCGGCTCAAAGGCCACAACAAAAGAGGGAGATGCACAGTAACGTAACAATGATAAAGTGACATTTATTAAATAATACTGCAAACAAGAGAAATATGAGGTGTGATTGTAAGTATCAGTGATGAATCATGGTGTATGGATGTAGTGGAGAATGTGAGGTGCATGTTGTCAGTAGTTAAAGGGAAAAACCAAACGGAGAGAAATCATGCTGGTGCGCTATCGGGGGAATGCGGCCGTCTGGTCTCGGAGACAGGTGGGGTTAAATAGCCTAGGAGGACCGGCCAGGTGCTCCCAGTCATCTCATTATCGTCTCCGCTACACCTATAAGTTGACAAGACAAACCACAGTACACATGTACGACAGGCCCACGGCTGTCACACACATTCATACCTGGAAGCTGTCCAGTACAACCACAGTCTGATCTGCTGGCCACTGAGCAGCTCCACTCCACCAGTTGGAGGTTAATTAAGGGCCTTGCTTAAGGGCACCTCAGTGGTGGTAATGAGGGGAGGGACAAGCAATGATTTTTTACTTTCCCCACCCAGATGTATTATGTCAGTCTGGGGATTGAACTGATGCTTCTCTAACCTTTAGGCCACCACTGCAGTAGCTTAGTGCCTCCCAAGACGAATTCAGACGACCCTGAGCGTTGTTTTTCCCCTATGCTGGAATATATGTGTGGAAGGGCCAGACCTTGCTCCACAGGGCTGTGGAGATAGGGCTGGCAATGCGTGACTAAGCTGCTGGGAACTGGGCCAAACCATATATTTCAGAACTACTACTAACTGCAGTATTTACCTGCAAGTATTTTGCCTTTTTTATACCTTCCAGCCAGAGACTGTGGATGAGCAGCTGTTTCTGACAGCAGCCATGGAGAACAAACTGCCTGTTGTGGAGAAGTACCTGAGTGATGGAGGAAACCCCAACGCAGCCGACCACGTAAGTGTCCCACAGTCATGTCTCCAAACTCGAAAAATACGGGCGCTTAGGCATGGGCTGTCAGCGTCAGATACGACGCAAAAATCCCTCTTTAGCGTGTGTGTAGAACGCACCGGGCAAAGCAGCAGAGCAGCAGCAGAGCAGCAGCAGAGCAGCAGCTACGCGGCGCTTTAAGATGACGTAGTATTAAGAGAGGCAACGGTAGAGAGTAGTATGAAAGGCTGAAATTCTGCGTGCGGAGGTTGGTTGGGGTGGTGGACGTGGTCAAACAACACAGGATTTTCACCCAGGAGATCGGGGATCGTGTCCCATGTGTCACGTTTCCAAATCCCAACTGTCCCGTTCTTCTTTTCCTAAACCCAACTGTCCCATTCTTCTTTACCTAAACCCAACTGTCCCGTTCTTCTTTACCTAAACCCAACTGTCCCGTTCTTCTTTACCTAAACCCAACTGTCCCGTTCTTCTTTTCCTAAACCCAACTGTCCCATTCTTCTTTACCTAAACCCAACTGTCCCGTTCTTCTTTACCTAAACCCAACTGTCCCGTTCTTCTTTACCTAAACCCAACTGTCCCATTCTTCTTTACCTAAACCCAACTGTCCCGTTCTTCTTTTCCTAAACCCAACTGTCCCGTTCTTCTTTACCTAAACCCAACTGTCCCGTTCTTCTTTACCTAAACCCAACTGTCCCGTTCTTCTTTACCTAAACCCAACTGTCCCGTTCTTCTTTACCTAAACCCAACTGTCCCGTTCTTCTTTACCTAAACCCAACTGTCCCGTTCTTCTTTACCTAAACCCAACTGTCCTGTTCTTCTTTACCTAAACCCCACTGTTGTGTTCTTCTCCACTTAAACCCAACTGTCCCAATCTTCTTTACCTAAACCCAACCGTCCCATTCTTCTGCACCTAAACCCAACTGTCCCGTTCTTGTCTCGCGTGTCACGTAAACATTCCTTTTATAAGCCCACCCACCATCTTTTCCTAAAACTAACTGTGTCAAAAGTGACACCAATAGTCCGGACCCAGCGCGTTTAGATAAAGCGCGTTTAGATCTGACCCTAAAGGAGACTTTTAGCGTCAATAACAACGGCAAAGGCACTTGACCAAGAGAATGTGTTGTACAACCATGGCGACTCGTCAAGATCTCATTACAACACGCCAATGAATGTGTGAAAGAAATGATGACTTGATGAACTTTATTTATATAGCACTTTTCAAAACAAAGTTGCTTGACCAGACAAAAAAATTAAGCAGACAAACTGATACAAAAATTATTTAAAAGTTGTACAGCAGAGCAACACAAGAGAATGAGCAAAATAATCAAAAGAATAAAAGTTACGAGAATGCCATTATATTTAAAATAGGTTGTCACAGATAAAAGTGAATTCAGGTAGGCTCCTGGGTAGCTCACCTGGTGTGTCACATGTACAGAGGCTCAGTCCTCGCCGCAGCAGCTGCAGGTTCAATTGCGACCTGCGTGTCTAAGCTGTCCTATCAAATAAAGGCCTAAAATACTTGAGGGAGCTGAGGCAAATGATTATGATAATAGTTTCAAAAAGTACCAAAATTAGGTGCGTTCACCTCTTTTAAGGGGATTATTAATTAATGATTAAATAACACTACATCACACTTTATTGTTTGTGTTCTTAGTGAGTTTATGTCTAACTGTTTTTATTATTGTATGCCTGAGAGAACTGCCACTCACATTTTGTTACATTGTGGTCTGACCCTTTAACATAATGACAATAAAGCTACTTTGAATTAAACTCGATGTCTTGCTATCTGATCAGTTTCAGTAAAGGAAGTGTTTGTGATCTCTGAAATGTCCAGTTCCAGAGAACAGCGCTGCACAAAGCCTCGTTCAAAGGACACGTGGAGGTGATGAGAAGACTCCTGGAGGCCGGCGCTGCCATCGAGAAAAAAGACAAGGTGAGAGATCTTAAAACTCTCATCTCGAATCGCTCATATACACACAAACTCTTTAATACTTAAACACACGCACACATACACACACAAACACACACATACACACACACACACACACACACAAACACACATACACACACATACACACACATACAAACACACACACACACACACACTCACATAAACCACTCACACACACACAGACACACACACACACACACACACACAGACACACACATACACACACACTCACACACACCACTCACACACACCACTCACAAACACACACACACACATACACACACACACACACAGCATCAGTCTAATAGTTTGGTGTGTGTGTGTGTGTGTGTGTGTGTGTGTGTGTGTGTGTGTGTGTGTGTGTGTGGTGCAGCTGGAGGCCACAGCGGTCCACTGGGCCTGCAGAGGAGGCAGCCTGCCGGCGCTGCAGCTCCTCCTCGACCAGGGAGCCAAGTTCTCCTACAGAGACAAGGTTGGTACCACTATGTAAAGTCTATGTAAAGATGGCCGACGCGTCTCCACTTCCTCCCACTGTACAAAAAGTGAAGCCAAAATATCCCAGATACGGGCTCTGCCACCTTGTTTATTTGGAGCCAGAGTCCAATCCCGAGTCCAAACCAAACTAATCAGAAAAATTAACACTTGAACAAACATCTGCGTGATCAGAACGAACTAAAATAACAGAAACCATCTTTGGGAAACATTTATTTGATGTGCACTGGGATTTTTTTAGTTTGGCCCGTGTCCCATCAGCTAACATGGAAGCGGCGGGGTTTATGACCTATAGTGTAGCAAGCCACCAGGGGGCGATCCAGATGCATTAAAACACAAACACACACACACACATTCATAGTGTACTTTTAGTGACATTTTTGGATGTTTTTCTTGCATTAATGGAGAAAAATGAAGCCCTCTCCTCTCCCCATGCAGTTGCAGAGCACTCCTCTCCATGTTGCTGTGCGGACCGGACACTGTGATTGTGCTGAGCATCTCATCCACTGTGGAGCCGACGTCAACGCCAAAGACAGAGTAAGGCATTAGACACACACACACACACAGATCACCAGTCTTCTTACAGCTGTGTTAAACCCCCTGCAGCAGGACATGAAGCTTATCCAACAACACAAACTACTGCAGGGGAGCATAGCGTGGTGCTATACACATGTTTACTCATGTTAAATCATGAAAGAAGCCACATTAAATACACATAAGGTTTTACCTCAGCTTAGAGATGAATGTTTTCGGCAATTTAAGCACACGATAATCCGTGATTAAATAAAAATCTAGTTATTGTAGCAGGACTGAGTTGTGGCTTGTCCGGCCTGGAGGAGCCACCAGTGTTATTATATTCTAATGTATCTATTAATAGTAATGTATTTTAATTACGTAGCGCTTATTGCAACACTCAAAGACACTTTACAGAGTTTTATAAAAAGAAATCCACATAGAGTTTTGACATGGGATTTGAACATAAACAAATTGGTGCAGTGCAGCTGCAGCCGAGCAGCAGTGTTTTGGCATAAAAGTGCAACCAAAAAGGGATTTCTTTCTGAATTCACAGATAAAATTACTAATTTATTCGCACATTATTATTATTATATTTGCACTGATACCTGTCACGCTTGGCAAGATGCTGTTGAAGAAACACAAGTTGGTCACTACCTCATTGCAAATTAAAGTTTTCTTCGTTCAGATTAAGAAACGATTAGCGATGCTGAATATCTGTTTTGCTCCCTGACTGAAGGACGGAGACACGCCCATGCACGATGCCGTGAGAATAAACAGATTCAAGATGATTAGGCTGTTGATGATGTACGGGGCCAGCCTCAACACAAAGAACTGTGTAAGTACAGAACAACCAACACATCCTGTGTTATAATTAGCAAGAAGAACCAACATACAGGGCCCTATCTCGCACCCGGCGCAGCGCAGGTCAAAGCCCGACACAAGTGTCTTTGCAGTTGTCAATTTCCTGTTCAGTGCCCGCGTCGTTTAAATAGCAAATGCACCTGCACCCATCTTTGTGCCCATGGGCATGCTGGGCTTACAGGGAGGTGTGTTCAGGTGCATTCTGGGCGTATTGCTATGTTGAGGCAGCGGGAAGTGATCGCGCCACTGACCAACAAAAACCTGGTTTAAAGTTGGATTTAAACCAGGACGCAGCATTTCATTGTTATTTAAAGCAAATTAGTAAAATGCTCCTAGGCTCGTGCACAGCGCGCGCACACTGTGCTTGTTACACACACACACAGGGACGCACAGCAGCACACACACATGCAAAAGATTACAAATAAAAATATTACGGTGCAAATCCGCCATCATAATAGCAATGCTCCAAGGTCCAAACGCGCCTGGCTTTTAAAGGGAATGGGAGATGATCTCTGATTGGTTTATTGCATGTTACGCCCAAAACACACCTCTGATTAATGAAGACACTAAGTACAACCCTTTTGAAACTAGCAAAAGTGGATTTGGACACGCCCTAAACGCACCTGCGCCATGCGCCTACGCGCGCTTAGATCGTTAAAATAGGGTCCACAGCCTCTGTACCTTACTTATCTACACGGGTGAATCTTAAGTGGAAATGCTTCAGTTTTCCAGTTTTGATTCACATTTTGGGTGGTGGAATTTCCACAAACACCATTTCATGGTAAGACGAAACAAAGGGAAAGCTTACAGGGTTTTTCCTGCCATTATAAGTCTTATGTACAGCGCCCAAGCCATTTTTGGTTGAATGAATGTACAGTAAAAAAGCACCAAAAATGTTGAAAAAAGCATCACACAAACTACAATATTTTTTTTGAATCTAGTGTTTGTAGTTTGGCTTCTTTAGCAAGTTTTGTCTTTAAGCTTTTTGAATGTTATCTATTTATTGTCTGCGCTAGCTTTTCCAACGTTTTAGACACACATATGATCATAATAATGGTCCAAATGTATGTCAAATTGCATATTTCTTTCATTTAAAAACATCACATTTTCTTGAGAAAAGACCCCTTAATCCCACTGCCAAATATGTGCACCTAAGTCTTCCACAACACTGGTTTAGACAACATAAGGGTCAATCATAGGACAGGTCTTTAATAACCAAACATCTTAATGTATAAATTTTTGAAGTGTTCCTACAGCCTCAGAGAGTGTAGACAGCTGTTTGATAAGGGAATGTTTTGGCTCAGGACTGTCTGCTTTGGGAGGTCGGTGGAAACAGGGTAAAGGGGCCAGCCACAGTTTAGCACACTGTGCATCCCAGAACTAGGCCGAAGGGGAACATCTTTTTGTTTTGGCACCGTCAATATCTTGGCATAACACAAAACTTGACAGCTTGTGCTAGAGATATATATGCATCGGGGAAAAGGCACAGAAGATCAGAGTTGAGGATGACACTGCACGTTAACACATAGTGTTTAGAGATGATTTTTTGGGGGGCATTTTTAAAGTGCTGATATAATGCTCATTTTCAAGTTCATAATTGTGGCACGCCCTCATACTCTGGTTCTGACTGGCTGGTAGTCCTTACCTAGGTACTGTCAGGGCTCGCCCTCATACTCTGCTTCTGAATGCCTAGTAGTGTGACTCCCAACAAAGGTTGAACAGAAGTGAGATGTCTAACTCTGTAGCTAAAACAGAGAGCTCAACACACAGGGTGAAAAGAGGAGCTGCAGCAATGTGTAGTTTAACAAAAATATAGTGTTTTTTGAAAATTAAACCATGTAAACCTGTTGTTGTATAACCTCTAAATACGCACAATATGAGCACTTTAACACTTTGTACTCTTATGCGTTTATTTCTCTTGTGCAGGACGGAAAAACTCCACTGGAGACGCTGTACGCGTGGCAGAACGGAGCCAAGAGCCTCCTGTGTAACTTCAACAGCAAGGACAAGGCCAACCAGTGACCCGACATTCCAGTAAAAGCAGGACTTCAACATAATATCCAGCCACATGATCTACTGGCTCTAACCCATTCTAGTCATGTCCATACTGCGGCTCACCAAGCACACGTCTGTTTTTAAATAGCTGTTTATCCAGCGAGGCTGCGCCAAGGGTTCACGTCACATTCAAACTGTCTCGTATGTTGACTGAGGTATCGACCCCCTCAGGAAAATAATCTAAAGTTGGCTCAGCTGGAGCGTTTGGGTGCTGGAAGACATCTTAACTAATAGAGCATCAGTCATTAACTGGTTCAGGGATTTGAACTATACAATACTGAACAATATTGGCTTTTGGCAAGGTAACATTTTCACATTTGGCGGCAGGAACTCGAAGGAGCCTTTTAATTAACACTGTGAACTCTAATCAGGATGTTGTTAATAATGTGACCATTAGCACCGATAGATTCATTGAATCGCCAAACTTTGCTGGACAATGTCTCGGCTGACAGCATGAAGATGTTTTCTTCTTCTTTTTTTAATTGCTACTTTAAGCTGAGTTTGAAGTCAGCGATACTGCATTGAGATGTATTTATTGATTATTGACTTACTGTCAGCAACCAATTTATTGGGTTTGATTGATTTATTTCAATACTATACACTTAATATCTGAGCTGAGTGACTGTCGAGTTATACTGTGGTTGGTTTGGTGGATTCCTTTGGTCAGGTTTGAACCAATTATATTAAATTAAAATTTATCAATTTTCATTTACTAACTAATGAAAACAACTGGCACACTGTCTTCACAGTCCCATTGGATCAACAGTCTGTGGATCGACTCCAGTGCCAAAATACATTTAATTAAAGCTGCAAGCAGCGATGAATGGGCCCTCACCCCGGCACGTCGGGCGTACTGGCGATTTATATTTAACCCTTGGGTTGTCTTCCTGTCGACGATGCAACTTTTTGTTCTTCTGGGTCAACATTTTAGTTGTTCGCAATTTGTCACTTTTCCCGGTATTTTTGTCGGTTTTATGATGTTTTTGTAGATTTTTTTTCCGCGCTTTATTTATGTTTTCATCTATGTTTTTCGCTGCATTTCTGAAGCTTTTTCCGGAATTTTTGACACTTTTTTCAATGTTCTTTTGTCATTTTTTTTTCAAATGCTATAAAATTGAATAAAACACCCAAATTCAATGAAAGTAGTGAACTGATCAGTTATTTTCCTTGTGAAGAGCGTCATATGGAAGCATCCACGTTATTTTCTTTGACAATTTGGTTGAAAGAAACCCAAATTTGTGATGTAGAAACTTTTTGAAAATGGGTCAAATTTGACTCGAGGACAACAGGAGGGTTACATTTTAAACACAGCCTCAGAGGAGCATGGGGAACAACTGGGCCGAGTTTCTTCTAATTCAGAATAACTGTTGCCCAGATACGCAACACTTCCTGTTTTGACTGCCACCTTCAGGAAGTTGGTCCTCTATAACTTGCGCATTTTTTTTAACTATCAAAATTCTTTTGATAACTTTTTGTTGTGAGGGTCCACCGTGTATACATGCAATATTTCGTGCAGTTCGGACTGATGCCCTAAGAGGAGTTACAAAAAGTAGGTTTTGCATACATCGCGATTTACCAAATTATTATAAAAAATTAAAACAGGGGCTGGTACGTGGTAGAGCGCGCACCCATATATAGAGGTTTACTCCTCGACGCAGCTGCCACAGGTTTGACTCCGACCTGTGGCCCTTTGCTACATGTCATTTCCCCCTCTCTCTCCCTTTTCTAGTCTAAGCTGTCCTATAGAAATAAAGTCCTAAAATGCCCAAATAATATTCTTAAAAAAAAACAAAAAAACATCGCTATCTAATGGCCAATTTTTTTTATTTATTATTTCAGGACAATGCACATTGATGAACATGTATAGCAGTACACGTAAAAGTGCCAGATTGTAGCCCAAAGGCTAATTTCCATCTGTAGTCCAATTGGCAGGTAGAAATTACAATAAAAAGGACAAAAGATATACACTAGTAACATTTGCTATATAAAACATGACGAAAGAAAAGAAAAACAGGACAAGCCAGTAAATGTTAAAACAGAGACACAACATACATACGCTCTACTGAGCTAATACGGTACAGCATACAAGTAGAGGTTTAGAACCCACGCTTGGTTAGCTCTAAGACAATTTATTATATAAAACAGGGAAAAACGAAATGAAAGAAAAACAAACAAGACAATTTATTAGTAAATGTTAAGACGAAGACGCAAATCATTAGTACACTCTACTGGGCTAATACGGTACAGCATGCAGTCAGAGGTGATTGCACGTTTGGTTAGTTCTAACCCAAACCTTTACCTGGCTTTTAAAGGTGGCCAGAGTGGGACATTCCCTTATAGTTGGGGGTAGTGTGTTTCATAATGCACTACCTTTAATAGATAATGCATTATGGCTAAAAGAAGATTTTCTAAAAGGAACCTCACAGTCCCTGTTTACAACAGCTCTAGTAATCCGAGTCTGTCTGTATTTAATAAATTCTTGCAATGGGGTTGGCGCCAAGCCATGTAGTACTTTATAAATTAAGCATATTGAGGAAAATTTATAAAAATTATCAAAAGTCAGTAAGTTGTATTTCTCTAAGATTTTGCAATGATGATAAGAAAAATGTTTTTTATCTAGAGTTTTGAGTGCCTTTTTGTACAAAAGCTCAACTGGTTTTAGGATAGTAGAACCCGACATAGAGCAGCTGGTGATGCAGTAGTTCAGATGTGAAAATATCATTGAGTGCAAGAACATCAGAGCAGCTGCATCTGACAGAGATCCTCTAATTTGCTTAAAATTAAAAAGATTGAATTTAATTCTTTTGGAAATCATTTTGATATGACTTTTGAAAGAAAGTTTGGAGTCTATAATCACAAGTATTTAAACTCATTAACAATTTCCAACTCCTCTGTGCCCAAAAACACCCCAGATTGAGAAGGCGTAATAGTAATAATAATAAATTGAATTTATATAGTGCTTTTCATAGACTCAAAGTCGCTTAGTAGTAAGAGGTTGCTTCGACAAATATAAACAAACTGTTGTTTTTGCATTTAAAATAAAACATGATCTATTGAGCCATGTTTTTATGTGTAAGAGCTGTTGAAAGCACACATGCTGCCTCCTCAGGATTTTTTGCTTCTTAAAAATTACAGTGTCATTGGCGTAAAGCTGGACATCAATATGTAAACAGTATTCAGGTAAATCATTAATATATAATGAAATAAAATGGGCCCCAGTATGGACCCTTGAGGGACTCTGAGTGGACAACCCATGTAAACAGAATTAACCCCGTCTACCACGGCGCATTGCTCTCTGTGAGACAGGTACGAATGAAACCAATCAATAGCTTGAACCGAAAAGTCAAAACGGGACAATTTAGATAGCAGCACATTGTGATTGACGGTGTTGAAAGCTCTTTTTAAATCTAGGAACACTGCACCAACACATCCATTTTTGTCTAACTGATATTTGATCTTTTCCATGAATAGAGCCAATGCAGCCTCAGTTGAATGGCGTGGCCGAAACCCAAACTGCATGGGATGTAAAGATGTTTGGCTATTGCTAAGAAATTCAATGATTTGTTGAATAACCCATTTTTCAATTATTTTAGAAATTATAGGAAAAATACTAATTGGTCTATAGTTATTTATGTCAGATTTATCCCCAGCTTTAAATACTGAGGCCAATTTCCACGCCTTAGGGACAATTGAGTTTTTTATAGATAAATTAACCAGGTGCATGATTGGGGGCGCTAAAGCCTCCTTATTTGATTTTATAAAGCTAGTATCGAGCCCATAAATATCCTTGGCTTTGGAATTGTTCAAAGCCGTAATGATATCAATAACTTCTGGTTCTGTTATTTCTTGGATGTGAAATTTTGACTGAGCATTTTCAGATAGAATAGCAACCTGCTGATCAGAACCCTCAAAAATGTGGAATGTTTCACCAAATCTTCTATTGATTTGATGAAGAAATTAAGCTCTTGTGCCAGGACAACAGGGTCTCTGACCAGCTGATTGTTAATTTATGCCAAAATTAGCACACAGCCTAAATGGCCCATGGTTTAAATAAAATGTGTAAAAAGTTAGAAAATGTAGGCACTGAGGCTCTTCTTACTGGTAGATTATGTGTGTTGTTATACTTAAAACATTCAGACGAGTTTAACCAATTTCTTTGGTCTTGTGCATTTTGAAGATTGAGACATGAGACAGGGTAAAGAATGTTTTTGGATCAGGATGTGAAGAATCTCTCCACTTACACTTGCTTTAATAATGTCGGGGATCAGCACCAAAATCAACCTTTTTGAATCCGGACTGCTTTAATGCAGGGACACTTACAGCTGAGCGTGAAGTGTACTAAATATTCACGCCAGTTACTTTGACTCATCTTACTCCATTGCCAATCGTGATTTTCCTTAAACATCAAAGATTAAACAGGCATTTATTTGTAGGTTTAGTCTAGACACCCTTCAGACAAAGTTCATCTTGTTCAGATTGTCCCAGTTTCTTTTACTGAAGTTCAGATTGTGCATCTCAGGTTCAAACAACTTATCAAAGGTCACCTCAGTGATACAAAAAGACCTTGTTTAGACTGCCAGCCCAAATCTGTTTTCTGGAATATTCAGATTGATTTTAGAAAGTATGGACAGCAAAAATACACAGGAAATGTGATTTATGCAAATCGGATCCAAACCCCATTTGGAGGTGCGGATTCCAATCAGATTTCTACAAATGAGTCTCAGTCTGGACGCTCAAGCCGCCTAAATCAGATTTCAAAGTGTCTTTTGCGTCACTCGTGTAGTCGGCAGCACAGCTTAACTCTTCAGTTTTACCTTTCACAATAAAACCCAGACTTAAAATCACTTCACGCATTTCACTAAAGAGGTCACACAGTTACCACAGCAACCTACAGAGATAAGTCTGGACCAACCTGTTCTCACTCCCAACTCGTAAAATACTGACGCTTGGTCAGTGGTTCTAACCGCCAGATACCCACGCAAAGATCACCCTTTGGCATCTGTATAGAACACACCGGGCAGAGCAGCAGGAAGATGACGTGGTATTAAGAGCGGCAACGGTAGAGAGTAGTATGAAAGACAGAAAATCTGCGTAAGGAGGTTGGTTGCGGTGGTCCCACCAGTGTGAAAGGGAAGAAGCTGAAAAGTCAGTGTTGGTTCAGAGGATGTTTGACAAGTGTATATGAGGATGAAACAGTCCTCTATTTTTTATCGTTGAATATGTATGTACATTTGCCTTGTATTTATGGATTGATTGAATAAAACAAATTTTGAATTGAAGCTTTTTTTATTGAAAGAGGGAGCACTGATGTGCAGAGTGATACACAGAAGAACAGAAGCTGTGTTCTCACTGAGATCTGCAAGCTGTTGAGACAGAGCTCCACTCCCTCACTGCATGTGTGCCAAGTATTTTTTGTCACCTTAGTGCCGAAAACGCGTGCCTGCTAGAAATAGAACCGACGCCTATTTTTCACACGACACGCAAACGTGTTGGAAGAGTTTCCAGGCAAAATAGAATACGAAAAGATGTTTAAATGTTATTTTGACATGAATATATTTAATAAATTACATTTTGATGTTTGAAATTCTCTAGGTTTTGAAATAAATGCAGATATAAAATGTGTTTTTAAATTGTATTTCAATTGGATTCTGATAAAACAATAACATGGACTTTATTATCTCAGAAAAGGGAATTGAAATATAAAAATATATGTATGTATATATATTGAAATATGTGCAAACAAATGTACAAACTATTAATATTGACAAAATAAAGTTGAAGAACACGCTATTATTTAATTTTATCAATGGGAAACATCCATGTGTACAGACAAGGCTAGCAGCAGCAGCGCCGCGTCAGACACGTTTCTGGTGTGCGAATACATAGAAAACGCCACGCAGCCGCCACGCAACAGAAAGGCCACGCTCACGCTACGCAAGCAGTGTGCAGGAGCCCTTACTGTCTCGTTTGCTCACACAATGACTACTTGCACAATCTATAGTTTTCTGGGTGAGGACGGCCTGGTTTCAAATGACTTTTGGAACAACTCTTGGATACAGTGGAAAATGAATTAAAAAAGATGAAAAGTTGGTTTGATGCAAATAAACTAACATTGAACTTAAGTAAAACAAAATTTATCATTTTTGGTAATCGTGCAATAACTTTACACAAAAAACTTATGATAAATGACATTGAAATAGAAAAAGTAAAAGAACTTAAATTTCTGGGAGTAATAATCAATGAAAAATTACGTTGGAAGCCACATATACACTATATTAAGGCTAAAATATACAAATCAATTGCTATACTGTATAAAACCAATTACCTATTAAATCAACGCTCAATGTATACATTGTATTGTTCCTTCATACTTCCATATATTACTTATTGTTTGGAAGTGTGGGGAAACACTTACAAAACGAACATTGAACCTATTTTTATTCTTCAAAAGAGAGCCTTAAGACTTGTAAATAAAAAAATAAAAAAATATATATATATGTGTATATTATTAAATGTTGGAGTGTTGCAAAGGGGTATTGTAATATTGGTGAGTGTCTTGATAACATATTTTTCAAGTGAAAAGTGTTTCTTTGGTGCTAGTGGCCTTGGTTGATACATCAGTCACCAACCTGAAGAACAGCATTCTGATGTTCTGGTTTCTTAACACCGAAGTGGCCCACATTCCCCAAATTTTGTCTGTGTCCTCTTCTTCGAGATAAAATAGACAAAAACCATAAGTACTAGTAGTAAGTAAAAGTAAAAAATGCATACAAGTGTAACCTTCCAAAAATGTAGGCTCTCTTGAATATTTGTGTGAATCAAATTTGACTTATTCCATGAAAAACTAAAGCCAAAATGAAATTGTTTCTCAGAGTACAGGGGTTTAGAACCTGGCAAACACCAGAAAACATAAACTATCTCAAGTGTTGCACGTAAACAGCAACTAGCAGTTTGCTAACTTCACTTCTAGTAAAGCAGCAAGTTTTCAATTCAGTTTAAGATGTTCAAGATGCACACATGACATTCGTCTGTGCTTGCAAAGTCACTAAACCGGTACGCAGCTATTTCACCACAGGGCGTCAATGTAGTTTTAAAGCTTTCTGTTGTTCCCGTTTTTCCGCTGGAATGTCAGCCCTCTTTTCTATAACACTCAGTCAGTCAGTCAGTCGGACATCAGCTAGTGAAGAAGCCAGTCAGCCTCCATCATGGCTGTTAACATCCCAGGAGTGATAGTGATGGTGTTTTTCTACCTGCTGGTCCTTGGGACCGGCATCTGGGCTTCTTTCAAGTCCAAAAGGGAACAGAAGAAAAGTGCAGCCACTGGAACAGAGATGGCCCTGCTGGGAAACCGGAGCATTGGCTTGGTGGTGGGGATCTTCACAATGACAGGTGAGGAGAACAGAGCTGACACAACTAGGACGGAAACTGTGAATTACAAAGTTGTGATTATTAAGGACATATATTTATAAGAATATAAAAATATCTTTGAAGTCCTTTACAGGGTAGGCATTATATCTGCTGGCTGCAAACTGACACAACCAGTTTCCATTAAGCAATGTGGCTGATGTTTTGAATAAATAAATACATATTTAAACAAATTCTGCACAAAGCTGTAACATTATAATGAAAACACTCCATAGAGTTCCTGCACAAACAGCCCACAACAGCCTGATGAAATATAGGCTGCGAAGAATGAGCAGGAATAAAGAATGTATAAAAACAAGGTCACTGTTGAGGTTGTTTAGTCTTTTAAAACATAGTTAAGAAATCCAAGAAAAGGCAGAAACTTTTCACAAGGGTAATTAATTGTTTCACAATTAAGATAAAATGGTGATCATTATTTTTTATTCATGTGACAAGATGTAAATTAAGCAATATTACAGTCGATTTAACGTCATGTTATTGGCACGACAATGATGCGCCTAGGACCGAGGTGCTTGCACCAAGGTCCGTAAGCATCACTGAACAGCCAATAATATGACGTTAAATCAAACCCTCGAGTGTAATATACAACAACAGTTACCAACAAAATAAAAGTTATAATCAAACTGTATCCATGACTTTTCTGAAAAGTTGTAATACAAAAAATATTGTCTTAATGTCAATAATCAACTGGGGAAGTTTCATGGTGATATCTATTAGTTAAAATCTTAACCCTAGTCAAAGGTCTTCCCCTCTCCTCTCTTTCTCTGTATTAAATCAGACAGATCTTTTTAAATGTGTGAAACCTGTAATAATAAATTGTTTTAGTCCAAATATTTTGGAATCATCAATTTCGACAACAGCATTTTTAAAACTGATAGAATGGTATCATAGAATCATGAGATGATCCCACTCAAAGTGTATCAATGATGATGTACTATCACCCAACCTGTTGTCCTCTGTCCAAATAGCTGCTGTTTGTCTTCTAAATGACTTGCTGTGTGTTAATCTATCTTGTAGCTACATTAGAGGAGGCTTCATTGTTGGCATTGCGGAGATGGTGTACACGCCCTCTATGGGACTAACCTGGACAACGGTGTTGTTAATAGCATACAGCTCATCCTTTATTATTGGTAAGTGTTTGAAATTACATCTGACAAAATACTGTATGTATAGACTTAAACAATAAATCTGAAAGTCATGAGGTTGAACTGCGCCACCAGATTAAATAATTAATTATTAAGCAGTTATGACGGAGACCAAGCTTCCCCTGCAGGAGTTGCCCCAGAAGACCAGCAGAATCTGCAAAAGTCAAACCTAAAGTGCAATATTGCAAGCCTGAGCTCCAAGGTCTGTAACAAATTGAAAATGCAAATTGTAAATGCAAGCTTCCCATTTACATTCATTTTATACATCCATTCTAAAAGCATTAATGCGAAAAAAAAAAAAAAGAGCGGGGGAAAAGGGGGAAAAACCCCCCAAAAAAAAAAGCACAACCAAAAAAAAAAAAAAAACTTTTTTATTTGAAGCCCATGGGCCCACCACCTGTGGGAGGAACCGCTGGGGTCGGGTGCGCTGCCACATGGGTGGCAGTGAAGGTCAGGGGCCTCGACGGACCAGACCCGGGCAGCAGATGCTGGCTACTAACAAGCCCCCAGCTGAGCGCCGCTACGTTGGAGTTTACCCCGGTGGACGAGAGGGTCGCCTCCCTACGCCTGCGGGTTGTGGGGGGGAAAACTCTGACTGTTGTTTGTGCATATGCACCAAACAGGAGTTCGGAGTATTCGGCCTTCTTGGAGACCTTGAGTGGAGTCCTGCATGGGGCGCCAGTGGGGGACTCCATTGTTCTGCTGGGGGACTTCAACGCACCGTGGGCAATGATGGAGACACCTGGAGAGGCGTGTGATTGGGAGGAACGGCCTCCCTGATCTAAACCAGAGTGGTTGTTTGTTGTTGGACTTCTGTGCTAGTCATGGATTGTCTATAACGAACACCATGTTCGAACATAGGGATGCTCATAAGTGTACCTGGTACCAGAGCACCCTAGGCCGAAGGTCAATGATCGATTTTATAATCGTTTCATCTGATCTGAGGCCGTATGTTTTGACACTCGGGTGAAGAGAGGGGCAGAGCTGTCAACCGATCACCATCTGGTGGTGAGTTGGGTCAGGGGTGGGGGAAGACTCTGGACAGACCTGGTAAGCCCAAACGTGTAGTGCGTGGTGGGAAACGTCTGGAGGAGGCCCCTGTCCAACGGACTTTCAACTCGCACCTCCGGGCGGAGCTCCGTGCATCCCTGTGGAGGCTGGGGGCATTGAACCCGAGTGGACAATGTTCAAAGTTTCCATTGCTGAAGCTGTGGCGAGCTGTGGTCTTAGGGTCTTAGGTGCCTCAAGGGGTGGTAACCCACGAACACCGTGGTGGACACTGGTGGTCAGGGAAGCCGTCCGACTGAAGAAGGAGTCTTTCCGGAGATATGTTATCCCAGAGGACTCCGAGAGGCAGTTGCAGGGTACCGAAGGGGCCGAAGGGCTGCAGCCTCTGCCGTGAAAGAGGCAAAGCAGCGGCGTTTGGGAGAAGTTTGGAGAAGACATGGAGAAGGACTTTCGGTTCGGCACCAAAGTGCTTCTGGAAAACTGTTCGCCACCTCCAGGGAAAGGCGGAACCATCCAAGCTGTGTACAGTAAGGATGGGACACTGTTGACCTCAACTGAGGAGGTAATAGGGCGGCGGTGGAAGGAGCATTTTGAGGAATTCCTGAATCCGACTAATACACCCTCTGTGTTAGAGGCAGAGCTGGAGGATGCGGGGGATTGTCGTCGATTTCCCGGGCGGAAGTCACTGATGTAGTCAAACAACTCCACAGTGGCAAAGCCCCGGGGGGATTGATGAGATCCGTCCAGAAATGCTCAAGGCTCTGGGTGTGGAGGGGCTGTCCTGGTTGACACGTCTCTTCAACATTGGGGGAAGTCTGGAACAGTGCCAAAGGAGTGGCAGACTGGGGTGGTGGTTCCCTTTTAAAAAAGGGGACCAGAGGGGTGTGCCAATTACAGGGGTATCACACTTCTCAGCCTCCCTGGTAAAGTCTACTCCAAGGTGCTGGAAAGGAGGGTTCGGCCGATAGTCGAACCTCAGGTTGAGGAGGAACAATGCGGATTCCGTCCTGGTCGGTGGAACAACGGACCAGCTCTTCACTCTCAGGATCCTGGAGGGGGCCTGGGAGTATGCCCAACCGGTCTACATGTGTTTTGTGGATTTGGAAGAAGTAGGCGCATGACCGGGTCACCCGGGAGATACTGTGGGAGGTGCTGCGGAGTATGGGGTGAGGGGGTCTCTACTCTCCAATCTCTACGACCAAAGTGAGAGCTGTGTCCGGGTTCTCGGCAGTAAGTCGGACTCGTTCAGGTGAGGGTTGGCCTCCGCCCAGGGCTGCGCTTTGTCACCAATCCTGTTTGTAATATTTATGGACAGGATATCGGTCGTAGTCGGGGTGGGGAGGGGTTGCAGTTCGGTGGGCTGGGGATCTCATCGCTGCTTTTGCAGATGATGTGGTCCTGATGGCATCCGGCCTGCGACCTTCAGCACTCACTGGATCGGTTCGCAGCCGAGAGTGTAAGCGGTTGGGATGAGGATCAGCACCTCTAAATCGGAGGCCATGGTTCTCAGCAGGAAACCGATGGAATGCCTTCTCCGGGTAGGGAATGAGTCCTTACCCCAAGTGAAGGAGTTCAAGTACCTTGGGGTTTTGTTCGCAGTGAGGGGACAATGGAGCGGGAGATTGGTCGGAGAATCGGGCAGCGGGCGCGGTATTACATTCCATCTATCGCACCGTTGTGACGAAAAGAGAGCTGAGCCAGAAGGCAAAGCTCTCGATCTACCGGTCAGTTTTCGTTCCTACCCTCACCTATGGTCATGAAGGCTGGGTCATGACCGAAAGAACGAGATCCAGGGTACAAGCGGCCGAAATGGGTTTCCTCAGGAGGGTGGCTGGCGTCTCCCTTAGAGATAGGGTGAGAAGCTCAGTCATCCGTGAGGAGCTCGGAGTAGAGCCGCTGCTCCTTTGCGTCGAAAGGAGCCAGTTGAGGTGGTTTGGGCATCTGGTAAGGATGCCCTCTGGGCGCCTCCCTAGGGAGGTGTTCCAGGCACGTCCAGCTGGGAGGAGGCTTCGGGGAAGACCCAGGACTAGGTGGAGGGATTATATCTCCAACCTGGCCTGGGAACGCCTCGGGATCCCCCAGTCGGAGCTGGTTAATGTTGCTTGGGAAAGGGAAGTTTGGGGTCCCCTGCTGGAGCTGCTCCCCCCGCGACCCGACACCGGATAAGCGGACGAAGATGGATGGATGGATGGATGGATGGATGGATGGATGGATGGATGGATATTTGAAGCGCCCCCTATTGGCCAATCTTAGCTGAGAGAAAAAATAATCAATCCCAAGCCAGTGTGGAGATTTAATCTCTCCACCTAGACTTGGGTCTTCCAAGAGGTCTCCTCCCAGCTGGACAGGCCTGGAACATCTCCTTAGGGAGGCACCCAGGGGACATCCTTACGTGGATGCCTGAACTTCCTTTCGACGCAAAAGAGCAGTGGCTGTACTCCGAGTTCCTCATGGATGACTGAGCTTCTTACCCTCTCTCTAAGGGAGACACCACTCTCCTGAGAAAACCCATTTTGGCTGCTTGTATCCGTAATGTAGTTCTTTGGGTCATGACCAAGCCTTCATGGTCATAGGTGAGGGTAGGAACAAAAACTTGACAGGTAGATCGAGAGCTTTGCCTTCCCTCCTCAGCTTTTTTTTCATTACAACAGTGAGGTAAAGCAAACATTACTGCCCCAGCTGCTCCGATTCTCTGGACAATCTCCCGCTCCATTATTTCTAACTCTCGAACAAGACCCCAAGGTATTTGAACTTTTTCACTTGAGGTAAGAACTCATTCCTAGCCTTGAGTAGGCTCTCCATCGGTTATTGCTGAGAACCATAGCCTCAGATATAGAGGTGCTACTCGTTATCCCAGTTGCTTCACACTCGGCTTTTAACAGATCCAGTGAGTGCAGAAGGTCACGGACCGATGATGCCATCAGGACCACATTATCTGCAAAAAGCAGCAATGAGATCCCCAGCCCACTGAACTGCAACCCCTTACTTCTATGAATACCCCTCAATATCCCGTCCATGATTATCACAAACAGGAAAGGTGACAAAGTGTAGCTCTAGCGGAGGACAACCCCCACCTGGAACGACTCCGACTTACTGCCGGGAACCCAGATACAGCTCTCGCTTTGGACGTACAGAGATTGGATAGGCCTGAGAAGGGACCACCTCACCCCATACTCCTACAGCCCCTTTCACAGTATCTCCCGGTGGACCCAGTCATACAATATATCAATCCCAGGGGATATGCCACTGTGGAGTTTTTTGACTACCTTAGTGACTTCCACCTCATATACACTTGTCAGCCTTCAGCTCAAAATCCTTCTCACCTACAAATCCCTCCATACCCTTGGCCCACACAACCTTTCTGACGTCCTCCATTCATACACCCCTCCCTGAAACCTCCTGGCCTCAGACACTGGGCTGCTCTCCATTCCCCACAGCAGACTCTGTGCCTTCGGAGAAAGAGCCTTCATTGTTGCAGCCCTGACCCATTATAAAACCTTCCCTGCAAGTATCCACAATGCTTCATCCCTGGATATATTTAAAAAAAACTCTTCAAATATCACCTGTTCACCACAGCCTACAACCTCCCTTAGCTCTGTTCCCCAAGTTGTTATTCTTCTCTGTCTCCTGTCTCAGTGTGTTGTATGTACAGTTAATTCTCTAAACTGTCCTTGGGTTATTACTTATTTAGGACCAAGCGTTGTATAACTTTCTGTTTCTTTTATGTTGCAATGCAGAAAATAAATCAATGCAGCTTGTGATGTCTTCTGTCCTATTCTAAATTAAGTTGGCTTGGTGTTTGCAAAGCCAATGAGAGAAAGAAAGTATGTGACGATGCTGGACCCTTTCCATGCCAAGTATGGAAAAGTACTGACAGCTGGACTTTGCCTGGTTTCAATTTTTCTTGATCTGCTCTGGGTGCCCACAACACTCATTGGTTTAGGTATGTTATACAAAGATAAGCTCTTAACTTATACTTTGTTTACAATTCCTTTATCTGTTAACAAATTCCTTTATATGTTAAGTGAAATAAATGTATACATGGATATAAATTCTGACCTACACTGTGTAGATATGACTTACTTCAACGAATATGGCATTATAAAATGTCACTGATAAAATGTGTTTGACAGGAGGAACCATGAGTGTGGTTTTGGATTTGTCCTTCCCTTTGTGCATTTGGATCTCTGCTGCCGTTGCCATTACCTACACACTGCTGGGAGGTCTCTACTCTGTGGCCTACACAGATATTATACAGCTTGTGCTCATATTCTTCAGCTTGGTGAGTTTGATATACTTTTAGATTTTAGTTTTAGGTGTTAAGGTAATACTCGAGGAATAAAAAAACAAAACCCAAAGGACGTCTGTAAAAGTTTTTTTGTGTTATATTAATATTATTAATTACCATTACAAATTACTAATTAATTACCAATTACCATCATTGTAATATTACCATTTTTCTATGTCTCTGCAGTGGATCTGTGTTCCCTTTGCTTTGATGAACCCTTACTCCTTGGACATTAGCCAGACACTGATGAACAACACCTTACATGCTCCCTGGATTGGTACACCAGGACTGAAAAAGACCTGGATAATGATTGATGACTTGTTATTCTTAGTAAGAAAGCAACAATACGGCTGAAATCAAATGCAATTAATTCTCTTGATAGATGCTGTATCTTCAGTGTGAAGGAAAACATTTTCTGCATTTACACTCATGAGTAATTAACCGACTAATTGTTTAGGCACTAGGGAATGTGGGATATCAGGTCTTCCACCAGAGGACTTTGTCAGCGTCTTCAACATCCACAGCCAAGATCACTTGCTTTGTCGCTGCTGTCATCTTGCCTGTATTTGGGATACCTTCTATACTGCTTGGGGCAGCCGCTGCATCCACAGGTTTGAATGAATAAATAAATTGTTTATTTTGGTGTCTGGCCGCTTATGTGGCCCGTCCATTATAGGATTATTCAGACACATTTTAAATAAACACTTTCATAGTGCTGAAACTAAACACAATATGTACATAAAGGGTACAAGTATAACATTTACAATTCAACACAAAAACCAGACAAATACAGGTTACCTAAAAGTAGGGTACTAACATGAAGTTAAGGTTTTAATATAAAACCCTTTCAGACCAGAATAAATTATGATATAATAAGAAAATAAACAGATTAGGCAGAAACTGTAGGTATTCCAAATAAGTAGTAAGGAAGGACAGACTGGAGCGCGAGCAAGAGAGACAGACATACAGACAGACAGACAGACAGACAGACAGACAGACAGAAAGAGACTGTGTGCTTACATAAGTACACTTAGACATTCATACACTAGGCAAAATGGTGCTCTGCAAGATCTGCTCTATGAGCCCGCTTCTGTGCATATGTTCTATGTTTTGTTCTGTTCCAGGCTTTATGTACTGTATATAATAAGATATGGCAAATATGTAGTTATTGAAAAGCTATTTGATTACAGTATATCACTATCCTGTATCCTGTTTTCTAAGAGTATTTTTCTTAGATCATTGAATGGCCAGTAGCGTCAAACACTTAATTTTCTACATTCTGGTGAATTTGTCTGCAACAATTTGTGCCTTTTCTGCATCAATGTATGGTACAAATGTCTTTATTTATGTACAGGAAATTATTACTATTATTTAATTTCATATTATTATTCAGTGTGCCGATGTGCTGCAATAGCAGCAATCGGTATAATGACTATTATCCCCCATACTTATTCTTCATCTTCCGCCACATTTTTGTCCCACTACTAGTCACGGAGCGTTGCCAACACATGCACATATAATACATCAAAATGTGTGTAATGATTGGGAATGGTGTGCTATGACTTTTCTAAGAGATTTGCAGCGCGGTTTTCACAAAATCTGCACAAAATTTCCCATAGACTTTAATATTCGGGAAATCGCTTAACATAGCTCAAAGCAACCCCTCTTTTGGGCCATACTGTATTGCCATACTTTAATGTAGAAAAATAATTAAAAGTTTAAACCGAAGACAAGACTTTGGCCTTTATTGGGCTGATTGGGCACTCTGATATCAAATACGGTTTGTCCAGTTTTCAGTTTCAGATTTTCCAATGTGTGAATGTTGAGAGCCAGAGCCATGGATGCATTAAGAGAACTGGATACAGTGTTCGGCGGGAAGCCCCTTACATTCCAATGAGAGTGCTCAAAAGCGCATAAAGCAAACATGGAGCTCGGCTCTTCCGCATTGACTGGCCCATGACATCACGATGGACATGCACACCAGCAACAGTTTGTTTGTGTTGTCGTAGCAACCGGTAGCAACATGCTCGTTCATGAGCTTCTCTCTTGTGTCTCTTACAAGTGGCGAACTCATGAACTCACCGTTTTCATTTTCTAAAATATTCATTAACGGTAAACATTGTGTTTTCATTATTCCTGATCATTTACATGCTTATCTAAATAAACGGTGGATGTATTTAGACAACCAAGGAGATTTAATCATTATGTCGAGCAACTAGCTAGCGCTAGCTACTAAGGTTAGCCTGCAGTTTTGTGAACAGAGCTCATCCATGGCTTCATCCCTCATCCACGTTACAAGATTTACAGCATACAGCCCTCGGATGGATCATAAGAGAGAACCAAGGCGATGTAGTCACTATGTCTGTAGTAACGTTATGTAGGCATATCTATGTATAGTATTACCGTTCTCTTAATACATCCATGCTAGCTACCGCTTATAGCTACCCGCCAGTTTGGGAAAAGCTTCATACATGACGTTACATCCTTACAGGCTTAACAGCATACATACATTCCTCGGGTGTATCATAAGATAATATAATACATGGTGAATTACAACCATTTGCTAGCTATATCCATTATTACAGCTACAGGACCTCGGGAGAACAGTCATGTGAGCGGACGGGCGCAGTCCCGCTGCTCTGCTCGCGTCCATTATGCGCGTTCATCATACCTAGTTTAATAACTTTTTTTTCCGGCTACTAGTGAATGTTACATTTTTTTAAATGTGACGTTTTAAACAAGGACCCTTTAAGTGTTCATGCTGGTAGGTTGGTGTACCCCAAAAAAAATTATCCGCTGAAATATGGAAGTTTCTTTCGCCATGCAAAGTCTATGTGAAAAGTCTTTCTGGGCCATGGGGTGCAGTACCACCGTTATCCGGCAAGCCCATGGTGGCTTTTGGACATGGCACTCTTCCTGGGGGCTTGGCCAGAGCAGAGGACAGCGGGTGAAGCTGCAGTACGATTCTCTGAAATTTTTCCAAACAAATTGCTCTCTCCCCTATAGTTTTCACTCTTCATACATCATGATTGGTAATAATTTAGCATACGTGCCGGTCGCAGACATGTAACTATGGAATCCACCGGACCTAAACTTTTGGCTCTGTTCATACCGACTGCCGATAGAAACAATGAAAAAAATATCTGGAAGGACGTAGACGGTTCCCTGTTTATTACCTACTCTGTGTCGCATATATTTGACACCACAAACATCAATGCGTTCACCAGACTTATCTCTCTTATGATGATAATATTTTTGCTGTTCGGACCCATGGTTTTTGAATTACAGAACAAACTTGAGAGGTATATTTATCATAAAATGGACATGTTTGACCCATTAAAGATACTGTCCCACCCTCCCTCCTCTACTCCCTCACTGCGGAAATCACCATAGCAACAAGTTCTGACACACACAGACTCTTTACTGTAGGCCCTGTCAAACAGCAGATTTACTGTTAGCCATTGTTATTCGGATGTGCACCAAGTAGTACTAACACTGTCAAAATTTCTCCGGTATTGTTCAAAACTTTTTGCATAGTGTAGAATATCAGCAGTTACAATTATATTTGTACACGTTGCAAAAGAAGCTGTGTGGAGTCATTGAGGCAGTGGTTCAAATAAATGTCACTGACGCATAGAAGATTAACCTTAAGCTGTTAACTATAGTTTAAGCCTTTTGTGGCATAAGAATGCATTGTGTACTAGACAGATAGGCAGAAACACAGGAAAGGTAGTTATAGTTACAGAACAGACGGGGAAGTTGCACCACAAGGTCCAGACCTTGTTTTTGTGCGTGTCTGTTTTTAAAGATAACAGTTTATGTCTAGAAACTAGGAGACACCCCTGTGAGGAGAGAATAAAGAAACAGGGAAAACTTCACTTCTACTAAACTACACACTACACATGATTTGGGATGTTCTTTTAGGAATCATGTACTGTACATCTAAACAAAAAATCTATTAGAGAATGAGACCTTGTTATAGCCTCACGCTCCAAAGTTTAAATCTACATAAAAGACAACAAAATCACAATAAGTCACATCTTTATTTTTTACTTTAACCCCCCCCCCCCAATGTAACAGCACAGTTACTGTTTGCATCTTCATTTCTTGGAGAAAAAGAAAGAAAAGGGGGTGAAGGTTAAGATGGTATGGTCAACCTTAGGGGTGTCTGAAATCATTGGGAAACATTTACAGGTAAGAAGTTTACATACATCTTTTGAATAGGGCTGGGTACCGAACGTCGATACTTTTATGGTATCGAAAAATACTCCAATATATATATATTAATACTCCAATCCTATGAGTATAGAAACAATTCTTTATCTTTCGGTGCCAAATTTCGGTTCCAAAATCATCTGAGCGCGTAAGCGCAAGCTTATCTGTCCTATATGCATATTGACACAGACCGGAGCTCCGACCGACACACACACGCGCGCGCGCGCAGAAGTGCAGACGGAGTAAACTGCAGTTTTGTTGAAGACACAGAGAGTCACGGTTGGTCTCAAGTGTGGTTACAGTTTTTTAAAACTTCACGCAGACAGCGTTTGCTGCGATATGATATTAATGGCGAGCCGAAAGCGGTCGCGGTGCTGTTGACGTTACACTTCCCCTTAGACAAGCAGCCACATCGGTGGTTTCTCTGCCCTGATGACTGACTGACAGGCTGAGCTTGTAAGGCAAGGCACTTTTATTAATGTTACTCTGAGTGAGCAGTTTTACCAGAATTTTTTAATTTTGATAACTGTTTTGATTCACAATTAAGGTGGAAAATAAAAGCTTTGTGTTTAATGTATTTTTGTTGATGTTGAAATTAATTTTAAAACATATGGTATCGAAAAAAGTATCGTTAGGTTAGGTATCGAAATTGGCACCGGATTGAAAGATTCTGAACGATACCCAGCCCTACTTTTGAACCCCTTGAACGGTTAGTTTTACTGCTTTTGAGGGGGACAAATCCAGCTCTTCTAAATATTGGATGAGGGGGGGGGGGAGCACATCCCCTGCATCCAACCCGAAATCTACACCGATGGTTGGGAGTGCCATCAAGTTGCATTACTTAGTTGATAGTACTCTTTTCCCAGCATACCTCATCAGATAATGTGACTATTTTTCAGTGTTTCCTTCTTGTGTGTCCATGCCTCAGACTGGAACCTGACTTCCTATGGTTCTCCATCTCCATATGAACGAGGGGAATCAGCTCTAGTTCTGCCGCTGACCCTGCAGCACCTCACCCCGTCCTTCATCTCCATCATCGGTACTGGATGTGTGGCTGCCGCTGTGATGTCATCGGCTGACTCTGTTTTGCTTTCTGCAGCTTCTGTCTTCACCTCCAACATATACAAGAACATCCTGAGGCCTCAGGTGAAAAATTAATTTCTTCTTTTAGTTTGGTACACCACAACAAAGAAAGCTACCTAAAGCACTGTTTGTTATTGTGAAGGTTTGACGTTAATTTTGAAAAGTAAATGGATTGCACCTTTCACCCCATTCACACAAATACATTCAAACACTATAAGCCGAGGCTACCGTACAAGATCGCACCTGCTCATAAGATAAACATTCACGCACATTTGAGGTTCACTATCAATATCAGTATCTTGCCCAAGGACACTTCGACAAGTAGACTGCAGGGGCCAGGGATCGAAACACCAATCTTCCAATTGGTGGACGGCTCCACCTCCTGAGCCACAAAATAAAGGGAATAGAGTAAAGGACAGTATCAATTGAATAAAGTGGCATTATAGAGAAACAAACTAGGAAGAGGAATGAGAAGATAAGGAAGCAGTTAAGTTATTTAAAGCAGGAAAGTCTAAATGATCTGCTGTTTACAGTTTTTCTTCCTCTCTACTTTTTTTCCACAGGCATCAGACAGAGAGACTCTGTGGGTGATCCGTGCTTCTGTCTTGGTAGTGGGCTTAGTTGGTACATCACTGACCAACCTGGAAAACAGCATCTTATTGTTCTGGTTCATTGGTGCTGAAGTGGGCTACGTCATAATCTTCCCTCAACTCGTCTGCGTCCTCTTCTTCAACATCTCCAACGGTTACGGGGCTGTGATGGGTTTCCTGGTGGGAGCTGTGTTAAGACTTCTCAGTGGAGACCCATCACTAGGGTTAGCACCAGTCATTCACTTCCCAGGATGCACTCTTGAGGACAGTGTTTATGTCCAGTACTCTCCGGTTAAGACCATCTCCATGCTGTCTGCCGTTGCTGCCATCTTGTTTTTCTCCTACCTGGCTTCTGTGCTCTTCAACAAAGACCTGCTTCCTGAGAAGTGGGATGTGTTCAAAGTGAAAGCCCAGCACTCACCACAACCACTGACTCCAACAGATGGCGACACAGAACACAATGAGAATGAGAATTTAAATAGAAACAACTGCCAGACTGAGACACTGGAGCCAATGATTAGCACAAGCTGTTAGCGTTCTTGTGTGTAGTAGTATCAGGTTTTTTTAAGCATAATATAGACTGGAAAAAAAAAAAAATTTAAAAAAAAAAAAGGGAAAAAAAAAGTTTTTTTTTTTTTCCCCTTCCTCCTACTATACAAAAAAAAAAAAAAATATAGAAGCATTTTGGATACAGGGTGGCCATCTTGTAATTTTGGAGCATGCGCAGTATGGAATCCAAGTCCTGCCTATACACCCTTCAAACCAATCGTGAGTCAATCCCAACTGTCGCAGCAAACAAAGATGGCGGCAAGCTATACAGGTGCTACAGGTGCTCTTGTAGCTATCTTAACATACTCCTTTGTTTGCAACTTTTTAAACCACCAATTTTTAAATTTTCAAGTTTGCAAATGGGAATATGATCAAAAACCGCTTGGCAGTTGCAAGCTTGTTGATTTAGGACGAAGCGTGATGCTCGCGCATTCTTGGAGGTACTCCACAACAAACAAATACACGCATGGCATTGTTCACAGAGAACGCAGGAGAAATAAGTTGATCATATCTCTATGCCTTCTGTTATCGGGAGACATTCATCAGTGCCCTGGGCCTGAAAATCAATCTCTTCGGGGAATTGGAGATTTTACGACGGCGGGCATGGAAAGTGGCGGACACCGGAATGAGGGTGTGTTGGACGGCAGGTGTGTGGTGATGGAGTCGGAAGAAAAGTTTGAACAACTAACCGGCGGGTACGTGGAGATCGGGGAGCACCTTTCTGTGGGAGCGGCGGTGGATGGCTCGGTGGAGACCTGGCGGAGGGAAGTTTCTTTGCCGTCGGACGGGCCGTGCCGACGGAGTGGTCAGCGGTCGGAGGCTTGCGGCGGGGGACGCACGGAGGGGTCTGTACAGACTCATGCTGGCTCTCTCGTGGTGGAAAAGATACAAACAGAGTCTCCGTTCTTGGACTTCAGTCTCACCAAAGGTCTACACATTGTGCACCTCAATGTTCGCAGTCTTTTTTCTAAATTAGATGAGATAAGATTAATGATGTGTAATTGTAAAGCTGAGATTGTGTGTTTTTCAGAGACCTGGCTGGACGCTTCGATCAGTGATATAGAAATTGAAATTGAAAATTATGTTGTTTTAAGAAAAGATAGAAATCGTAATGGGGGCGGAGTATGTGTTTATATTAGGGCTGATATTTGTTTTAACCGTAGAATAGATTTAAATCATGATCTTATTGAAGCTGTGTGGTTTGATGTACAGTTAACTAAAAGTAAGCCTATTTTAATTGGGGCTCTGTATAGACCTCCTGATCAGAATAATTTTTATCAGTTATTGGAAGAACTTTTTGTTCCATGTAGTGATTTTAAGGGTGAGGTTATAATGATAGGTGACTTTAATACTGACGTTTCTAACAAAAATCATGGGATGTATAAAGCCTTTAATAGGTTTTGCCAGGTTCTGGATCTACAGCAAATAATTAAAGAGCCCACACGAGTAGCTAAAATGAGTCAAACGGTCATTGATCTCATTTTGGTATCAGAGCAATCTATGATTTCTCAGAGTGGGGTTGTAAATTGTACTATGAGTGACCACTCATTAATTTATTGTACAAGGAAAAAATTTAAAGTTGCATTGAAGAAACAAAACACAATTAAGATCAGGTCATTAAAAAAATATAGTCGTGAGGTTTTTATTGAGTGTTTAAAATCACTGAATTGGCCTCTAGTATTATGTTTGGATGTTGATGAGGCATGGGAGCAGTTTAAAAATTTGTTCTTAGAGGCATTAGATAAAGTTGCTCCTATAAAAACGATTCGAGTAAAACTGAGGTCAGAGCCATGGATGAATGATGATATTTTAGAAGCAATTACTAATAGAAATAAAGCCTTTTCTGTTTTTAGGAAGAGTAAAGAGCAAATTGACTTGGATAATTATAAGAAGTTAAGGAATATAGTGCAAAAGATGATCAAAATGTGTAAAAGAGAACTCGACAACTCGACAAAATGCTTAATGTGACTCGCAATGCGACACACAACGATGGCATCAAATCCAGAGTCACGGAAGTATTAAGCAGATGCTGCTACTAGCCGAGCACTATGAAGAACTACAGCCTGTTCTGCACCGTAACTTGACAGTGCAAGTGGAAGGTGAAATGATAGAACTCCATTTATCAAGCTTCCGCTTTGGAAAGCCGCATCACCAGCTACACTGACGCCTTCTTTGTTACCACAGCAACCTATACAGATTGGTAATGTCTGGACATCAGTGTTTAAGAGTCTGTCTTAAAGATCTGATTTGAGAAATAAATCCAATTTGCCTGCCAAAACTCCTGTGGATTCATGATGACTATGGTTAACTGCTCCTCAGATCTCTGCAGGGTAAATCCAGACAGCTAGCTAGACTATCTGTCCAATCTGAGTTTTCTGTTGCACGACTAAAACAAATTTTGAATGTACACATGTTCCACCAAAACAAGATCCTTCCCGCAGCTATTTTGCAGCAGAACTGTGGCTCCACTCGGCGCTTAGTACCGCCAAAGACGATTGTGATTGGTTGCCACTCACAATATCCAAAATATGCAGCCCTACTGTATCTCTGGTGACATCCCTACAGTCAAGATCATGTTTTTAATATACAAGCATAAGCCGACCCATCCTCCTGTACTGTTTCCCGCTTCTACAAAATGCTCACCATTTCTAACAAAAACAAACTCACCAAGATCACACACGTCACCTCCAAAATGATCAGCTCCCCTACACCCAACATATGATACCTGAATGATAGAGCCATCATACGCCTTGCCCTCACCATTGTCAATGACACCAATAACCTTCTATATCCACACTTTACACTGCTGCTATCTAATACTACTAATCATCCATTGATGCCAGTTCAGTGACTATTAAACTTTAACTATTTGTATGATTGCTACTTTATAATCTTGCAATTAATGTTATTTAATTGGATAAAATAATATTGATGAACACCTACAGATATTGTGATTTCAATCAGGAGACTTCATTTCTGATAGGTGATGATTTATTGTACATGTGCATGAAATGTACAGTACAGTCTTTGGAGATTAGACTCCACCATCATTTAAAAATTCTGAGAAACTTTTAAAAAGGGGTAGGGCCGAAGTATGAACCCCCCGATGGAGTCTAGACACTGATGGTGGCGTGAGGAGCCCGAAAGGCCTGCCGGAGGAGGAGCCAGGAACCGTGAGGGGCGAAGACCGGAGGAGCAGGGGAGGAGGAGGGTGGTGCTCGTATCCTGAAATGACAACTGAGCAGCAGAAAGAGAGACCGGTTTAAAACAGGGAAGTCATGCAGTGATTGGCTCGTGAATTTCATGGCCGCTTCTGATTGGTTAAGACTAAAATGAACACCTCTACAGCTGATCCATTCAGTGGAGTGAGGAGTGATTATGTTTAGGAAGTCATCCTGAAAGAACTTGCGCTCAGCTCCATTTAGTGGATAGTGGGACACTTTAAATTGTGTTTTTAATATATTTCTCTGTATCTAAGGAAGATTAAAGTCATGGGAAACTGGACTTGGTAAGGTTTTTGAAGATGTTTCATCCCTTATCCGTCTTCCAAAACGTCTTCAAGAACCATAACCAAGTCCAGTTGCCCTTGACTTTAAAGGTGCCCTGCCACACGTATTTCATTACTTTGTGGTAATGTCTGAAGTTCCACCATGGACTCTGTAACATTTTTTTGTGGAAGAAATGCCTTGGTTACCTTGTTTCAAGCCATTCTAGTGTGGTATAGAAAGCCTACAGGAAGACTCAGCTCGATTTCTGCCAGTTCTCATTAATATTCAACAAGCTAAGCTGTTTGAATCTGATTGGCTAACAGCTAGCCAATGAGAGCCTGGCTGTCAGAATCCTTTACCCAGCCCAACTGGGCGAGCTAATGAATAGTAATGAGCTCATGCAACATGATGTCAGACTGACCAGCTTATGTAATTGGCCTGATTTCTCTGCTTATTTCTTTTCAGTGACTAGAGCTGACAGAGGAGGTAGCAGTTCTTTTTCACTTTCACAACATAACACAAACACATATGGACCTAATATATTTCAAAAAATGCAAGTAAAAACGGTTTTGTATGGCAGGGCACCTTTAACGTTTCTTGGATATTATGACCTGGATTGGACTGAGAACCTTCACAGACATCTCTTTTTAGTTTCTTAAGTGTCAATAACAACGCCAAAGGCACCTGACCAAGCATCCATATTTTACACCATGGGAGTGAGAATGTGTTGTCACTTCCCACATCCTTCTTGTGAAGCGACTGAGATTAGACTTTGAACTAGGGTTCATGCGTTATATAACATTTCACTTATCTAAATGCGCTGGCTCAGGACTATTGTCACTTTTGACAGTTGGGCTTAGGAAAAGATCATGGGTGGGGTTATAAAAGGTAAGTTTACGTGACAACAACGGGACAGTTGGGTTTATGAAAAGAAGAACGCGACAGTTGGGTTTAGGACAAGAAGAATGCGACAGTTTGTTATGTGGGCAGCTGTTCTCCCCGTTTCTGTGTGCCTCTCTCCCCTTGTTTTGTCCCCACTGTGTCTGTGGTGTGTGTATGTGTGTTGTCCCCACTGTGTGTTGGGTGTCTGTATGGATGTTTGACTACTCTCCTGGAAGTAAGTCAAGGGGCGTGGCTGGGGATCTACCTCTCTGCGCAGCTGCTGGCAATCCCACTGACACTTACCTGCACAGCTGCTTCCAATTCCACTCAGCAAACCTGCAGTATATATTCCTGGGCTTTGCTCTCCTCGGCACCAGATCGTTGCACCTACCAGTGGTAACTAGGCTCCCAAGTTAAAATCAGTCAGCTATTTTTTGTCTTTGAGTTATTACTTTGTGTTTTTTGCTAACATGCTTTTGTTTGTTCCTGCTCAGACCTACACTGTGAGACCTGCTGCTGTGGTGTGCCTTGCTGCCAGCTCAATCCACTCCTTCACTCCAACCATCTCGTTTGGATTACTGCATGACAGTTGTGAACATTCCTCTGCCTGCCTGCCTCAGCCTCTATCCAGCCCAGAGCCGACCTACCCTTTGTTTGCTTTCCTTGGACACCCAAAGAACTGAATATTCATTAAATATAATTGTTATGCCCCAGTTTAGGGGTGCTATGGGCTGAAATATGTGCCACCAGAAACTGAATTTGAATCATTTATATTTGAATTTGAATTGCTAAACTTGAATAATTGCATTGAAAAACTGAATTTGAATCACATTTGAAATTGTATTGTTAAATTTGAATCATTCCATTGAAAAACTGAATTTGAATAGTATAATTTGAAATTGAATTTATTCGTTTGTAACTGAAGTCTAATAAAATTTGATCTTCACTGAAAATCCAATTCTCTATATATCCTCACATTCAGTTCTCACTATTCAGATTCAGATCAGCAAATTCAATTTCAAGTTACTGAGACAGACATCCGGGTACTTAAAGGATGAAGGAAGAGCAATCGAGCGCAGATCGATAGGTAGAGTTCAGTGGCGCAGGATTAGCACTAAAGATGCCAAACTGTTTTTGGATGTTGGAACGAAAGAAATGACAAAAAAAAACAGCAAGGGATAACAGCGGCAGCGTCTCTTTCCCCGGGCAGGAATACTGCTTTGCATCGCTGCTGCGCCGGTCCCCGCTGATCCAGATCGGACCGGCCAAAGACAGAGTGGTGATCGGCAGGATCTTCCACATAGTCCAGGACGACCTGTATGTAGATTTCGGCTGGAAGTTCCACTGAGTTTGCCGGCAGCCGGCAGACGGAGAGAAGCTAAAGCGGGGCAGCAGAGTCCGTTTGCGGCTGCAGGATCTGGAGCTCACTGCCCGCTTCCTGGAAGCCAAAACCGACACCACGCTGCTGGAGGCCCGGGCCGTACTGCTGGGACGGCTGGAGGGAAGGGAAGCCCGGGAGAACTAGAACCAGGACTCAGCGGAGCGGACTGTCACAGCTTGCTGAAGTTTAAATCACAGGTTTCCTAAAGGGAGTCTGGCGGGACTCGGACTGTGGACGACGAAACATGATTTTAAGTCTCGTTAAATAAATAACTACATGCAGAACTAAATGAATGAATAGTGGAGCAGTGAGCCTGGACATTTCAGTCTGTTTAAACTTCACTTTGAAGCAGAACCTCTTAGTTCAGAAGGGTGACGTTTCTGTTTGGACTCAGATCTGTGAACTGATTATAATAAATATTCTTTTTATAAACACATGAATTAGTCTCTTTGTTTTGTTTGTTACTGCACATGATGATAAAGATACACTTTTAAATCACAAACAAAACTAACTTTAATATGTATATAAACGCTCTAAGGAAGGAGACAAACGATCAGATATTAGAGTTGATTAAAAATAGACTCAAATAATAATTTACTATTTTGCGTTTTAATGTGGAAACATCTTGTATAAACTCAGGGGACTGACTCTTACATCACATTGTATTGCAGGCTTGCTGATGTACAAAGTAAACCAATGCAATTCAAATGTTTAAATTAATTAACATGTATTTTCAAATATGGATAGTCACACTACTTTGCATGCAGTAGGCTATGCTAAGGTAGCCTAAGTAGCGATAGTTCATTTTAAGTTTACTTAAGTGGAAGAATGTGACTAATAAACCTAGGCCTACTAACACCAGGCATTACATTTTGAACATTGTGAACAGGTAGATTATATTATCTATGAGTCTCTGGCGTCAAGGCGGCTCCCCCAAAACGTATGTGCTGGCCGAAGAGGAGTCCTGTGTATCTGCGCCACTGAACTCTACCTATCGATCTGCGCCGATTGCTCTTCCTTCATCCTCGAAGTACCCGGATGTCTGTCTCAGTAACTTGAAATTGAATTTGCTGATCTGAATCTGAATAGTGAGAACTAAATGTGAGGATATATAGAGAGTTGAAGTTTCAGTGAAGATCAAATTGTATTGGAATTCAGCTACAAACGAATAAATTCAACTTCAAATTATACTATTCAGATTCAGTTTTTCAATGAAATGATTCAAATTAAACAATACAATTTCAAATTATGTGATTCAAATTCAGTTTTTCAATGCAATTATTCAAGTTTAGCAATTCAAATTCAAATATAAATGATTCAAATTCAGTTTCTGGTGGCACATATTTCAGCCCATAGGGTGCCTAGGACGCAACATGGAAAGGCCCCGTCTCCCAAGTAGCCACAAACGATTAAGTTGTGAGAGAGAGAGAGAGAAAAGACGTACCTCCCTAACTAACACAAACAGGAGAAAACAAGATCAACACACCTGGAGGTCCACCCTTACTTAACAAACGAAAAACAATATCTAATCTAAACCAAAGGCACAAAAAGTGTGGCCGGTTGGGAGATTAGGAGGATGAGGAATGCCTGCTGCCCACCGACGGCCGCCATCTTGACTCCTTTATAACTGGGTGGCTTGCCCAGCTGCAGCCAATTACAGGATCGGGCCTGGACCTCTCCCCCAATCTTGCTCCGGCTATGGCACACCCCTATTTGCATAAAACATTGAACAAAAGAAACACAGGGCACACACAGCAGACCAATACACAACATGACCACAGTCATAACAAAAATGGAAGAAGAAAACATAATATAAAAGAAAAGAAACAAAAGTTCCAAAAGTTACTCCGTTAAAAGATCAGATGCTGTATGGGATCACATTGTTTTGTCTGGATATGAAACGACGGAAGCAGCAAAGAAAGGAGAAACATTCATTGTGTTTATATTCTGATACTATAATGCTAAATGTTGCCTGAAGGTCTACAAAAGTACTGTTTATATTTGAAATCCTGCTTTATTTTGGATAACTGTCCTCTAAGTGGGGACAGAAAACATATACCATGACACAGAATGTCTATTTTAAAATGGTTCATATAAAATTAGCATTAGTTCCCAGTTTAGGTAAAGAAATATTTTACCTGTGTATTGTACAGTACCAGACAGTTATACTGTTTAATGTAATATATTTTATGAACATAACAAATCTATACAGATCACACTGCATTGGGATCACATTCTTTGTAGTTATACTTTAATATGCATTACACCTTGCTGCCAATTTGTCCCAGTGGCCAGTGTACTACAAAAAAACATCTGAATGCAAACAAAAGTAAATTATAACGCCTTGTGATTTCCTTTTTAAGCAGATTAAATAATTTTAAATCTCTCAGAACTCAGAAAACTTAATGTGTATGAACAATGAGCCGCACAAAGCAAGACCCAATCAGAAAGATTTAAATCCTTTTAGCCATATGTTTTGGGCGATCAACTTTAACTGGAATGAATGGGCACTTTCTTGGAACACAGTATTTATTTTTGATGATACATTGTGGATGCAAAAATCTCCAGAGTGATGTCCTTTGAGCTCTTTACTAGGTTGATGCACAGACTGTATAAGTGAAGCCAAAACATCTCGGTCGCCCCCTGGTGGCTCGCTGCAGTAAAGGTCATAAACCTGCCCCCTCTATGTTAGCCGATGGGACATGGGCCAAACTAAAAACATCAAAGTACACTTTAAATAAATTTTTCCCAAAGATTGTTTCTGTCATTTTAGGTAGCTCTTATGATGCTGATGTTTGTTCAAGTGTACAATATTTTTATTAGTTATTTGATGCTATAAAAACAGTGTGAAACGTCATGATTGACAGCTGGGATTGACTCGTGATTGGTTTAGCGGGTGTATGGGTGGGACTTTAATACTGCAGCTCCACTGCCCTATCACTTCTGCACAGACTCCAAAATTTCAAGATGGCGGCACCTGTATCCTGGATATTGTGGCTTTACTTTTGTACAATGGGAGGAAGTGGGGATGCGTGGTCCATCTTTTTTTACAGTCTATGGTATTTACTAGTCTATATTATGCTTAAAGAAAACTGACACTGCTACACACAGGAACACTTACAACTTCACTTACAACATTTGACTGTGTTCTGCTCAAATTCTCATAATCATGTGTATTCTGTTGCAACATATGTTGCTGTCAGTGGTTGTGGTGAGTGCTGGACTTTCACTTTGAACACATCCCACTTCTCAGGAAGCAGGCCTTTGTTGAAGAGCACAGAAGCCAGGTAGGAGAAAAACAAGATGGCAGCAACGGCAGACAGCATGGAGATGGTCTTAACTGGAGAGTACTGGACATAAACACCGTCCTCAAGAGTGCATCCTGGGAAGTGAATGACTGGTGTTAACCCTAGTAATGGGTCTCCACTGAGAAGTCTTAACACAGTTCCCACCAAGAAGCCCATCACAGCCCCGTAACCGTTGGAGATGTTGAAGAAGAGGACGCAGACGAGTTGAGGGAAGATTATGACGTAGCCCACTTCAGCACTAATGAACCAGAACAATAAGACGCTGTTTTCCAGGTTGGTCAGTGATGTAGAAACTAAGCCCACTACCAAGACCGAAGCACGGATCACCAAAAAAAAAATAAGTATCCAGAAAATTTTTTTTTTTTTTTTCTCATCTTACAACCTTATTCCATTTATACTCTCCTGTACTCCATTCCCTTTATTGTGTGACTCAGGAGGTGGAGAACAAATAAATTTTTCACCTGAGGCCTCAGGATGTTTTTGTATATGTTGGAGGTGAAGAGAGAAGCTGCAGAAAGCAAAGCAGAGTCAGCCGATGACATCGCGGCAGCAGCCACACATCCAATACCGATGATGGAGATGAAGGACGGGGTGAGGTGCTGCAGGGTCAGCGGCAGAACTAGAGCGGATTCCCCTCGTTCATATGGAGATGGAGAACCATAGGAAGTCAGGTTCCAGTCTGAGGCATGGACACACAAGAAGGAAACACTGAAAAATAGTCACATTATCTGTTTGAGGGATTCTGAGATGAGCCTACTCTATATACTAAGGAGTGAACTAAGTACTGTGTGAAAGGATATAAGGAGCACAGTGGGCACAGTTGATTTTTTTAACCAAGATACCATTCAGATCACCTTCATGCAGTTCATTTAAATGGCACAGGCACTCATATAGACCCTTGAGCATTTGGCCTCCAGTCTGGAACATGGGATCTGAGGATATTCTGCTCCTGAAGACTTTGTTATATTGAGCCAACTTGAAGAAATCATAGACAGTTTATTACATTTTCGTATGAAAACGCAAAACTTTTGCTGCTCTTTACGTCCGGCGTCCACACTACCACCACTTAAAATGAGACATTTGAAAACGCTGCCGACCCCATTTTAGTTTAAGTGTGGGATTGTGTTTAAGTCTGGACAGCCACGTTCGCTCCCTGATTGGGTCTTATCAGTCACGGCTACTACTACCTACATGCGCAGGATGCAAGCTATTATTCAAGCAATCTGCGACAGTTCCAATGTCCTGTGGGTTTATTGGGTGAACAAATAATGGTTCATGAAGCTTCATTTGGACATCACTACTAAAAGGTTTGTCAGGACGGAAATTGGTTTTATTTTAAAATGCCGTTAAAAAATTGTATTGGTGTGGATGTAGTCTTAATTTCTGACACAAACTTTATTTCTTTTTCTTGAAGATATTAGTTTTCACAGCTTACCCCAGTATGTAGAATGTGTTAATACCTGTGGATGCAGCAACTGCCCCAAGCAGTATAGAAGGTATCCCAAATACAGGGAAGATGACAGCAGCGACAAAGCAAGTGAGCTTGGCTGTGGATGTTGAAGACGCCGACAAAGTCCTCTGGTGGAAGTCCTGATATCCCACACCCCCTAGTGCCTGAAAAGTAAAACATTTAGTTGGTAAAATTAAACACTCGTGTTGCAATCTCGACATTCACAGACATACTGTTTTAGATAATAGCCTTGGCCTACACTCTGTCTGATACTTAAGTTAAAATGAAAAAAAAAACGATTAAATATGGATGATATCCTCTTTCTACAGATATCTATCAAGACTGGAGCAAATTGCATTCCATTTCATATCAGCCACATTATTGCTTCCTTACAAAGAACAAGAAATCATCAATCATTATCCAGGTCTTTTTCAGTCCTGGTGTACCAATCCAGGGAGCGTGTAAGGTGTTGTTCATCAGTGTCTGGCTAATATCCAAGGAGTAAGGGTTCATCAAAGCAAAGGGAACACAGATCCACTGCAGAGACAAATAGAAATGGAAAGATTTAAACACACACAACTTTTATGTACGTCCTTTGGAGTGTTTTATTACTTGTGTAAGAGTGTTTTAGAACTCTTTTAAAGTAAAGCAAACTCACCAAGCTGAAGAAAATGAGCACAAGCTGTATAATATCTGTGTAGGCCACAGAGTAGAGACCTCCCAGCAGTGTGTAGGTAATGGCAACGGCAGCAGAGATCCAAACGCACACAGGGAAGGACAAATCCAAGACCACACTCATGGTTCCTCCTGTCAGACATATTGTATCAGTGACATTTTATAACCAGTCTTTGTGCGAATAATACACGTTTACATTAGGGTGACCAGACATCCCGGTTTGATCGGGACAGTCCCGATTTGACCAGGACAGTCCCGATTTTCAATTGTTTGTCAGGAGTCCCGATAAAAGCAGTCTAATAGATTGATGCCATCAACACAAAGTTTAGGAGCGCAATACTAATGATTTAGTTTGAAGTTCCTGTGACGTGACGTTTCCAGTCTACAGTTCAGACTCAAACACACAGAGCTTTGAAGCAGACCTGTGCATCGCACTCTCTCTGTAAAATGCTGGGTAGCTTCAGTTATGGACGCGGTCAGCTGTGGACATGCTGCGGTAGATGTGTTGCGTTTGGGCTCCGTGTATTTCTGCAGTAGTTTCCGTTTTCCACCTACGATGTAGAGCAGTGTACAGTTACTTCCCTAGCTAAACTATTTGTCTCATTCAGAGACCAGAGACCCAAGCTGGGCTCTGTGTCTGTCAGAAGGTCTGAGATCTACCGTATCAGTAGAGCAATCGTAATGCACAGCAGACTATGGTGCAGGTATAGATTAGTTTCTGAAAATATAGTGACTTTATTCTTGTAATAGCCTACTAACCTAACTTTATTTTTCTCAAAATGTCACGACTCCTCGTCTTCTCCAAATCACAGAGGACACAGATATACTGTATTTTGAATGTGCACAACGTTTTGGACATGAGCAGAAATCTTGCTCAAACACATCTGAAATATTACAGTCCAGGGGACTATTAATAAATTAAAATGAATGAATGTATCATTGAGGTGAATAATTGTCATCTGCACATTTAAGGAGGTTACTTCCTCAACAAAAGACGCCAAACAGGAGGGAGGATTAAATGATACCTAGGCTACATGTGTGCTGACTCAGATATAATTAGAAAAGTCGATCTACAGGACAATAAATAGATGAAAGCAAAACAGAATGCCTGAGAGCCTTACTTCAATATATTCCATTATGTTTTTATATTTGGATTGTAATCTATGTTTCTCTTTACATAAAGATATTTGCAGCATACATTGATTCAGAAAAAGGTAGACATATGTGCATAAAAATTCACCAGAATGCAGAAAATGAAGTTGTTAATGCTCAAAATTTTCAATAAATCATTTTAATTCTTTTGGTGTTATTGGAATAAATAACACTTCAAAGAATCCTTTTTAGAAAAAACCTCAACATAAATCTCACACTAAACTGAAAAAGGCTGTTGCTGCAATTTTGTTAATTTTACAGGAAAAAAACACTGTTATTATTAGATGAGGAGCCTACGATCAAAATAATGAAGTTACTGACCTGTGTATATGTCTGACCTGGGCTGGCACATGTTCATGTTAAAAAGCGTGTGTGTGCACAAGCACTACGGTCACGCGCAAAGTGTCCCGGTTTTAGCTCCGGAAAATCTGGTCACCCTAGTTTATGTTCATTGAAGTAAGTCATATCTACACAGCGTAAGTCGGAATTTATATCCAAGTATACATTTATTTCACTTAACACATGAAGTTATTTATTAACAGATAAATGAATGCTAAATAAAGTTACATATATAGCTACAATATAAGAAGAGTACTTATGTAACATACCTAAAGCAATGAGTATTAAGGGCACCCAGAGCACATCAAGAGAAAGTGAAAACAAGCAGAGTCCAGCTGTTAGTACTTTTCCATACTTGGCATGGAAAGGGTCCAGCATCGTCACATACCTTCTTTCTCTCATTGGCTTTGCAAACACCAAGCCACCTTTATTTATAAGAGGACAGAAGAAATCACAATTAGAAAAAATAGTAATCAAGTGAGAGGGAAATAACAAAACAAGAAAAACATGTAGGGTGTAAAGTTAACATGATTGATTTCTTTCAACCATATTCAAATTTAAAAAGCAGAAATGACTTTAGGTAAAACACACACACATTAGAGTTTCTCTGCCAACTCATAAGTAACATTAAGCTATTTGACTTAACTAGCTAGCAAACAATGTTTAGTTTTATTAAGGAATAGCTACAGGCTAACTAAGTGTTTTTTAGCTAGCTAGCAAACAATGAAATGTTTGTTTAAGGAATAGCTACAGGCTAACTAAGTGTTTTTTAGCTAGCTAGCAAACAATGAAATGTTTGTTTAAGGAATATAGCCACAGGCTAAGTAAGTGGTGTTTTGCTAGCTAGCAAACAATGAAATGTAAAACAAAAAATGAATACAGGCTCCCTATAATATTAAAAGCATTAAAGCTGTAATTTCAAAGACTTTGATTTAATTAAAATTTCTGTTAAGTCACTATGCATGCATATTTACAACTATGGAATCAACCGGACTCAAACGTTTGGCACTGTGAGCCTCCAAGCGACGGGAGTGGCAACCAACTGGCCAATAGGCTACCATAGAAACTAAGATAAGACATTTCTGAAAGAAGGCAGACAGCGCAATTTTTCTAACCTGCTCTGTGTCGCATATATTTAAAAACCACAAATCACTTCAATGCCTTCGGCAGAGATCTTTCTCTCTGGTGACTCACATTTTTTTTAATTAAAGAACGAACTTGCGAGGTATAATCTCCATTAAATGAACTTTTTGACCTGTCAAAAAAATTGTGTCTGCCCACCCTCCTCCACTCCCTCACTGTACCCCAACCACCATCGCAACACACACACACACACACACACACACACACACACACACACACACACACACACACACACACACACAGATGCACAAACCACGTGTGTGCGTGTGGCCTATGATCCTTAATGATAGGCTACAGCTTACTTAGGACTGGTAAGCTGTGTTCGAAACTGTTCCCTATCAAAGATAGTGTATAGTGTGTTCGCCATTTTGTATTGTTGTTCAAATTCTCCGCGGTTAATTTCATTCACTATATAGTCCACTATAAAATAGCCACATTGCACTGCTAATTTGAGTGTACATATGATGTACCCTACATTTTACTCCCGTATACCACAATACAATGCGGCCGCGTTTTCCCGGAGGAGAAGAAGAAGCAGAAGTCACCGCGAAAACTGAAAAGGAAAAATGGAACAGACTTTCGTTTCTAAACAGTGGAAATGTAACATGCAACATATACTATACAACATTTTACTATCCTCCTGGGTGCTCGGTTTGTTTCAGGGACGTATTAGAAGTATTTTTGTTTTGGTTTGTTTACCTGATAATAATAATAATAATACATTTTATTTAAAGGCGCCTCCGTCATACAATCAACGGGCGCATCTCCTGACGCAAGTTTCGCAGCAATGTGTTTTCAGTGAGTGTCCGAAATCTCGTTTGGTCGTTCCCTATATAGTTCACTATTTAATAAACACTATATAGGGAATAGTGATTGAGTGAATGAGGGATTTCTAACACAGCTATAATATAAGCATTGGAATGTCCACCATGTAGCAGGCACACTGTAAAAATAATTGTGAAATGTTCTAGTTCCATTTACTAATGTGTCAACATCAATTTCACATTACTGGTGCATTGCATTGTAAATACAGTTTCTATTTCATTTAAAGACACATCTGTAGAATTCAAGATGAACCTAAACTTGGTATTCTTATTATTATTTTAATAATTATTAATTAATCTGATGGCACACTTCAACCTCAATAGCATAGCATGACTCTCAAGTTTATTATGGTAAAATCAGGGATACATGGAATCATGTTTGTGGGTCAGGTTGTGCAGCAATAACAATTTGCTTGTGTTTAAAAGACACAGATGACTTCCCTTAAACTACTAAAACACTCCCTCACTTCCTCTTGTTTAAGTCCATACATACAGTATCATTTCAAATGTAATTTCAAACTCTTACCAATAATAAAAGATGAGCTGTATGCCATTAACATCACCAATACCCAGGTTAGTCCCATAGAAGGCGTGTACACCATCTCAGCTGTGCCAACAATGAAGCCTCCTCCGACAAACGTAGCTACGGGATGGATTAACACACGAGCAAGTCATTTGGTGAACAAACAGCAGCTATTTGAAACATTTGGACTCATTACAGGTCTAATGTAATACAGAGGAAGTTAGTTCATTGCATATTTTCGTTTGCAAATATCTACCTTATCCTAATATTTATTGAGCCCTGGAGCTCTGGAATAATTCCTACCCTATTGAAGGTTTTAATGTTAAGTTTGTCAAACCTGTTTTTAGAGAGAATTTTGTTGAACTTTATGATCATTTTGGAGGCTGCTGTTTGCAGTGCTGTTGGATTATTGTGCACTATACTGACAGGTGTTTCCAATGTTTTATCCACACAATTATTTCAGGGAGGTCTGACTATTGACCGCCTCGTTCTCTCGACTCTGAGTGCATTGTGCATTTAGTGTTAATTTGTAGTGTTAATTTAACACTAATAATTTAAGAATATGCAAAAGGCAAATATCAACTGAAAATTATTAAGGTATTGGAACTGCATTTTGTGGGGGACTCTCCTGTGAGTCCCCCACAGCCTGCACACACCACATACACCAACACCACTCATGTCCCTTAACATTCCTCAAAGACCCTCACCCAACACTCCTCCCACACTGAGAATCAAGATGAGAGACATACCACCCACTCAGACTCTCACCCAACCACCAGACCCAGAGACCAGAGCCACCAGTAAAACATACATTAAACTTATACAGGCAGTACACCACAAACACATCATTGACCACGCAATAGCCACAAACAATGTTCCACCAGGTATGACAAGACAAGTGCAAAGACTCGCTGACTTTAGTGAACCATCCACACCCTCAAACAGCACCCGTCAGAAAGTACAGAATAACACCACAATCTTGTTGCTTAATGGAAACTGTTTCTATGAGTTTGCAGCCAACAGTTACAACACTGTAAAGAACATTCAAGAATTTTATAATATGATAAATATATTTCCTTAATAATCACAACCTTGTAATTCACAGTTTCCGTCCTAGTTGTGTCAGCTGTGTTCTCCTCACCTGTCATTGTGAAGATCCCCACCACCAAGCCAATGTTCCGGTTTCCCAGCAGGGCCATCTCCGTTCCAGTGGCTGTACTTTTCTTCTGTTCCCTTTTGGACTTGAAAGAAGCCCAGATGCCGGTCCCGAGGACCAGCAGGTAGAAAAACACCATCACTATCACTCCTGGGATGTTAACAGCCATGATGGAGGCTGACTGGCTTCTTCACTAGCTGATGTCTGACCAGCTGATGTCCGACCAACTGACTGACTGACTCACTGGCTGACAGACTGTTAAAGAAAAGGGGGACAACATAAAAGAGCAAAAAAAGGAAAGCTCCTCCACTTTAAGTATTTGTCAATGCCCTCTGGTGAAATAAATTGTTACAGGTTTGGCTATTTAGTCACTTGTCAGGGGTGGACAAGGCACAACAACATCATGATTAAATATTTGTGTTAGCGAGCAGTTGAACAAGTGAGTGTACACAACACACTCTGTTCGGCAGGACACCATTGTACCCTATATTGACTGTTCTGCGATGAAGTAGTGTAAAGGCTCATGGGACTGTGTTCTGAACTGTTCCTGTCCTAGGTGAGGTGTGTTTTATTGATGTTGCAGTCAGAAGTGGGTTGATTCACTCAGGAAACAGAGTTACAGATTTCTAAGATATTTAATTGACATTGAACACAGAGGCCATCAATCCCCATTTGGGTAACCCCAATAAATGTAAATAAACATGAACACTAAATCAACATCAAACATAGCAAAAGAACCGAAATGTAGTAGTTAATGTAGTGTGGTGGCAAATTTTATTTTAACCATTTGTTTAATGATATTAACCAGAGATTTAGCTTCTTCATGTGTAGATTCAAAAGGCTCCAAGTGAAATAGTTGGCAACCGTGAACTATAGCCCAGTAGAATTATTTAGTTTTACTAGTTTGAACCTTCTCACATTGTTGACTTTTTAGCAGACGAAGTCGAGAAGGCCACAAACCGTGTCTCCTTCTGCCTCCTGAGATAAACTGTTGTTTAGGCTAATGAAAAGAACAGGAGCACAGGGGAAGGTGAGACAATGGTGTGACTGTTAATGATGTCTCTCTTCAACTATGGCCAGGCTAAAAGATACATTTAGAGGGGTGGCTTAACGGAGTTTCTTCACTATATGATGTTTGGATGTTTATACTTTAGGTTAGAAAGACATTTTCAGTTGTGCTGCGTGTACCTTTGAAACTGTGTTTTCTCCATTTGCAAATGTAAATAAATACTCAAAGACCAAACTTTGGTTTAATTCTCAAACGTTCATTATTCGTTTTCATTTGATCATTGATATTTCTAAACGCTACTGCTTCAAGGAAAACTTCCACCACAGTTTGCCGTTGTCCGGCAGGATGGATGAGTTAACAGAGAAAAGAGCTCCGTTGGGTTGCTGATGACTGGCTATCCAGGGATCAAAAATCACCTGCCTCATACCTCTAAACCTTTAAAAAGGTTTTTCAGAGAGAAGAGGATTAGGACCGCGGAGCGCTCTTGACTGTTTTCCACTCCGTCAAAAACGAACAGGAAGAGATTTCAAGCAGCACAGGTAAGATGAAATTGATTAATTACAATTGGATTGCGAATTCAAGGTTTTGAACAAACATTCTAAACAAGCAATTGTTGCTAAACGAATTAAGTAATGAATAATTGGCGAACTCATTCTCTTAACTAAAGAGAATAAATGAAACTAATTCTGACTTTTGGGAAGTGAGTAACTGGGTATTTTTTGGGTCAGATAGGACAAAGATATAACTGGGTTACGAGTGACATCCTTTAGCAGACAGACATATTTCTGATTATTTCTTTGATACAGGTGTGACAATAGATTACAGAAGAGACAGGCTGTGGACTGTCAACAAAGTTAGTTTGATAACTAACAAAAGGGTCTGAAGACCAGAAAAAATAAAAATAAAATAAAAATAGTCTGTGACAATTTAAAGAAGCTCTTGACTATTTATAAGATAGTCTGTGACAATTTGAAGAAGCTACACTTTAAAGAAACTCTTGACTACTTATAAAAAAAAATGGTCTGTGACACTTTAAACAAGCTCTTGACTATTTAGAGACGGACTGCAGAAGACATAAAATAGTAAATAGTCTGTGACACCCTAAGCAGGTTCTTGACTATTAAAGGGATACTTCACCGATTTAGCATTCAGCTTTGTATCAGTAGAAACCCGATAGTATTTCTGAATGACCGTGCCTCCCTCCCTCATGTCCCCCTGAGACGAGAGATTTCTGCATTTGGGGCCTGGAAAAAATCTTCCGATGACGTAAAATGACGATTTTTGCGTCATTGGAAGATTTTTGGGCCAGAGACAAAGGACTACAGCCAGTAGTAGGATCTACTCCCGTATGTTTTCAACACGCCCACAGAGGTTGGACTGCCGAGTCTGGCGAGGTATTCCGAATGAAAACGACTGTCAGCCATCTTGAATCTTCGCTAAACAGGCTTTCGGTTTTCAGCAGAAAACATTTACAAAAATTATCTGCATTCAAACTACCGGACGTGTGTACCACCGGGATACATCGGTACAGATCGGAGAATATGGAGGAAACGTTATTACAGACGCAATACTCGGCACACTACGTGAGCTTCGCCGCACGGAGACCCGCGGTACGCTCAATGCCGCTGGCCGGCTAGGGGACATCCTCATCGGCTAGGTGGAAAGCTAACGCTAGCTGTCCACCTGTCCCAGCCATCCTGCTTGCAAGTGTCTACTCATTAAACAACAAGCTGGACTACATCCTCCTTCAACGAAACTCCTGCTGTGTTTTTGTTGTTGTGGAAACATGCCTGAACAACAGTGTACCGGAACCGGGACTATCCAGCTACCAGGCTGCTCTCGCCGGCCCGTGGAGGTGGGCTGTGTTAAACGGACTGGTGTAGAAATAAAATCCAACTAGCTACTGCTAACTGCTGGTGGAGCTTGTGACTGTTAAATGCCGACCATTCGACATTCCACGCTAATTCACGGCTGTGTTTATACTCTGTGTTTAGCTACACCAATGCTAGTATGCGTTAGCTGAACTTTACGGATCCTGCTTGCAAGTGTCCGCTCATTTAGACCACAAACTGGACTACATCCAACTTCAACGACACTCCAAACGTGAGTTCAGAGACTGCGGCGTTTGTTTTTTTGAAACCTGCCTGAATAGTGTACCGGACTGTCCAGCTACCAGGCCTGCTAGCCCTCAAGCTAGAGATGCTCTGTCGCCAGGTAAAAGAGGTGGGCTGTGTTAACACCGAGTGGTGCAGAAATGTGGTGATTTGTATCCATTTAACTGCTAACTGCTGGTGGAGTTTGTGACTGTTAAATTCCGACCATTCTACATTACACACTAATTCACCGCTGTGTTTATGCTCGGTGTTTACAGCCCACCAAGCACTAATGCTAGTATGCTTAGCTGAACTTTACGGAGCCTATAAAGTGTGTGTACTAAATGTAGCCTGTTTCAGTTTCGTTTTTATATATTGTCGTTTTTTTTTTATATATGTTAAATGTGTAACACCACTTGAGTCACGATGAAACGTTGTTTCGTGTATATGGTTGAAATGACAATAAAACACGCTTGAGTTGAGTTGAATGCCTCTGTCGGTCTGTCAAGCGGTAGGCGTGGCTTGGGAGTGGACTCAAAGCAACAAAGCAGGTGCATTCTGGGATTTGGTGTTTTTCATCCATATAAGACCAAAACACATTTTCTGTCTTTTCTCGGCCTAGAAGGCACCAATTTCAATTTTTTTTCCACATTTCTACTACATAAGTGACCCAATTTAAAGATATATTCAGCTTTCCAGCGGTGAAATATTCCTTTAAGTGATTTTTGTCTGCAGGGCTGTCCCGGGTTTTTACGAAGGTTTGCCGAAGAAATAACCTCGCTTTGTGGTGACGATCACATTGAAAAAATAAAAGCTTCTGTCATCATGGGTAACGAACCATCGAAGCCCTTTGAAGCATCTGGAACCATTGTGGGTGAGATGTGTCAGAAATATGGACCGGATTGTTTGAGATGTCTGTTATATTGGTCAAAAAGCTTTGGCTTTCCGCCAAATGGATCTCTAAGTCTAGTAAAGCTAAGGATGTTAAAACACGCTTTAGAAGAAGTAGAAAGAAAATTAATGGGAAAATCAATAATTAAGACAGAAGATTTAAAGCTACTGGGAACAGGAAAAACAAAGAATGTTTTAAAATATAGATAAAACAGTGATCTAGGGAAAGAATGCAAACACACATTGCACCAATAACCTCCTGATCAGTTCTAACCAAAGTCCATTTTCTGAGCTTTCTCTAAAAATCAGGAAGACAAGCTGGAGAAACGGAGGGACGAAGAGGACACGGACTCAACTCTGGGACAGAACCAACAGCATCCGTCACACCTGCATTGGGTGGAAGAGAAGCAACGAGTACAATGAGAAAACCATGTTTGAAGCGTTTGTCTGCAATGTTACAACAGGCTGGTGGGCAACATATGGAGCGCGGACCGAAAAGGCTGCTCCCGCAAAAAGCATGGGGTCGAAGCCGAGAGAGGCCCGGGGGTACCGTGGGCAAAATGGTGAGCCCTACAACCGAGACCAGTGTTGGTACTGCAAGGACTTTGGACATTGGGTATGTAATTGCCTGAAGAAAAAGCAAAAACCACCTCAGACAAAGAACAACACTTGTCCCTCTGTTTGACTGAGTCCAACAGCTGATGAGGAAGGTAGTGCTACCGCACACACACACTCGCTTCATGCAATGAAGAAATGCTTTGCACTGATACACTGTTTTTGTTTTTGCTATTAGGGACAATTGATAGGTTAGAAAGTTCTGAAAAATAATCTATTCAGTTAAACCATTAACCCTTACTTATCTTCTGAAACCTAGAAGAAGATGCCTACTACTGAGTGTAAAGTTAAAGGGGTTCCACTCACATAATTTGATTATTAGAGCTATAGATTTGACACTGAAGATTATTTGGTCATTCTATTTGGTCAATTGGGGTTACAGATCAAACAGTAAGAGAACAATTCTCTGTTCCTCTCTCCTGTACATGGGAAAAACAATTCTTGGTGTATGATTATGTCCACTTATTTGTTTTGGTAGTGATTTAATGTGCACTTTTAACATTGATTTAACCTCAACACCTGACGGATTTGGAGTTTCTTGTAATGATGCAACTGACATAACCACTTTTGTTAATTACAGTGTGGCTAAAATGACCTCACTAAGGCGGCGTCTGTAATCAGCCCTGCCTCTGACTGCATGAAACCTGACAACCAATACATCACTCAAGGCTGCATCTGCTTTTATCCCTCATGAAAAGTTTTTTTTGGTGCAGTGCTGTTTTCATGTAAAATGAACAGAATAGCAGCTTGTTCAGTTTAGTGTTAACAATTAGATTTTTACTTGAGCCGGTCACCAAGAATGTCTGTACACGTTCCTGATGTCACTGTAAGACTTTTGCTGCCAAAGCTATTGAAGCGTTCGTGAATATGAAACTGCCTCTGCAGTCTTCCCCGATGCTGGGACTGCCGCGATCCCTAAAAACGTTCATACAGACATACACGCAAATACACATGCTTGCAATGACGGACATGCCTTTTGGCACGCTACAAACACTCCCACACGCATAGACAGATCAAATTAGACGCAAAAACAGCACGGTTAACAGAAATAACTTTTGGAAAACATGTCCAAGTATTCAATGTGTTTGTCTGGTGTGTATACAAATTGCCTAGCATGGTGTTAATTATATATGGGAAGAAAATTGGATTTTTAGTTGATTCGGGAGCAACAATTTGGGTTTTAGTGAAGATCTTTGTTCTTCAAATCAGAAGCTCTCTGGTAAACTGGTTTATGTATATTCAGATCCTTAGGATCCTGAACTAGATAAGAAAGGAAAATGTTCATTGTTTTTTCCTTCTTCCTTCCATCTGAGTGTCCTGAAAATTTATTAAGGAGAGATTTAAAAATGTCTATTTGAAATTGAAGACATTCTTTCACCCACGGGTCTTAGGAATGTTTATTCTTTTGCCCACTGGCTTTAAAGTTGTGGGTTTGATAAAAATCACTCTTTGGCTGACATATTTTTGTTGCAGCCTAAAAGTACGCATTTGTTTACAAATTATAATGGAACACGTACCATGTCAGTCTGTTAATCTCCTGACTACGGTAAAACAAATTGGGACACCTGTAGCTAAACTTAAGGAATAACAAATATTACATGCATTCCTTTTGTCACCTTTTGACCCTGATGAAGACTACGTTGAAATGTTTTTTTTAACAAATCAAAGGACGAGCATGAGTTTTCTTTTGTCTACTGGCATATACGCATGTCCAGTGGCTGTCACCTTGACTGATAATCTACAGAAGTTTTTCAGAAATTCTAACTCAAAAGCTCACATTCATGTTTCTTTGTCTCCAACAGAAGAGGAGACAGACCTAGGACACCTTGTGACTATTTGTAAAATTGACTGACTGGACTGACACTACTGATAATGTGTTTATTTGTCTCCATCGACAGGAGACTATAGAAAACCCATACAACAACCGTATGTGTTGTATTCACAGTGTTCACATATTCAGTGAACGTGTGACTACAAATAGATGCATATTCACACGGTAAAAACGACATTTTATCTACTGATGTTTCACCACTTTTTGTCTCAGGTACAGCGTTATCTCTGGACAAAGCACACAGATGTGACGTGGATTGATTAACAAATTGTCAACCTGTAGTCATCAAGCTGCGTTCGGACTACAGGTCCCAGAAACATCAGTACACGCTAAAACAGGAAGTAATCGACAGAAATCCGACCGTGTTTTTAACTCTTTATTGACGGATGGGGTTTATAGTTCCATGTTTAGATTCTCTAGCACGTACTCTTATTTTCTCAAGTAACATAAATAAGAAGAATCATTTTTATTATGAACGTTAAAGTTTTGTTTCATTCAGGACCTTCGAGCAGTAAATGCAGTGGGTCCATGCTCGAGCACCTAATGTCTCCCACAGCTAAACATAACATTCTGCAGGGAATGTTGAAGGTTTTCATTCTCTGTTGTTTCGTCTAACGTTTTTCTTTCCTCAGTGTTCCAGTAGAAAAGACAGTAAATATCGTTTTATAGTTCTGGGTGATGGTAAGCTGTACACCTTGACACACCTTTATAAGGAATACATTGAGTTGTTAATTAATGATGCCATAAATTACAAAAAGAATAACAGTGTGTTTATATGTACCCTGGAGAAATCCTTCTTTCTTTGAGAGAGGACAGCCAGAGGAGGAGACACACACACACACAACACAGAGATAAGACACAAGCTAAAACCAAACATGAGTAGTACAAGTGACAATTTGGTTTAAAGAAATGATTTTGATATACATTTTTGTTGAATGTTATATGATATGATGCTCCCCATAACAGGCAACGATTTGGATAAATAGAAGGCTAAAAACTTTAAGTTGTAATGATTCTTGGAACTAGCAGATAGTAATTAGTGTTACTTTGGTTTGTAAACTGGAGATAAAAAAAATGACATAAATAATGTATTTTGGGTAATTCGTTTTAGTTTAATGGTGATATTGAATAAATGAAGGTTTAAATGAGATTTAATCCTAAAAGCAGTACATTTCATATCATACTCTAATGAGTTTTTGAGTTGCTATATCAACAAATTGTTTTAACTAAATTAGTTGATGTTGACGTTGAAAAATTTACTGAGGTGAAAATTCCCCTAAAGAAATTATTTTTTGAACTTTTGTTACGGATAAACAGGATTTGCTGTAAAACCTAGAACAATGTTAAGGATTAGAATATTAAACAGATTATTTATATTGCTTTTGAGTCATAAGCTTTGTCATGTCTCAAAAAGGAGGAATATAGTAGCAATGATAAATAAGGGGTTTAATAAAGTAGCAAGGGAAATAAATAGTGTTAAATAATTTTTCTAAAGACGTTTGAAACATTTGTTGTGACATCACTGTAGCTCCAGTTTAAAAGATCTTGAATAACCAAAGTGATAGAATAGTTAACAATTGTACATTGAGAAAATCTGCTTAGGTGAGAACAAAATTGACAAAATTGATAGTTCAACTGTAAACAAAAGGATATCTACCCCTGATTGACACAATAGTGTAAGGGGATGCAATAGTAATTGTTTTTGTTTTATTGGTTCCGATTTGCTCCAAAGAATTTTGCTCTAAAATTTTTTTTTTTTTGACATAGGTAGGGAGAGGCCCATAATAAAAAACAACTATTTCTTCCACGGCAGTATAAGGGAAAATGATAGGTTAGGTTAGGTTATTGCGTGAGAATTTTCTTCTGCTCTTTTGGCCTTAAGAATCCAGGTGTCAAGCATGGGGATTCTGTGGTGATAACAACTTCAGGAGGAAGGATTGGCAAATCTAGACGGTGACAGAGACCATTGAGATCCTTCCAGTGAAAGAGGGCAGTGAAAGGTTCCAGGGAGAGTCACCTGGATACACGCATCACTACAAAAGGTTCCAGATGAGGAGAAGAGGACAGGTTTTTCTACAACCTGCAACAAGTGACGAGCAGGTCCTCTGCTGAGTCACCCATGTGCCATTTCTGAAGCGACAGGGAAAACTGGAGTTTTTCTCACTGTTTGCAACACGTTGAGAGAGGAGGAAAACGAGAAGTTTTTCCAAGGAGGAAAAACCAGAAGCTACATACTGGTATTGTAGCCTACTGTTTAAAATCTTTTCAGAAGACAGCAGTGATACTGATCTCTTCTCTGACAACCACAGCACATTCTCTGACAGTGACAGCAGAATACACTTCACAATTGTAGAGGACACACCACCTCTCTCTCTCACAGTCTTTTGAGGAACTGTTGACATTCCTCTGTGACTCAGAGCAGTGTGCTCTGACACAGACATGGAGCAGCTGGACAGAAAGGACTGCAACAGGTACCCTTCAAGAAGAACATGGGGGGTTTCCTACATTTGTAGTGTGTTTATTCTTCATTACTGCATTTATGATTTTCTATTACATTTATGGTTTTTGCATTTTACTTTTGATGAGAGAAAGGTATGATAAATCATGTGTAACCATTTCTCCCAACATTTGCATACAAAAACACTTTAGGAACAATAGTGAAGAACATGGAGGGAAAGACGAGTGATGCGTTCACTGCTTTCCATGTCAAGGAGAAAATGGTGGTTGGAATACAATAAGTACTAGTACAGAGCTAATATTAATGTAATGATTAACTTACGTCCACTCTTATGTTCCAATAACAGGCATTAGGATGTTTGGCATACATGGTTGGCATACGAATGCTACTAAATTGGGGCTAATTGGGGTTTTGTACCTTATGTGGTTCCTCATGACCACACAAACTCAACTGATAGATTATTGATGAAAGAAATTAAATTATTCCTAAACAGCAATATTGTTAATATTGAACAAAGTTAAGTATAAAGACCTAGGTCATTTTTGTTGTGTGCTTTAGAACTTAGGAAAAGTTGTGGATCTTTTATTACAGTGACTACGTTTACATGCAGCCAATAACCCGTTCAAAACCGGAATATTAGCAATAACCCGGTCGCGCACGGCCATGTAAACACCGGCAAAAACCCGAATATGCTCATATTCCGTTTTTTAAAAACCCGAATATGCTACCTGGGTTACCCTTTTCTAACCCGAAATTTTGGTCATGTAAACGCGTATCGGCATATCCCCATCAAAAGGAACATTGATTTGTGTTCTGCGCATGTTCTATTCGCAAGGAATCTTGGTCTTTTGAGTAGAGGAACTTCTTGTATGCGCCAGAAAACATAGTTATAATAATAATTATATACTATAATAATATAGTTATATGTCAATGCAGAAAACCTGCGCGCAGTATACCGGAAGTAAACAAGAAGTAGAGGTAAACATGGCGAGACGCAGCACAGCACCACACTTTTGGAGCGAGGAGGAAACCAATTTCTTTATTAGTGTGGTGAAAATGAATGAATATAATGTCTTTTGTTGATGGCAGAAAGTACCGAGATAGTGAGATTTATAAGAAGGTGACCCAAAAGTTATTGCGTCTTTAGGTTGTCTGTAGGCTACGTCCAGACGCTAACCGTGCGTCGCCGTTTACGTCGGGATATTGCCAATTGATTACAAATTCCATGTAGGAGTAACTCTCTCTGCTCACGCATGTAAACGGGTTATTCCGAATGTTTCAGAAACCCGAATAGTGACCTTAACCCGACCATAACCCGAATATTGACAGCTTGTAAACGTAGTCATTGAAGTAATTTCACTTTCCACATTGACGACACACAGACACCACATTTGACTTAGACTCTTGAAAGATTATCTAATAGATACATTTTCTACTATGGAATGACTTGGGTATAGTTAAGAAATGTATGCGTGATGTAGGTTATAATGATTTTTGTTCACTATTTCTTCGCTCACAGAAATAAGCTATTTCCAGTGAAACCACACACATGGAATAACTGAATTTTATTTGTGCTCTGACAGCACTTAATGATGTTAGAGACAAGGAGGGGTCAGTTTGATTCTGATTCTTCTCAACTTTCACTCTGTGAGAGCTTTGATAATTGCACTGAGCGTGCTTCAATTGATTTATATTAAAATAACCAAAGGGGGGGAAGCATTTGATGGCATTGCATAATTTAATTATCAGCTTTATGGAAAATTTGACTTCGCCGTATGGGTAGATATGAAATTAGTAAATGTTCACACTTCACACCAGGTTATTTTAATGTTTAAATACATAACACATTCCTTACACAAATTATAAGGCAGTAGTCTGATGTGACATTAACCAGTGACATTTATGTCCAGGGTTTTTAGCAGATTATTATATATTATTATATAGCAGGTTTGGTCTTCAGATTTGTTTTGTTTGCTATGTCGTTACCCTAATCAAGAAAAAGAGTTCACTTCATTCTTATGGTAAATATGATTGAGCCTTCTGACGTATGCATCTTTCTGGATATGATAATAATGTTTGGACACCGTCTCTGATGCTGGGTGAGATTGACTCATTTTGTTTTATTCTTTGACGTGAATGCTTGATACTATTTAAAAGAGTTTTTTTCGTACCTTTCCATTTAACATGTAAGAAACAGACATGAATATCCATAAGGTTGAATATTAAGAAGCAAAGTTTGGTTATGTGATTAATTCTATAATAAGGGTTGAATCTTTCAAAGTAAATTTTATTTTTGTGATTATTTTGTAATCAAAAGGGTGAACTGTGGTGGCAAATTTTATTTTAACCATTTGTTTAATGATATTAACCATTGGTTTAATGATTGTTTTATAACGCCACAAGATTTAGCTTCTTCATGTGTAGATTCAAAAGGCTCCAAGTGAAATAGTTGGCAACCGTGAACTATAGCCCAGTAGAATTATTTAGTTTTACTAGTTTGAACCTTCTCACATTGTTGACTTTTTGCGAGACGAAGTCGAGAAGGCCACAAACCGTGTCTCCTTCTGCCTCCTGAGATAAACTGTTGTTTAGGCTAATGAAAAGAACAGGAGCACAGGGGAAGGTGAGACAATGGTGTGACTGTTAATGATGTCTCTCTTCAACTATGGCCAGGCTAAAAGATACATTTAGAGGGGTGGCTTAACGGAGTTTCTTCACTATATGATGTTTGGATGTTTATACTTTAGGTTAGAAAGACATTTTCAGTTGTGCTGCGTGTACCTTTGAAACTGTGTTTTCTCCATTTGTAAATGTAAATAAATACTCAAAGACCAAACTTTGGTTTAATTCTCAAACGGTCATTATTCGTTTTCATTTGATCATTGATATTTCTAAACACTGCTGCTTCAAGGAAAACTTCCACCACAGTAGACCCCTAGATACAGCAATAGATCGGGGTAAGGCTACATTTCCGCACTGTTTCCCCCCTCGCTGGTATCTTATTTAGTCATTTAAAAAGAGAACATTCTCATCTTGATTTCCACCACCTGTGGGAGTCAGTGGTTGTGGTGAGTGCTGGGCTTTCACTTTGAACACATCCCACTTCTCAGGAAGCAGGCCTTTGTTGAAGAGCACAGAAGCCAGGTAGGAGAAAAACAAGATGGCAGCAATGGCAGACAACATGGAGATGGTCTTAACCGGAGAGTACTGGACATAAACACCGTCCTCAAGAGTGCATCCTGGGAAGTGAATGACTGGTGTTAACCCTAGTGATGGATCTCCACTGAGAAGTCTTAACACAGTTCCCACCAGGAAACCCATCACAGCCCCGTAACCGTTGGAGATGTTGAAGAAGAGGACGCAAACAAGTTGAGGGAAGATTATGACATAGTTCAGTTCAGCCCTGATGAACCAGAACAATAAGATCTTGTTTTCCAGGTTGGTCAGTGATGTACCAACTAAGCCCACTACCAAGACAGAAGCACGGATAACCCACAGAGTCTCTCTGTCTGATGCCTGCAGAAGAAAGGAAGAACAGGGAAACAGCAGATGATTGAGAATGTCCTACTTTAAATAACTCTCTCTTACTTTTCTTATATTTTCACTCCTCTTCCTAGTTTGTTTCTCTATCATGCCACTTTTTCCATTTATACTTTCCTGTACTCCATTCGTTTCATGTTGTGGATCAGGAGGTGGAAAACCAGGCCTTGTTGTAGGGAGGGGCACGGGTAATGCCACCCCGAACGCTCCGCCTGCCCAACTAACGCCAATAATAACAATCCTCCCTTCACCCCTAATTTAAAAACAACATATTTAATTTTGTCCTTGTTTGTTAAACCAATCATAAAATGCCAAATGAAAATAATGTTTTACTTACATATAAAACAACATCAAAGTTGAATTGTCGAAACTAATTGTCACCTGTATTTACCTTCAATTAAATAAAGATCTTTCCACCATAAATTCAGGAATTATAGTGTTTGATGCTCAAAATGTCCCGGGGAAGTACCCCATTACTCCCCACTTAATGTGTCCCCCCAAAGCCAGGAAAACCTGTGAATTAACACTAGTCGTTGGGATTTAAAAGCAGTCTAGCGCTGGGGCTGTGGAGAACAAATTTTCTGCGTACTGCCTTATATTAGGCTACATTATATTTTGATACTTTGAATTGTCACCTGTATTGTACTTCACATAAATGAAGTTTCCACCATAAATGCAGGAAATTAAGTGTTTGACACTCAAAATTGCAACACTAGTCATTGGTGTCAAACCAACATTTCTTACTGCCCACCCATTCAAAGCAGTCCACAACCGGGGCTGTGGAAAGCAAATGCATTTTCACCTGAGGCCTCAGAATGTTCTTGTATATGTTGGAGGTGAAGACAGAAGCTGCAGAAAGCAAAGCAGAGTCAGCCGATGACATCACGGCGGCAGCCACACATCCAGTACCGATGATGGAGATGAAGGACGGGGTGAGGTGCTGCAGGGTGAGGGGCAGAACTAGAGCTGATTCCCCTCGTTCATATGGAGATGGAGAACCATAGGAAGTCAGGTTCCAGTCTGAGGCATGGACACACAAGAAGGAAACACTGAAAAATAGTCACATTATCTGTTTGAGGGATTCTGAGATGAGCCTACTCTATATACTAAGGAGTGAACTAAGTACTGTGTGATAAGATATAAGAAGCACAGTGGGCCCAGTTGATTATTTAACCAAGATACCATTCAAATCACCTTCATACAGTTGGTTCATTTTAATGGCACAGGCACTCATATAGGCCCTTGAGCATTTGGCCTCCAGCCTGGAACATGTGATCTAAGGATATTCTGCTCCTGAAGACTTTGTTATATTGATCCAACATGAAAAATTCATAGACTTATGAATTATTATTTATTTATTATGTTTTTGTTTTAAAACGCAAACTAAACTAAACCAAAAAACGCTACTTTTTACGTCCGGCGTCCACACTACCAGTGTTGGGCAAGTTACTTTCAAAATGTAATACATTATAGATTACTAGTTACTGTCATTTGAGAGTAAGTAGTTATATTACAATATTACTGTCTCTGAATTGTAATACTTTACACTACTTTTGCATTACTTTTGAGTTACTTTCACTAAAATAACAGCGGAAGTTTGACTTGGCAGGTAGCTTGTGAATTTCACCACTGGATCAATAAAGTCATCTTTATCCACTTTAAAACATCATTGATTATTCATAATATTTTCTATAATTAAAGGGGTGCTAGAATGATTATATAGGGTATTTCACCCGGTTTCTTAAGGTCTCCTAATAAGGTATGTAACATTGGTTGGGCTGAAAATGGCCCGGTTGCTATTCTATGGGCCCTATGCATCCCTGTGGAATGGCTCTATTTCGAACGTCCGCTTTTCTTCCAAATATGGTATGCTCATGAATATTTAGATGAGCTGCACGCTGATTGGTTGAGCGAACCACATACACATACATTGGAGACGAGACAGCAGGTCTCATATTTCAGACACTACAATGTTATACATTGTGCGTCTGCTATTTTGTTACTAAATTCACTTCTGAGACTTTTTTATGTGAGAGATCAACTATATAAAGCTAAAGTATGGGCCGTTTATGAAAATGTATGGCTAATTGCAAATTTGGTAAGACCTGATTTGGTAAGACAGCGGCAGCCCGCTGCACTCCATAACCAGGGGAAAGTCACCGTTTCTGGGTTACTGGACTACCGGGGCTCGGAGCTCATGGCTCCGTGGAGCTGGCCGGCTGCCGGCATAACTATAGTATATTTACAGTTTGAATTTTGTCATGCTACTTATATTACAGCTACCCCAAGGTCTTACAAAGCTAACACTTGTGTCCGATTTCAATTTAATGCATTTTTGTGAATTTGAGGGGTTTCATTAGCTGCTAGTGTCCCTTCAATCCTATGGGTAAAAATTGTGGCTAGCTAGCTACACCTTCGGCATAGCTATAGTATATTTACAGTTTGAATTTCGTCACAGCATGTTTATCACAGCTACCCTAAGGTCTTACAAAGCTAACGCTTTTGTCCGATTTCAATTTAAGGCATTTTTGTGAATTTGAGGGGTCTCGTTAGGAGCAGAGGTGTATAGTCCAGGTGCCAGAAAGTAGAAATCCTGCCATGTTTTTGGATCTGCCTCTACATCTAGAACAGGTGTTTTCACTAACGAGCTCATCTACCTGGTAGAGGAGCTGATTTAGTGATGGTTGGGACAGCTGCTGGACAGGATTTCTACTTTCTGGCACCTGGACTATACACCTCTGGTTAGGAGGAGACTAGCTAGCTCTCATTGATAGAGCTCCATCCAGCTCACCGCGGGCTCTATCAATGAGACTCGTGGACAAGAGGCATTTATTCAGGAGCCGTGGGCTACCGGCCGTGACGGAGCTCCATCTAGCTTACAGTGGGCCGGGGCATGTGAAGGACAGGCCGGGCGGCGAGGCAGCAACCCAGGCAGCACCGGCCGCAGAACTCCGACACACAGTCGGACAAAATTTGCAATTAGCCATACATTTTCATAAAACTGCACAAATTTGACCTCTACATAGTTGATTTCTCGCATAAAAAAAGTCTCAGAAGTTAATTTAGTGATGAAATAGCAGACAAACAATGTATACAATTTCTGAGATCTGCGCGAGCTATTCAGAAGACTACCTGATCTCAGATCAGTAGTGTAGCCTATGTAAATGTTGGGGCTTGACAAAGGTAGAGACTAGAGCCAAATAAGGAGTGCTGGTGAATTCTTAAAAAAAAAAAACACCACTAAATGTCGTGTTAAAATGCGTTGTAACTCGCGTTACTGAGATTGAATCGCACAAGATTCAAGCGAACTTTTGCGAACAAAGTTTTGCTAGACAAAAGTAGTTGTTAATATTAGAAGCCAAGCTATAGCCTAAGCTCGATGGACCTTTGGCTGAGGATATGATCCAGCTCATCAAAAAGGTGGAACTTGCCTTATATTTTCCCTCCGGCACCGCTGCAAGACAACTCTCTTTTTTGAGCCGTGTATCGCTGTTTGAGCGCCTTCCATTTACTCCGCAGGATGTCCCACGGCTTGTCGTAAGGGACATTCTAAAACGCTTAACGTGAAAAAGCTTAACATGGTTTAATATCTAAACAACGATCAGTCATCACCAGTATCATGGTCATATCTTGTCATGAACACTTAAGCCTGTCAAAAAAACTAAATCGAAATCCAACGATTAGAAGTTATCTCACGTTAATGTGTCAGATAACGTCCATAATATTTGGACATTGGGTTAGATTTGACCGTTTTAAGTGGTTATGATGAGCAATATAGAAGAGGATTTTTTGGTGATGATTGGTCGTTGTTTAGGTACATTAAACCACGTTAAGCTTTTTCACATTAGGACTTATAAAGCCAATGAGAACCGTGGAGAGTCAACCCCCAGCCGCTCCGCTGCCCTGAAGCAGAAACGCTTTATGTCAGATAACGTCCATAATAATTGGACTTTGGGTTAGATTATTTGACAGTTTTCCGTGGTTATGATGGGTAATATGAGAGAGAAATTTGGTGATGATTGATCATTGTTTAGGTACATTAAACCACGTTAAGCTTTTTCCTCGCAATATTAATAATATTAATACGGCCACTGATGAAGAAAATATTAACGTGAAATAACTTCTATAATCGTTGGATTTCGATTTAGTTTTTTTGACAGGCTTAAGTGTTCATGACAAGATATAACCATGATAAATCTGGTGATGATTGATCGTTGTTTAGATATATTAAACCACATTAAGCTTTTTCAAGAAGCGTTTAATGTCCTTGTCGTAACTGTTGGTCATTTCCTTCGCGAGCTCCTGATAAATGATGGCGTTTCTTAGATTTTTGCTATCTAAAATAGCTGTTATATTTTTCTGGTAAATTAAATTTAAAAAGTATCTTGTCTCCTCATTTGTCCACTTACATCTGTTTTTGTTTTGCAAACAGAGCGGAAATACTGGGCGGAAATGAACTGAAACTTCTTCTTCTTCGTTTTATTGCGGGTTGCAACCATAAAATGTCCTAAAACTTAATCGCAATTCATTATTTATTCGGCAAATAACGTTTCCATCAGCGTTTATCGCATAAGCCGTATATCAATCAAGAGAAAATCCGATGAGACCGAACATATTTCATTTGAGTCGATATTCATGAAATTCAGTCGGATTTTACTTTTTCCATAAGGCATTTTTCGTTCGATATCACTTAATTCGGATAAAAACGGGTCAATGGAAACATAGCTATAGACATGGATAACGAATCTATGGAACTAACCAACACAGAACAACAAGCGTGCTGTGAGTCTGAATGTGGATTACCAGAAGCAACAGAGATGGAGACCAGTGCTGCAGGAGCCAGGAGGGAGTGTAGTACAGTTTGGCTACTTCAGAATATTATATTATTATGGAGCGGCTGGCTCTGATGATTTATTCTTTTTTTTTTTATAAGTCTATGTTTTGGTGCAGTTGTTTATAGCATGGGAGTTTACGTTCACCATCGCTGGGGCTATCAAAAGTGCGTGTTCTTTCCGTGCCTCAAAAATTCTATCTGGGACCCCCCCCCCCCAAGCGGTGGGCCGCTGGTGGGTGGAAATGCCAGGGCCGTTTTTTGTTCCCAGTGCGTCACTGGTTCGCTCCCTGACTGGGTATTATCAGTCACGGCTACTACTTCCTACATGCGCAGGATGCAAACTATTATTCAAGCAATCTGCGACAGTTCCAATGTCCTGTGGGTTTATTGGGTGAACAAATAATGGTTCATGAAGCTTCATTTGGACATCACTATGAAAAGATTTGTCAGGAAGGAAATTGGTTTTATTTTAAAATGCCATTAAAAAATCATATTGGTGTGGATGTAGTCTTAATATCTGACACAAACTTTATTTCTCTTTCTTGAAGATATTAGTTTTCACAGCTTACCCCAGTATGGACAATATGTTAATACCTGTGGATGCAGCGACTGCCCCAAGCAGTATAGAAGGTATCCCAAATACAGGGAAGATGACAGCAGAGACAAAGCAAGTGAGCTTGGCTGTGGATGTTGAAGACGCCGACAAAGTCCTCTGGTGGAAGCCCTGAAATCCCACACTCCCTAGTGCCTGAAAAGTAAAACATTTAGTTGGTAAAATTAAACACTTGTGTTGCAACCTCGACATTCACAGACATACTGTTTTAGATAATAGCCTTGGCCTACAACCTGTCTTATTCTTAAGTTAAAATGAAAAACAAACTATTATATGGATGTTATCCTCTTTCTAAAGATATTTATTAAGACTAGAGCAAATTGCAGTCCATTTCATATCAGCCGTATGATTGGTTCCTTACGAATAATAAGATGTCATCAATCATTATCCAGGTCTTTTTAAGCCTTGGTGTACCAATCCAGGGAGCGTGTAAGGTGTTGTTCATCAGTGTCTGGCTAATATCCAAGGAGTAAGGGTTCATCAAAACAAAGGGAACACAGATCCACTGCAGAGACAAATAGAAATGGAAAGATTTAAACACACACAACTTTTATGTACGTCCTTTGGAGTGTTTTATTACTTGTGTAAGACTGTTTTCTTAAAACAAAAAGTTAACACTGAAAACTAAAAGTAAAGTAAACTCACCAAGCTGAAGAAAATGAGCACAAGCTGTATAATATCTGTGTAGGCCACAGAGTAGAGACCTCCCAGCAGTGTGTAGGTAATGGCAACGGCAGCAGAGATCCAAATGCACAAAGGGAAGGACAACTCCAAGACCACACTCATGGTTCCTCCTGTCAGACATATTGTATCAGTGACATTTCATAACCAGTCCAATAATAGGCATTTACATTCATTGAAGTAAGTCATATCTACAAAGTGTTAGGACAGAATTTATATCCAAGTATACATTTATTTTACTTAACACACAAAGTTATTTGTTAACAGATAAAGGAATTGTAAACAAAGTTACATATATAGCTACAATATAATAAAAGTGCTGTAGCAGTATGAGTTGAACTCCTAACTACCTGGCGCTCTTTTGACCAATCACTGGCTAATGGTGCGTTCTTTTTGTCCACCGAAGTCGTTTTACGAGTCGTTTTCCGGAGTTACGACCCGGAAGTTGCAAAAAGAATGCCACCGAGGTCGTATTTACGACTCGTCAAGTCGTCTGAACTCAGAGGACCCCGAGCTCACTTTCAAAGATGGCTACGTCGTGCATCACACGTAGTAAACATTGTGGTTATCTACAATTTTAAGCACTTTTGTCTATGTTGTAACCAAATGAAGAGGTCGTACACATAGCGCTGTATACTGCTACCTATAGGCATGTCTTATTAGGAGTTAAATACCACCTGATTAGTTATGTTGTAGCTTGTGCAGCTGAAATTGGCTAGAGACGCTCGGTTACTATATGACAACAATGGCTTTAAGCCGAGTCTTGAGCAGAAAGCAGAGCAGTAGCCTAACGTTAACGTTAATCAAAACGTAATTTTCATGTATCAAACTGTGAAATATATGTGTGTAATATGTCAATAACTGGGTGAATAGAATCCTAAATGTTACTAAAAATGTTACAAAAATCCATCTTTTCTCCGACTCGTAGTATTGTGTGACAAAAAGAACGCAACAACCCGCGGTTATTCGTTTTTCGACACGGATGTGACGTCACGCTCGAGCTACTAGTCGCGATTACAAGACAAAAAGAATGCGCCATAAGGGCCCTGTATAAAAGCAGCTAGTTGTCCCCCTTCCGCCCTCTTTTGCTCGTTGGTGACGGAAGTCCTCTACACTTCCGGGTCGCTCACTCCGTGAGGTGTTTTGCTGTGCTACAGGTAAGGTAGCGGCTTGGCTGCCTCCACACTCATTGTCACTGTTATTTTGTTGCCGTTATTATATACTGAATGCTTTGTAGATCTTCCGTTGGCGGGTTGTCCTTCACCTTACCGGTTGAACGGCGGTGAATGAAAAGCGAGTAACACTGATAGCTGCTGCGGTTTGCATGCTCGGAGCTGAGCTTGAACGGTATGTGGGCTAAATGGGGTCGGATTTATTCGTTAAACTTATTCGGTGTTAATTATTATTTTCTGTAAACGCTAGGAACACTGAAGCTGCCGGAGATCCCTGTTAGCTGCTTAGTACTTCAACTACTGCCTGCTGTTTTGCCGAGGCTGCTGTTTTGCCGAGGCTGGTTTTTGCCTAAGAAGGCTTTTGCCGGGATTGCTGCTGTCCTTTAAAAATCCTGAGTATCGTAACTATTGCTGCACGCCTGTGTTGCCTTTAGGGCTACTGGGCCAATGTATAAACCACCTGTTTTTATATGAATGAATGTATGTAGCGGAGGGGTTTGGCTCCCTACATTAATTTGGTTGATTTAGTTGTTTCTTTCTTTACTTTCTTTCCATTTTTTCAATTTAGTTAAAAGTTTTAGTTATATTATTTTTTTTTTTTTGGACGCTGTGAGTTTTCTATTTAAACATTGAGTTTCTTTGGTTATGTTATTGTGTTAATTATAAGTGTTTTGTTTCTTTTGAGTTTATAGCAGTCTTTTTTTCTTTTGAATTCTTGTTTTGTACGGCCTGTGGGAACCTATACTTGTTCTGGCCTTTATATTGTATCTGTATTGTATAAAATTTGTTTCTTTATAACTTTGTTTATATTGATTTTTGATATTCTTTCTTGTGGAGTGAACCTCTTTAATTGTGTGTGTTTGTTTCCCATTTCTCATCCCATTTTTAGTTGCTGAGAGCCAAAGGTGGTGGTGTTGGTGTCCGGGTGGTGGTATCTCCTTCCCTGTGTGCTGTGTCTCCCCGTTTTCATTTGCAGTGTTCACTGTTGTGTTTTTTTTTTGTGTGTTCACGGGTGACTTTCCCTGGGATCCCCCTTTACCATCCTCGTTCCCTTCTCCCCCTTCACTGGGAAGCCTCAACCCTAATTATTTTTCCCCTTTTAGTGTGAATGTGTTTTAAATTGTTTGTTTTTAACTTTATTGATTTTTATTGAAATAAAATTGTATTCTTTTGTAAGTTGAACTTCGTCTTTGGCGCCTTTGTATATTGACCTGTGTGACCTTAAATATATCAATCTTGCAATTGGAGGTAAAATCATTCATTAGTAAGTGATAGCATTCTCTGGGTGAAATTCCCAGGGTGGCGTTGTCGGTGTGTTTGAGGTAGGCTTCATTTAGAATACTACCTCCTCTGTTCAGTCAGCTCTCGTGTCGCCACACATACCTAAAGCAATGAGTGCTAAGGTCACCCTGAGCACATTAAGAGAAAGTGAAGCCAAGCAGAGTCCAGCTGTTAGTACTTTTCCATACTTGGCATGGAAAGGGTCCAGCATCGTCACATACCTTCTCTCTCTCATTGGCTTTGCAAACACCAAGCCACCTTTATTTATAAGAGGACAGAAGAAATCACAATTAGAAAAAATAGCAATCAAGTAAGAGGGAAATAACAAGAGAAACATGTAAGGTGTAAAGTTAACATGATTTATTTATTTCCACCATCTTCAAATTTTAAAAGCAGAAATGACTTTAGGCAACAACCAAACACACACACACACACACACACACACACACACACACACTAGAGTTTCTCTGCTGACTCATAAGTAACATTAAGCTATTTGACTTAGCTAGCTAGCAAACAATGTTTAGTTTTGTTAAGGAATATAACAGTGTTTTTTAGCTAACTAGCAAACAATGAAATGTACAATAAAAAATAAATACAGGCTCCCTCTAATCTTAAAAGCATTGAAGCTGTAATTTCAAAGAATTTAATTTAATTAAAAGGTCTGTTAAGTCACCATGCATGCATATTTACAACCATGGAATCAACCAGACTCAAACATTGTGAGCCTCCAAGCGACGGGAGTGCCAACCAACTGGCCAATAGGCTACCATAGAAACTAAGATAAGACATTTCTGAAAGAAGGCAGATAGTTCAATTTTTCTAACCTGCTCTGTGTCGCATATATTTGAAACCACAAACCACATCAACACATTCGGCAGACATTTCTCTCTAGTGATAATATTTTGGCGATTGGACTCACATCTTTTTATTAATTAAAGAAGGAACTTGAGAGGTATAATCTCCTTTAAATTAACTTTTTAACCTGTCAAAAATTTTTTGTCTTCCCACCCTCCTCCACTCCCTCACTGTATCCCAATCACCATAGCAACCAGTGCTACCACGCACACACAAACACACACACACACACACACACACATTTGTGTGTATGGCCTATGAACCTCAATGATACAGCTTACTTAGGACTGGTAAGCTATGATCATGGAGATAGTGCACTACATAGTGTGTTCGCCATTTTGTAGCGTTGTTCGAATTCTCCGCGATTAATTTCATTCACTATATAGTCCACTATAAAATACCCAAATTGCACTGCTTATTTGAGTGTACATACGATGTACCCTACATTTTACTCCCGTATACCACAATGCAACACGGCCGGGTGCTCGGTTTGTTTCAGGGACGTATTAGCAACAGATTCTCACTCCCATCAAACTCTTGGTCAGGTGCCTTTGTCGTTGTTATTGACGCTAAAAGTCTCCTTTAGAGTCATATAACGCGTATTATCTAAACGTGTTTTGTCGGGACTATTTGCGTTCCTTTTGACGCAGTTATGTTAAGGAAAAGGTCGTGGGTGGGCTTACGGTTGGGTTTAGAAAAAGAAGAAAGCTGCTTTAGGAAACGTGACACACGGAACACAATTCCCGGTCTCCTGGGTGAAAGTGCTGTGTTGTTTGACCAATACATCACCCCAACCAACCTCCGTGCGCGGAATTTCGGCCTTACTTACTACTGGCTAACGTAGTCGCACTTGGTGTTACGTCATCTTCAAACCCCGTGTAGCTGCTGATCTACCCAGTACGTTATACAAACACGCTGAAGTGCGCTTTTTTCGTCGCTTCAGACGCTGACAGCCATTGTCCAAAGATTTGTATTTTACGAGTTCAGAGTGAGAACGGGTTGGTATTAGAAGTATTTTTGTTTCGGTGTGTTTACATGATGCGGCCGCCTCCGTCACACAAACAACGGGCGCATTTCCTTTTCATGTGTTTTCAGTGAGTTTCCGAAATCTTGCTGATGGCACACTTCAACCTCAATAGCACAGCATGACTCTCAAGTTTATTATGGTAACATCAGGGATACATGGAATCAATTTTGTGGGTCAGGTTGTGCAGCAATAACAATTTGCTTTTGTTTACAAGACACAGATGACTTCCCTTAAACTACTAAAACACTCCCTCACTTCCTCTTGTTTAAGTCCATACATACAGTATCATTTCAAATGTAATTTCAAACTCTTACCAATAATAAGAGATGAGCTGTATGCCATGAACATCACCAATACCCAGGTTAGTCCCATAGAAGGCGTGTACACCATCTCAGCTGTGCCAACAATGAAGCCTCCTCCGACAAATGTAGCTACAGGATGGATTAACACACGAGCAAGTCATTTGGTGAACAAACAGCAGCTATTTGGACCATTTGGAATCATTACAGATTTTCTTTCACACATTCAAAGAGCTCTGTCTGATGTAATACAGAGGAAGATAGTTCATTGCATTTTTTTTTTACATTTTCTTTGGCAAATATCTACATTATCCTAATATATATTGAGCCCTGGAGCTCTGCAATAATTCCTACCCCGTTGAAGGTTTTAATGCTCAGTTTGTCAAACCTGTTTTTAGAGAGATTTTTGTTGAACTTTATGATCATTTTGGAGGCTGCTGTTTGCGGTGCTGTTGAATTATTGTGCGCTATACTGAGAGGTGTTTCCAATATTTGATCCACCCCAATTATATCAGGGAGGTCTGACTATTGACCGCCTCGTTCCCTCGACTCTGTGTGTTGTGTATAAATGCGTTAAAGTATCCATCAAGTCAGCTGGAACCTTGTTTGTTGTGTTAATTTGTAGTGTTAATTTAACACTAATAATTTAAGAATATGCAAAAGGCAAATATCAACTGAACATTATTAAGGCATTGGAACTGCATTTTGTGGGGGACTCTTCTGTGAGTCCCCCACAGCCTGCACACACCACATACACCAACACCACATGTCCCTTAACATTCCTCAAAGACCCTCACCCAACACTCCTCCCACTCGTAGAATCAAGATGAGAGACATACCACCCACTCAGACTCTCACCCAACCACCAGACCCAGAGACCAGAGCCACCAGTAAAGAGGCTGACTGGCTTCTTCACTAGCTGATGTCTGACCAGCTGATGTCCGACCAACTGACTGACTGACTCACTGTCTGACAGACTGTTAAAGAAAAGGGGGACAACATAAAAGAGCAAAAAAAGGAAAGCTCCTCCACTTTAAGTATTTGTCAATGCCCTCTGGTGAAATAAATTGTTACAGGTTTGGCTAGTTAGTCACTTGTCAGGGGTGGAGAAGGCACAACAACATCATGATTAAATATTTGTGTTAGCGAGCAGTTGAACAAGTGAGTATACACGCCACACTCTGTTCGGCAGGACACCATTGTACCCTATATTGACTGTTCTGCGCTGAAGTAGTGTAAAGGCTCATGGGACTGTGTTCTGAACTGTTCCTGTCCTAGGTGAGGTGTGTTTTATTGATGTTGCAGTCAGAAGTGGGTTGATTCACTCAGGAAACAGAGTTACAGATTTCTAAGATATTTAATTGACATTGAACACAGAGGCCATCAATCCCCATTTGGGTAACCCCAATAAATGTAAATAAACATGAATACTAAATCAACAGAAACGCACACCCAAATCATCATCAAAACACAATCAAGACCCAATCAGGAGGCATCAGGATCGTCGTTTCGAAAAACGGGGGCAGCAGTGTTTCCAACGGTTTCTGGTTAGGGGCTCCATAATGCCGGAGTAGTGTGGCCACGAGTTGTAAACATAGCAAAAGATATCCATTTTAAAACCGAAATGTAGTAGTTAATGTAGCCCCCTAGATACAGCAATAGATCGGGGTAAGGCTACATTTCCGCACTGTTTCCCCCCTCGCTGGTATCTTATTTAGTCATTTAAAAAGAGAAAATTCTCATCTTGATTTGCACCACCTGTGGGAGTCAGCGGTTGTAGTGAGTGCTGGGCTTTCACTTTGAACACATCCCACTTCTCAGGAAGCAGGCCTTTGTTGAAGAGCACAGAAGCCAGGTAGGAGAAAAACAAGATGGTAGCAACGGCAGACAGCATGGAGATGGTCTTAACCGGAGAGTACTGGACATAAACACCGTCCTCAAGAGTGCATCCTGGGAAGTGAATGACTGGTGTTAACCCTAGTGATGGGTCTCCACTGAGCAGTCTTAACACAGTTCCCACCAGGAAACCAATCACAGCCCCGTAACCGTTGGAGATGTTGAAGAAGAGGACGCAGACGAGTTGAGGGAAGACTATGATGTAGTTCACTTCAGCCGTGATGAACAAGAACAATAGGATGCTGTTGTCCAGGTTGGTCAGTGATGTACCAACTAAGCCCACTACCAAGACAGAAGCACGGATCACCCACAGAGTCTCTCTTTCTGAAGCCTGCAGAAGAAGGAGGAAGAAGAGGTAAACAGCAAATGATTGAGAATGTCCTGCTTTAAATAACTCTCTTACTTTTCTTATATTTTCACTCCTCTTCCTAGTTTGTTTCTCCATCATGCCACTTTATTCCATTTATACTTTCGTGTACTCCATTTTTTTTTTTGTGGATCAGGAGGTGGAAAACCAGGCCTTGTTCTAGGCAGGGGCAATGCCACCCCAAATGCTCCGCCTGCCCAACTAACACCAATATCCTCCCTTCACCCCTAATTTAAAAAAACAACATATTTCATTTTGTCCTCATTGGTTAAACCAATTATAAAAATGCCAAATGAAAATGTTTTACTTATATATAAAACAACATGAAAGTCGAATTGTCGAAACTAATTGTCACCTGTATTTTCCTTCAGATCAATAAAGATGTTTCCACCATAAATGCAGGACATTTAGTGTTTGACGCTCAAAATGTCCTGGGGAAGTACTCCATTACCCCCCCACTTAATGTGTCCCCCCCCCCCATAGGTTCATTCAAGAAATTAACACTAGTCGTTAGTGCCCAACCAACATCTCTTACTGCCCACCCATTCAAAGCAGTCCACAGCTGGGGCTGTGGAAAGCAAACTAATTTTTCACCCGAGGCCTCAGAATGTTCTTGTATATGTTGGAGGTGAAGAGAGAAGCTGCAGAAAGCAAAGCAGAGTCAGCCGATGACATCACGGCGGCAGCCACACATCCAGTACCGATGATGGAGATGAAGGACGGGGTGAGGTGCTGCAGGGTGAGGGGCAGAACTAGAGCTGATTCCCCTCGTTCATATGGAGATGGAGAACCATAGGAAGTCAGGTTCCAGTCTGAGGCATGGACACACAAGAAGGAAACACTGAAAAATAGTCACATTATCTGTTTGAGGGATTCTGAGATGAGCCTACTGTATATACCAAGGAGTGAACTAAGTACTGTGTGATAAGATATAAGATTAAGATAATTAAGATAATTTTTTTTAACCAATATACCATTCAAATCACCTTCATACAGTTGGTTCATTTAAATGGCACAGGCACTCATATAGACCCTTGAGCATTTGGCCTCCAGTCTGGTACATGGGATCTAAGGATATTCTGCTCCTGAAGAGTGTTAAATATTGCTCCAACATGAAAAAAATCATAATTAGACATTTTAATATGTTTTCGTTTTAAAACGTTTAACTTTTGCTACGTTTACATCCGGCATCCACACTAATACCCCTAAAAAGGAGACATTTGAAATCACTGCTGACCCTATTTTAGATTTATAAATCCAGAATTGTGTTTCAGTCTGGACAGGCAGAAACAGAGGCTTTTTAATCCTTGTATGGTGTTCGGGTCTGTGGGACTCGTTTTCAGTGTTTGCTAAAAGAAATATTATGCTATTTATTATTTCTTCTAAGTCAAACTCATTGGCCTTGGCTCATTTTCTGTGAAGAACATAAAAAATTACTTATTTTCAATGACTGCGCATGGTACACCCCCCCCTACACATAACTATTACATATGAGGTGTTCGGGTCTACTGGACCCGAGTGTAATAATTGTGTAATAATTGTAGGTGCTATGAAACGTAACTGTGTCCTCCTCCTAACTGGGTCTGCTGTGTGTGTGTGTGTGTGTGTGTGTGTGTATGTGTCTGTGTGTATGTCTTTGTGTTTATGTATGTGTCTCTGTGTGTGTCTGTGCGTCTGTATGTGTGCGTGTCTGAGTGTAGGTGTCTGTGTGCGGGAATTTCTAGCATGTTCTTTTCTGATTAAGTTCTAAGAAATAAGCACCAATAATGATCAAAAATCTTGTTTCTATTTTCTTTTACCTTTTTTATAATTGAATTTCCTTGTCTTCTCACAAAAAAACAAAAATGATCTTATGATCATAAATGTGATCTTACAGGGGTAAATGGCAAATATGAACCATAAATGATGTATACGTCATTGGTAATTGAGCTAAAGCGAACATCTATTAAGTATTTTTACATAAATTGTTATGGCTGTATTGATTTAAAAGCCTAATAATGTGGTGGGCCTACCAGACCCGGGAACATTGGCTGTTTAACAAAAATATGAACACCACACAAGGGTTAAAACAATGATGCAGACACTCACGTTTGCTCCCTGACTGGGTCTTTTCATTTATGACAAGTCCTTCTCAGCCGGTCACGTGATATGCGTTTTCGGTCATGTTAGTAAGGACAGAGATTATTTCTAAAATGGTGCTAAAAAGTATTTCTTTGTCCAAATGAAGTTTCGTGAAACATTTTCTTTATTTTCTGATTACCAAAGATCGTGCTCTCTGTTCAACAGAGGGTTGTTGGCACACTGAATTGCCATTCCTTGATCCTTTTTCTTTAAAGAGTGCCATCAAGTTGGGTCAACAAATGCAATGGTTCACGTAGCTTCATTTGAACATCACTTCTAAAAGGTTTGTGAATCTGGAGATTGTTTTAATTTTAAAACGTTAAAAATAAAAACTAATTAAAGCTGCAAGCAGCGATGAACGGGCCCTTGCCCCTCCCAGCACGTCAGGGTTACTGGCGCCGCTCAGTTACGAGGGTCCACCGAGTCTATATGCAAGTTTTCGTGCAGATTGGACTCACGGCCTAGGAGGAGTTTGACAAAGTAGGTTACCCATGTATCACAATGTGACTAATTAATACAAAAATGTATACAGCGCCATCAATTGGCCGATTCACAAAAAATTTGGCATTGATGCTCAAGCCCCTATGAGGAACCACTGTGTCAAGTTTCGTGATCATTGGAATAACTGTGGCAAAGATACGCAACTTCCTGTTTCGACAGCCACCTACAAGAAGTTGGTCCCCCCTAACTTTCGCATTTTTTCAACTATGAAATTTCTTCTGATAACATTTCGTCATGAGGGTCCACAGATAGTACCTGCAAAGTTTCGTGAAGATCGGAATCACCGTCTAGGAGGAGTTTGAAAGAATGTAAAACACATGAAAAATGCATAAATTAAAAATGGCCACCTTCCGGTTGGGCAGAGCTAATGAAGGTAAAGTGGAAATATGTCTGCAATGATTAGAGCCCTCTCCGGGAACCATCACCTTATCGTGGTGGAGAGGTTTGTGTGTCCCTATGAACCTGAGGGCTGTGTTGTCTGGAGCTTTGTGCTCCTGGTAGGGTCTCCCAAGGCAAAGTGGTCTCAGGTGAGGGGCCAGACAAAGAATGGTTCAAAAACCCTATGAGTAACTGAGGAAGAGATAGAGTGACCCTACCCGTAGGAAGCCCGGGTCCCCCATCTGGAGCCAGGCCCAGATGGAGGGCTCGTCAGCGAGCGTCTGCTGGCCGTGTTTGCCACGGAGCCCGGCCTGGCACAGCCCGAAAAAGCTACGTGGCACCTATCTCTCCATCCCATGGGCCCACCACCTGTGGGAGAAACCGCTGGGGTCGTGTGCGCTGCCACATGGGTGGCAGTGAAGATGGGGGACATGGAATGTCACCTCTCTGTGGGGGAAGGAGCCGGAACTGGTGCGGGAGGTGAGCGCTACCAGTTAGATCTGGTGGGGCTTACCTCTACAAACAATCTCAGTTCTGGAACCATACTCCTGGATAGGGTTTGGACGCTTTTCTTCTCCGGAGTTGCCCAGGGTGTGAGGCGCTGGGCGGGTGTGGGGATACTCACAAGCCCCCGGCTGAGCGCCGCTACGTTGGAGTTTATCCCGGTGGACGAGAGTTTGGAGTATTCGGCCTTCTTGGAGACCTTGAGTGGAGTCTTGCATGGGGTTCCAGTGGGGGACTCCATAGTTCTGCTGGGGGACTTCAACGCGCACATGGGCAATGATGGAGACACATGGAGAGGCGTGATTTGGAGGAACGGCCTCCCTGATCTAAATTCATTTTTCAATTCAATTTTATTTGTAAGGGACAATGTGCAATTAAAACATAAATGTAATCATTTAATGCATTGCACCAGAGTGCATCTGTAGTCCCACAGAAATCACAAATACAAACAATTTAAAAAACAAGCAATGCTCAGTTAGTAAGAAAAACAGGTAACACACAACAATAAAATACATCTCATGTTACAGGTACACACACACACAACGTGATCAAGAGGTGTAGCGGAATGCACAGCACACAACCCCCCCATTCACACACACAAACACACACACACACACACACGAGAGAACAGTGAGACAAAGTGTTGAGGAGCGATTAACTAACAGTGTGCGGACATTGCTGAGAGTTTTTTAGGTGATTTTTCAAATTATCTTTAAAGCTGCCAAGCAAACCACAGCTTTTTACATTATCTGACATAGTATTCCATTGGGTAATGGCTTTAAAAGAGAAGGCTGCCTGCCCAAAGGCTGATGAGCGAAAAGGTAGAATGCAGTTGTGTATGGAAGCTATTCTAGTGGACCTTACAGAACCAGCAGCGCGGTAAGAGACAAACTTACTCAAGCAGGTAGGAGCCAAACCTTTTAAAATTTTATAAACTGTACATAGATTTGAAAACACTCTAAAATGTTCAAAGGTGAGTAGATTGTGTTTGCGTAATATTCCACAGTGGTGATACCTTAACGGCTTTTTGTCAAATACTTTCAAAGCCTGTTTGTACAAAGATTCTAAGGGCCTAATTGTTGTAGAGCTGGCCTGCCCCCAACAGGTAATACAGCAAGAGATGTGCGAAAAGATAAGGGACTGGAGAAATATCTTTGCAGCCTCTGTGGAAAGAGAGGATCTGACCTGTCAAAAATTTGTCATATTGTATTTAATAGTTTTTGTCATTTTTTTATGTTTTTTGAAGTTGAGATTTGGGTCCAATACAACCCCAAGATATTTAAATTCAGTGACAGTCTCAATTTGTTCACCCTTAATGCAGATATTTACATCTGCAGTGTGAAGCTTTGTTTTGGAAAAAAACATTTAAAGTAAGACAGGATTGGTCTAGCCACTTAACTACTCCATCCAGGGCACAGGCTAATTTCTCAGCTGCCAGCTGAGCTGATGTAGCATGAGTGTATAGAACAGTGTCGTCAGTGTATAGTTGAACCTCTACTCCGTGACAGTACTGTGGAAGGTCATTGATGTAGAGACTAAAAAGTAATGGACCTAACACAGATCCTTGAGGTACACCCATTGTGCATTTCAAATTACTAGAGCACACATCTTTAATTTTCACACACTGTACTCTGTTGGATAGGTAAGACGATATCCAGAGCAAGTGTATTAGACGAAAGGTTGAAGTTGGCAAGTTTAGATATAAGAACGTTGTGATTAACGGTGTCAAAGGCTTTACGCAGGTCTAAGAATACAGCTCCAACAACTCCACCTTTGTCAAGATGTAATCCAATTTGCTCAACAACAATCAACCAGAGTGGTTGTTTGTTGTTGGACTTCTGTGCTAGTCATGGATTGTCTATAACGAACACCATGTTCGAACATAGGGATCCTCATAAGTGTACTTGGTACCAGAGCACCCTAAGCCGAAGGTCAATGATCGATTTTTATAATCGTTTCATCTGATCTGAGGCCGTATGTTTTGGACACTCTGGTGAAGAGAGGGGCAGAGCTGTCAACCGATCACCATCTGGTGGTGAGCTGGGTCAGGGGGTGGGGGAAGACTCTGGACAGACCTGGTAAGCCCAAACAGGTAGTGCGGGTAAATTGGGAACGTCTGGAGGAGGCCCCTGTCCGACAGACTTTCAACTCACACCTCCGGCGGAGCTTTTCGTGCATCCCTGTGGAGGCTGGGGGCTGCAGCCTCTGCCGTGAAAGAGGCAAAGCAGCGGGTGTGGGAGAAGTTTGGAGAAGACATGGAAAAGGATTTCGGTCGGCACCGAGGTGCTTCTGGAAAACCGTTCGCCACCTCAGGAGGGGGAAGCAGGGAACCGCCCTATTACCTCCTCAGAGGAGGTAATAGGGCGTTGGAAGGAGCACTTTGAGGAACTCATGAATCCGATTAATACGCCCTCTATGTTAGAGGCAGAGCTGGAGGATGATGGGGGATTGTTGTCAATTTCCCAGGCAGAAGTCACTGATGTAGTCAAACAACTCCACAGTGGCAAAGCTCCTGGGATTGATAAGATCCGTCCAGAAATGCTCAAGACTCTGGATGTGGAGGGGCTGTATTGGTTGACATGCCTCTTCAACATTGCGTGGAAGTCAGGGACAGTGCCAAAGGAGTGGCAGACCGGGGTGGTGGTTCCCCTTTTCAAAAAGGGGCACCAGAGGGTGTGTGCCAATTATAGGGATATCACACTTCTTAGCCTCCCTGGTAAAGTCTACTCCAAGGTACTGGAAAGGAGGGTTCGGCCGATAGTCGAACCTCAGATTGAAGAAGAACAATGTGGATTCCGTCCTGGTCGTGGAACAATGGACCAGATCCTAGAGGGAGCCTGGGAGTATGCCCATCTACGTGTGTTTTGTGGATTTGGAGAAGGCATATGACCGGGTCCCCCGGGAGATACTGTGGGAGGTGCTGCGAGAGTATGGGCTGAGGGGGTCTCTTCTCAGGGCCATCCAATCTCTGTACGACCAAAGTGAGAGCTGTGTCCATGTTCTTGGCAGTAAGTTGGACTTGTTTCAGGTGAGGGTTGGCCTCCGCCAGGGCTGCGCTTTGTCAATCCTGTTTGTAATATTTATGGACAGAATATCAAGGTGTAGTCGGGGTGGGGAGGGGTTGCAGTTCTGTGGGCTGGGGATCTCATCGCTGCTCTTTGCAGATTATGTGGTCCTGATGGCATCATCGGCCTGTGACCTTCAGCACTCACTGGATCGGTTCGCAGCCGAGTGTGAAGCGGCTGGGATGAGGATCAGCACCTCTAAATCTGAGGCCATGGTTCTCAGCAGGAAACCGATGGAGTGCCTACTCCAGGTAGGGAATGAGTCCTTACCCCAAGTGAAGGAGTTCAAATACCTTGGGGTCTTGTTCGCGAGTGAGGGGACAATGGAGCGGGAGATTAGTCGGAGAATCGGCGCAGCGGGTGCGGTATTACATGCAATTTATCGCACCGTTGTGACGAAAAGAGAGCTGAGCCACAAGGCAAAGCTCTCGATCTACCGGTCAGTTTTTGTTCCTACCCTCACCTATGGTCATGAAGGCTGGGTCATGACCAAAAGAATTAGATCCAGGGTACAAGCGGCCGAAATGGGTTTCCTCAGGAGAGTGGCTGGCATCTCCCTTAGAGATAGGGTGAGAAGCTCAGTCATCTGTGAGAAGGTCGGAGTAGAGCCGCTGCTCCTTCGCGTCGAAAGGAGCCAGTTGAGGTGGTTCGGGCATCTGGTAAGGATGCCCCCTGGGCGCCTCCCTTGGGAGGTGTTCCAGGCACGTCCAGCTGGGAGGAGGCCTCGGGGAAGACCCAGGACTAGGTGGAGGGATTATATCTCCAACCTGCCCTGGGAATACCTCGGGATTCCCCAGTCGGAGCTGGTTAATTTGGCTCAGGAAAGGGAAGTTTGGGGTCCCCTGCTGGAGCTGCTCCCCCCGCGACCCGACACCGGATAAGCGGATGAAGATGGATGGATGGATGGATGATTAGAGCAATACTGTATGTGTAGTTAATCTGGTAAATATCAGAGCAACTATATCCAAGTTAAGGCCCTCCACGCATTAGGGGGCACTATGGAGCTCGCTTACAGGTATGGGCCAAATCGCTATACAGTCTCGCAAAGCTCTCCCCTTTATGTACGTTTATGTGGGCGCCAATTTTTGTGAGTTTTCGTATATATATCAAAAATGTGCAAATGTGAACTCGGATCAAAGAATTTACTACTAATTACTGATACAAACTCTTTTTCCATTTTTTTTAAAAAGACATTTTACTTTTCACAGCTTACCCCAGTATGTAGAATCTGTTAATACCTGTTGATGCAGCAGCTGTCCCAATCAGTACAGAAGGTATCCAAAATACAGGCAAGATGAGAGCAGCGACAAAGCAAGTCATTTTGGCCGTGGATGTTGAAGACGCCGACAAAATCCTCTGGTGGAAGACCTGATATCCCACACTCCCTAGTGCCTGAAAAGTAAACCAGTTAGTTGGTTAATTTGAACCCTTGTGAGGCAACCTCAACATTCACAGAAATACTGTTATGGATAATAGTCTCTGCCTACAACCTGTCTGATTCTTTAGTTAATGTGGCTAACTTTCAGTTTGTGTTGATTCTAGCGGCCGCTTTGGACAAAAGCGGTAGTGTTTTTACTACACCTGCTGTTGTAAAGTTCTTTTCTTTACGGTGCTTTAATGCCCACTGTAGATTACTGAGTCAGCGGTATCGGTATCGGTAAATTAATATTTTGCTCAGACAGAAAGTCAATCATTTACAATAAGAGAATACGTTACAGATGCATCGTTGCATTTCAAGTGTTGTATACTTAGCCTGGATGTATCGTGAGATAAACCAGGTATCACTGTCACTGTGTCACCAGCCAAAGCATTAAGAGTTTGTTGTAGCAACCAACGTAGTAATAACTTATATAGCACATCTCATGAAACCCAAGGACGCTTGCAAAAACAGGGGGACACGGGCTAAAAGGAATAAAACGTCCACACTAAATGGAAGGGTGGGGGCGTAATTTAATGTTGGCTGCTGACCTACAGCCACATTGCGCATTGTAAAGTTATTTTATGAATGAAATAGACATATTACATACCTGAAGGCCAATCTGGGGCAGGTTTTCTTTTTTAAGATTATTTTTTGGGCATTTTTGGCCTTTATTTTTGACAGGACAGCTGAAGACATGAAAGGGGAGAGAGAGAGGGGAATGACATGCAACAAAGGGTCGCAGGTCGGAATTGAACCCCGGGCCCGCTGCGTCAAGGAGTCAACCTTTATATATGGGCGCCTGCTCTACTAACTGAGCTATGGCGCCCATCCGGGGCAGGTTTTGAATAATTTACAATCCTGTAATTGTCTCCATCTGTTGAAAGCCCAACCGAAGTTGACTCGGTTTTGCCCGTCTTCTTTCCTTTTCCCTTTTAGCTTTTAGTTATTCGTTTAATTTACTTTTTCTGTGATGGTCCTACCCCACTATCAGCGATAAGTACAGCAGATAACTTTAATATTAAATTGTCACCGATGCTTTCAATGCCTTTTCGCTCGTCGCGGCCTTGCTCCAACTAGCAGCTGGTTGATACCTGTTGTAGGCCCGTATGAGGAGCGACATGGTCTGCGCACCTGCGCACCTCGTTCCCGAAGTCCTGTTGGAAGGAACTACAGCAATCTTCGGCCGCTGGGCCGGTCAGCTCTTGCGGCTGACATCTCGACTCTACCGACCAAATGTGCACTGATAAATGCAAGGTCGGTAATGAACAAAACTTTCATCCTTAAGGACTTCTTCATCACACAAGCTGTGGATGTACTGTTTTTAACAGAAACATGGATTCCCGTGGGTGAGTCAGATGCCTTCACAGACCTCTTACCCTCTGACTGTACTTTTTTAAATTCCCCAAGGACCACTGGACGTGGAGGAGGAATAGCGACTGTCTTAAAGAGCAGCTTACATTGTAAGCTTTTGCCACCATCTGTTTTTTCATCATTTGAATTGAGCTCGTTTGTCTTAGGCTGATTGGATCCCGTACTATGTGCAGTGATATATCATTTTATAAAAGAGTTCTCTGATTTCTTGGCCAGTATTATGACAGACTATGACAGAGTTTTAATTGTTGGTGATTTTAATGTACATGTTTGCTGTCCCTCTAAACCACTAACTAAAGATTTTTTAGATATGATTGATACTTTTAACTTTTTTCAACATGTCAGTGGACCAACACAGGAACAGGGGCACACGTTAGATCTTGTGTTATCCTATGGTTTGCCCATTTTACATATTCAGACACAGGATGCTGTATTTTCTGATCACATGCCGGTTTTATTTGATTTTACTTTGACTTGTCTTAAATCTGAAAAAATTGCCCCTGCACGACTAGGCCGTGTGTTTAAGCCGACCACTGCTGCTCAGTTTTCTTGTGTTTTTCAAAACTCATTTCAGTCCGATACTGGTCTCGTAGCTGACACAGATAAATTAACTTCTTCCTTTCTTTTTACATGTGCTAGCATTCTTGATATTGTTTCTCCTCTAAAAGTTTTGCGACCGAAACCTAAATCTGAGCCATGGTTTAATGACACTACCCGTGCAGCTAGGAGAGAGTGCAGGAGAGCAGAGCGTCGGTGGAAGAAAGACAAACTTCATGTATTTTATGAAAGTTTCAAGGAAAGCTGGAGAACATATCAAAAAATAGTGAAAGCTGAAAAAACTAGATATCTAAAAGAACAAATTGTCCAAAATTTAAACAAACCACGTGCCCTTTTTAAAACTATTGATTCTATTTTAAATTCACCCCAATCCTCTTGTTTGGAAGCCTCTTCTGAAGTCTGTGAGAATTTTTTACATTATTTTTTAGACAAGATTGCTTCCATTAGAGCTCATATTTCCCCACCTGTATCCGACCCCTTTGAAATGCTGACCTGTCTAACAGTGTTTGATCAGTTTGAGCCCATGTCACTCTCTTGCCTCAATAAATTAATTTTACAGATTAAACCTTCAGTATGTCCTACGGACATTATCCCCCCTCGCCTTTTTAAAGAGGTCTGGACCACTATAGGGCCAATTGTCCAAAAAATTATTAACAGCAGTCTGACATCAGGAGTTGTCCCAGCTTATTGCAAGGAGGCAACTGTTGTACCTCTAATTAAAAATCTGGACGCTACCATTTTAGCTAACTATCGACCGATATCAAAGCTTCCTTTCATTTCTAAAATCTTAGAAAAAACTGTTTTTGCACAATTACAATCCTATTTAGATACAAATGGTATTTTAGAATTTTTTCAGTCTGGTTTTAAAGCTTTTCATAGTACTGAGACTGCACTTTTAAGAGTTTTTAATGATCTTTTATTAACTACAGATCGTGGGGACCCAGTTATTCTTGTGCTTCTAGACCTTACTGCTGCTTTCGACACAATTGATCATGACATTCTTATCTCTCGCCTAGAGCACTGTGTAGGCATCCATGAAACTGCCCTGCAGTGGTTCAGATCGTATTTATCTGACCGATTCTTTTCTGTAAAACTTGGTGACTCTACATCATCTATCGCCCCCCTTCTATGTGGAGTCCCTCAAGGCTCAGTTCTTGGACCACTACTGTTCTCCTTGTACCTTCTCCCTCTTGGAAATATTTTTAAAAAACATGGTATTTCCTACCATCTTTATGCGGATGACTTGCAAATTTACGTACCACTGAGAAGAAATGCAAACGGTTCCCTGACTCCTTTACTTGAATGTCTCAAGGATATTAAAACCTGTATGTCTTTTAATTTTTTGAATTTAAACGAAGAAAAAACTGAGGTCATTGTGTTTGGACCCAGCCGGGTCTGTGACTCCACTCCCGTAAACCTTGGTTCCCTGCAGCAATATGTAAAGCCAGTTGTTACCAATTTAGGCATTAAAATTGACAGTGATTTTAAGCTTGACAAGCAGATAAACATGGTGGTTAAATCCAGTTTTTATCAACTGAGGCTTTTAGCTAAAATTAAACCTGTGTTATCTTTTAAAATTTTTGAACAAGTGATTCATGCTTTTATTTCGACCCGTTTGGACTACTGCAATGCACTTTACATTGGCGTGAACCAAACATCCCTTTCATGCCTACAGTTAGTCCAAAATGCAGCTGCTCGTCTGCTAACAGGAACACGGAAACACGAACACATTACTCCAATTTTGGCCTCACTCCATTGGCTCCCTGTATATTTTAGAATACATTTCAAGATTGTATTGTTTGTTTTTAAGTCACTACATGGGTTGGCACCTCAGTACATTTCTGAGCTCCTGCACATTTATAACCCGTCAAGGTCATTGAGGTCTGGGGATCAGCTGCGGCTGGACGTGCCCTGGACCAGACTGAAGACCAGAGGCGACCGCTCTTTTTCAGCAGTTGCTCCCAAATTGTGGAATGATTTACCACCGCACATTAAAGGTGCGCCCACCCTCCACACCTTTAAATCTCGTTTAAAAACATACTTTTATTCCCTGGCTTTTGATTCCCCGTGAGAGCTGCTGTGGTCTTTGTTGTCGCTGTCATTGTTAGTGTTATTTTATTTATTTTGTTGTTCCTTTTTGTTTTATATGTTTATCTCTGTGAAGCACTTTGGCAACCTTGTTGTTTGTTTAAATTGTGCTATATAAATAAAGTGGATTGGATTGGATGCAACATTACACCGTTTCAGAAATGTGTGAAAGTTTCATATAGTTACTTTAAAATAAAAAATGACCCACTATTTAAATATGTATGTTATCATCTTTCTTAAGATATCTATCAATAGATATCTAATTCATTTAATATCAACCATATTGTTGATTTCTTACGAATAATAAGATGTCATCAATCATTATGCAGGTCTTTTTCAGTCCTGTTGCACCAATCTAAGGAGCGTGTAAGGTGTTGTTCATCAGTGTCTGGCTAATGTCCAAGGAGTATGGGTTCATCAAAACAAAAGGAACACAGATCTACTGCAGAGACGAATAGAAATAGAAAGATTTAAACACACTCAACTTTTATGTACGTCCTTTGGAGTGTTTTATTCCTTGTGTAAGAGTGTTTTCTTAAAATAAAAAGCCTGACATTATAAAAACTAAAAGTATAGCCAACTGACCAAGCTGAAGAATATGAGCACAAGCTGTATAATATCTGTGTAGGCCACAGAGTAGAGACCTCCCAGCAGTGTGTAGGTAATGACAACAGCAGCAGAGATCCAAATGCACAAAGGGAAGGACAAATCCAAGACCACACTCATGGTTCCTCCTGTCAAATATGTATCAGTGACATTTTATAACCAGTCTTTGTGTGAATAATACCCATTTATATATCATTGAATTAATCATATACAGTGTAGGTCAGAATTTATATCCATGTATACAGTTATTTCGCTTATTTAAACAATGGAATTTCTTAACAAATAAAGGAATTGTATATATGTATATATATATTACATATATAGCTACAACATAATGAGAGTGAGTGTACATACCTAAACAAATGAGTGTTAAGGGCACGCAGAGTACATCCATTAAAAGTGAAAACAAGCAGAGTCCAGCTGTTAGTACTTTTCCATACTTGGCATGGAAAGGGTCCAGCATCGTCACATACTTTCTTTCTCTCATTAGTTTAGCAAACACCAAGCCCCCTTTATTTAAAAAGAGGACAGAGGACATTACAATACGAAAAAATATTAATCCGTTACCAAACCAATAAAATCATGTAAAGGGTACAGATCAAATACAGCAACAAGCTGCATTTAATAATTTACAGCATATTAATAAAAAGCAGACATCACTCAAGTTTATTAAGGTAACATCAAAATATTGTACATGGTATAACCTTTGTGTGTCAGGTTGTGCAGAACTAACATTTTGCCACAAATGACTTCCCTTAAACTGATAAAACACTCCCCTTTTTTCGGTCCATACATACAGTATTCTGTCAAATTAACAAAGTAATTTCAAACTCTTACCAATAATAAGAGATGAGCTGAACACCATTAACATCACAACTATCCAGGTTAGTCCGAAATAGGGTGTGTACACCATCTCAGCCATGCCAACAATGAAGCTTCCTCCAACAAACGTAGCTGCAGTATGGATTAACACAGTATTTAGTAGACAAACCGCAGCAATTTGAACCATTTGCACTATTTGGACCATATAATTCAATAATTCAACACTTCATTCATAATTCCTACCATGTCATCAGTTGCTGTCGTCTAAATTAATGATTCTGAGAAAATTGTGACTAATAGAAAAAACAACTTATTTCAGGTTTTATTTCATAGATTAATATAGCTCTGTCTGATGTAATACAGAGGAAGAGAGTTTATTGCATACATTTAAATATTTTGTGCTTTTGTAAATATCTTCCTTATCCGGATATTTATTGAACCCTGGAGCGCTACAATAATTCCTACCCCCTTGAAGGTTTTAATTTGCCAAACCTGTTTTTAGAGAGATTTTTGTTGGTTTTGAGGTCTGATTATTTACCGTCCCGTTCCCCTCGACCCAGCTGGAACCTGATTTGTGTTTTTAATTGAACACTTATAACTGAAGAATATGCACAAGGCAAATATCAAGTGAACATAATAAAAGGTATTGGAACAAAATATTCACACAAAAGGTATAAATGTAGCCTAACATTTGTCGGTTGGTGTTTGTTAAACAGCAGCGTACAGAGAGCAGCGTTGATCGAGCAAGCTAAAGAGTGAATGATGAGATGGAGCGCCGAATAAAGCTGTGACTAAAACTATTTCACGTTCATTTTGTTGTTTCACAGTGGTTACGTTCTAAAGCACAGATAAACACACCTGCAACTCTGCAGGAAGATGCCGCATTGTCGTATTTTGTGTGAATGCAGAGCTTCATGCTGTCTGTGTGTGTGTGTGTGTGTCAGTTAAACTTGTGCAGCAGTATCAGACTCTGAGGGGCGTGAAAAAGCAGGGGTACTTGGGAATAAGAATGGTCTGCACACCCTGCACACTGTTATTGGCTGTGGGGCCCAAAAAAGTCCCTCACACAGCAAAATAACAAGGGAAGAGAAAATCTGGGTAGACGGAATGGTCTCTGCAGTTACAGACACCGCCACACATTCCTACTTGTCATAAGTTATGATTGAGAGGGATTACTTTTGTATTAGTCTATACATTGTATTTATTTAGTAAATGTAGGGCATATACAAAATTAGCAGCCCAAAAAGACCGTATTAAAATCGCAAAACAAGCAAAGAAAAGCATTCCGTGGTCCCCAAACCAGCCGCTTACATAAGATTGACTGGAGCATTTGTGAATATGTGATTAAAAAATGACTTGAGGGAGTGCTCATCACTCCAGCCATCATTCAAGAGAGTTTAAAGCAAGCCTTGGCTGCTGCAAACGAACGATGTGGCATAATGGAATGTGTTTGCAGCAGTCAAAGTTTAACTAATATTACTTTTTTAATGTACATGTTAAAAACAACAGACTTATTTGAAAAAAAAACTATGAGTCAACGAGGAAGATGAAAAGTGACCCAGCACGGAGGAAGCCCAGGGCCCCCATCTGGAGCCAGGCCCAGATGGAGCACTCGTCAGCAATCACCTGGTGGCCGGGCTTGCCAGGGAGCCCGGCCGGGCACAGCCGGAAAAAAGCTACAATGCACCCTCCTCTCCATCCTATGGGCCCACTCCCTGTGGGAGGAACCGCTGGGGTTGGGTGCGCTGCCACATGAGTGGCAGTGGAGGAGTTTATCCTGGTACACAAGACGGTTGCCTCCCTATGCCTATGTGTTGTTTTGGGGAAAACTTGGACTGTTGTTTGTGCATGTGCACAAACAGCAGCTCGGAGTATTCTGTCTTCTTGGAGAACCTTAATGGAGTCCTGCATGGGGCTCTAGTAGGAGACTACATAGTTCTGCTGGGAGACTTCAACACGCATGTGAGCAACGGTTGAGACACTTGGAGAGGCGTGATTGGGAGGAATAGCCTCCCTGATCTGAACCCGAGCGGTCATTTGTTGTTATGTCCTAGTCATAGATTGTCTATAACAAACACCATGTTCGAACATAAGGATGCCCATAAGTGTACCTGGTACCTGTGCACCCTAGGCCGAAGGTCGATGATCGACTTTGTAATAATATCATCTGATCTGAGGCTGTATGTTTTGGACTCTCGGGTGAAGAGAGGAGCGAAGCTGTCAACTGATTACCATCTGGTGGTGAGTTGGGTCAGAGTATGGGGAAAGACTCTGGACAGACATGTTTAGCCCAAATGGGTAGTGCGGGTGAACTGTGAATGTCTGGAGGAGGCTCCTGTCTGAGAGATCTTCAATTCACACCTCCGTCTGAGCTTTTCTAGCATCCCTATGGAGGTTAGGGGCATTGAACTTGAGTACGAAATGTTCAAAGCTTTTAATGCTGAAGCTGTGGCAGGGAGCTGTGGTCTCAGGGTCTTAGGTGTCTCAAGGGACCCTCGAACACCATGGTGGACACCGGTGGTCAGTGAAGCCCTCCGATTGAAGAAATTCCTGGGATATGTTGTCCTGGAGAACTCCAGAGGCAGGTGTAGGGCACCGACGGGTCCGAAGGGCTGCAGCCTCTGCCGTGAAAGAGGCAAAGCAGTGGTTGTGGGAGAAGATCTGAGAAGACATGGAGAAAGACTTTCGGTCAGCACCAAGGTGCTTCTGGAAAACAGGGGAACCAGGGAACCAGGAAACCATCAAAACTGTGTACAGTAAGGATGGAATGCTGTTGACCTCAAATAAGGAGGTTATTGGGCAGTGGAGGGAGCACTTTGAGGAACTCCTGAATCCAATGATCATTGTCAATTTCCCTTGGGAAATCACTGAGGTAGTCAAACAACTCCACAGTGATAAAGCTTGGGGTTGATGAGATCCATTCAGAAATGATAAAATCTTTGGATGTGGAGGGGCTGTCTTGGATGACATGCCTCTTCAACATTGCGTGGAAGTCTGGGACAGTGATGAAAGAGTGGTAGACCGGGGTGGTGGTTCCCCTGTTCAAAAAGGGGGTCTGGAGAGTGTGTAAATTACAGGGGTATCACACTTCTCAGCTTCCTGGTAAAGTCTACTCCAAGGTGCTGGAAAGGAAGGTTTGGCCAGTAGTAGAAATTGAAGAACAATGCGGACCCCTTCCTGGTCGTGAAACAACAGACCAGCTCTTCACACTAACAAGGATCCTGAAGGGGGCCTGGTAGTATGCCCATCCGGTCTATAAGTTTTTTGTGGATCTGGAGAAGGCGTATGACCAGATTCCCCCGGGAGATACTGTGGGAGGAGCTGCCAGAGTATGTGGTTAGGGGGTCCCCTCTCGGGGCTATCCGATCTCTGTATGTCCAAAGCAAGAGCTGTGTCCGGGTACTCAATAGTAAGTTGGACTCGTTCCAGATGAGGGTTGGCCTCTGCCAGGGCAGTGCCTTGTCACCAATTCTGTTTGTGATATTCATGGACAGGATATCGAGGCATATTCATGGTGTGGAGGTGTTGCGTTCAGCTGGGGATCTCATTGCTGCTTTTTGTGGATAATGTGGTCCTGATGGCATCATTGGCCCATGACCTTCAGCACTCAGGTTTTCTCAGGAGAGTGGCTGACGCCTGAGAAGCTTAGTCATCTGTGAGGAACTTGGTGTAGAGCCGCTGCTCCTTTGGTTGAAAGGAGCCAGTTGAGGTGGTTCTGGCATCTAAACTTAGCACAAAAAGTAAGGAAATTTGTGTTTGGTAGATTATTTCTCTGTGGTAACAATGCTTTTTGGCAATAAATATTATATCGTTGGAAAGCCTGTTTAGTTCCCTTTCAAATGGTGCCCCATTTGTAAGGAACATGCATTTGTGGGATGAGCAGCAGCGCTGAGTATGTGGGTTGTGCCCATGAATAATTTGTCAAATCTTCTCTGCCATTGCCAAACGGGATATTCTGCTGTTGCTATTGACACTTTAGAGATGAGATTCTGCAACCAGTGGCAATCCCATATCTCCACAGTCTGGGACCAACTCTATCCTCCAAGATGACAACACTCGCCCCCACAGGGTGGGGTTTACCAGAGACTACCTCCAGAATGTGGGAGTGGAGAGGATGGAATGGCCTGCCAGCAGTCCTGACCTCAACCCCATTGAACACTTGTGGGATCAGCTTGGGCGTGCTGTTCACGCCAGAGTGACCAACACAACCACGTTGGCTGACTTGCGACAAAGCAGTGTGTGACCAGGCTGGTGACCAGCATGAGGAGGAGGTGCCAGGCTGTTGTGGCTGTGTATGGTTCTTCCACACGCTACTGAGGCTCCTGTTTGTGAAATGAATACATTAAATTGCCAATGTCTTGTTTCTTCAAACTTCAATCATCCAATCCACCAAACACCAAACAAGTCAATGGCAGAATAAGCTGTTTGGCATTGGCAGAGAAGATTTGGCAAATTTTTCACATACTTATCCCACAAATGCATGTTTCTTACATATGGGGCACCATTCGAAAGGGAACTAAACAGGCTGTCCAAGGGTATAAGATTTATTGCCAAAAAGCATTGTTACCACAGAGAAATAATCTACCAAACACAAATTTCCTTACTTTTTGTGCTAAATTTAGTAAGGATGCCCCCTGCGTGCCTTCCAAGGAGGTGTTCCAGACATGTCAAGCTGGGAGGAAGCCTTAGGGAAGACCCAGGACTAGGTAGAGAGATTATATCTCCACCCTGGCCTGGGAACACCTCGGGATACCCCAGTCAGAGCTGGCAATGTGGCTTGGGAAAGGGACGTTTGGGGTCTCCTGTTGGAGCTGCTGCCCCCACGACCCAACCGTGGGAAAGCGGATGATGATGGATGGATGGATGGATGGATTCCTTGCTGTTTCCAATATGTTTTATTGTTTTCAAATAAAAAAATATTTTCTTTATTAAAACAAGATTTGGTTCTTAATTAAATGTTTTTCAAAATATGAGTCTTGAAAAGTGGGGGTCGTCCTATTATTAAGCTTGTCATATTTCATGTCAATACAGTATTGTCGAGTTCCCTGCCAACTAATGACTAGCAGTTTTCTGACAGATCTCAGCTCCTGAGTACGAAACTCCATGAGTGTCGAAATTCAGTTAAATAATCAAGATGTTATAAAGAAATGATAATCACATTTAAACTGAAAAAATATTTAAAATTTTTTTGAAATAGTTCAATCAACAGCTTCATATATCCCAAAGGGAAACTGATGATGCAGAAACAAAAAACAAGATAAAGAGATTTCAATCAGACAAAATACAAGTGAACGTAAAAAGTGAGCAAAATAGGTCACCTTTAAACTCTAAATGTATATTCAGCTTATTTCAGGTTTATCTTACATTTTAGTGCAGTTATTGTTATGTATAATTTTTCAGCAATTATTTGATTACATGAACTTTTATTCATACTTTTTTTCTGTCTTATATTATTGCATTTAGGGAGAAGTATAATGTAGCTGACCATTAGTGTCCTACTTGTAGTGTAATCACAATTAGTGACAATCTCTATAAGTGGCATTTACATATTGTCCACATGAAGAAAAATAATGATCATTATTTTATCCTAATTGCGAAACAACACTCAATTACCCTTGTTAAATATTTCTACCTTTCTTGGGTTTCTTAACTCTGGTTTAGAAGAATAAACAACCTCAATAGCAGAGCTGTATAGTAATGAAGTAGAACTACTTCACTATTCTACTTAAGTACTAAAAGGCTATATCTGTATTCTACTGGAGTATTATTTTTTTCTCCTACTTTCACTTTTACTTGAGTACATATTTTCAATGAATGAAATACTTTTACTCCGATAAATTTTTTATGTGCTGCATCGTTACTTGTTACTAATTACGTAATTTGCGTAAGAAATCCCCTTTTCATTACGGCAGTTGCCTGTTCAGAAGTCAGTGACGATGTAAGTTTTTACTCTTTACATTTAGTTATTGTTGCAGCAGATGAATCTATTCCTGAGTTGTTTCAGTACTGAATGTTAACCGTTTAACCCTGTGATGTGAAGCTGCTAGTTTATCTGTATCTTGCTAGCTTGCTAACATTCCACTACATCACACTGTACTAGCTAGTGTGTGATACGTTTTTGGGCGCTTTAATCGTTACTGTGCTGGAGAGGATGTTAATTTTACTTGCACAGTGTGATAATTGTAAATTTTATTTCAGTATTTAATATTTATTTTTAATATAATAATATATTTAATATTTGTTAATTCCTTTTGCTACAGCCTTCTGCTAAAGATTAGAAATAATATAAACAATATGATATTCAAACTTTTGACTGCTTTCTTTAATAACTAAATAACACAATACTTGTAATTTTACTTTCAGTACTTGAGTAGTACATTTTAAAATAAAGTACTTGCAATACTTAAAGATGCAGTAGGTAAGTCTTATAAAACTAACTTTCTGTCATATTTGCTGAAACTGACCCTATGTTCCAGTAGAACTACATGAATTATGTAATATAAAAGAATCCAGCTCCTCTGGCACCACCTACAGCCTGTAGTGCGACTGGCAAAATTCCACCGCTCCCGGTCGATTTTCTCCAATCAGGGCCACAGGGGGTGTCTATCTGCCTGTCAATCACTGCTCATGCACGCACACGCATATAAGAGCGTTCTCCCCTCCCCCCTCCCTGCGCAGGAGCTGCAGAAAGGTTTCCTTAAACTGAATATTGGAGTGGCTTTTCAGAGGTGGCGTGAGCTCCGGGATTTTAAAGATCTGAAGAACGATGCAGATGTAGCCACATTTCTTCTCGACAGGTAACATAATTACCATAAATGATTTGTCTTTCACTTGGTTATTAGTAGTCAAAAGTCCACAAAGCTATGTTGGTGAGGATGATAGTAACGTTTGCACAGTGGTCGGTCTGACATGATGCTGAAATGGCTAACGCTAGCCTGCTAGTTAGCATCGTTTTACGGTTGGTGAGTAAACATTGTGTTAGTGTTTAGTTATTGAAAATGTTGTCTGACATGCCGGCAGTTGTGTCAAACTCCCTTATGTGGGAGGGGCTTAGGAAACGTTTTGGGCTGCAGCAGAAAGGGGGGAGGGACTGAGAAGTTGTCGATGTTCAAATTTGTTGGCAAAGTCCTGGATCTTCACAATCTTACCTACAGCAGCTTTAAGTACGTCTCTGTTTTTTTTAGGTCGGATAGAATCTATCTCTGTTGATCCCGTTTGTTTGTTTACAGCTTCCATGGCTGTACTTCAGCTGTAGAGTGCTGGGTTTGCGTTTTTACAAGTATATCTGGAGACCCTGTCAAATGGGCAGTTGATACCAACACACAGGCCAAAACACAAACAGACATTCCGTCACAGAATGGAAATTTCAAAAGGCGAAAAAATACTGGCTCTAGCCTTGTTGTCGGAAAAGATAGTATTTCAACTTAGCATGTTTCCTTAATATCTGACGAAATATTGTGGTAATTTTTAGATTTAACAAAGCAAATACTGTATATCACATATTGCAACTTTAATGGAAACTGTTTCTATAATTTTGCAGCCAGAAGATATAACACATAATGTAACATGGAACTTTCAAGATATTTTATATTCTTATAAATATTTTTCCTTAATAATCACAACCTTGTAATTCACAGTTTCTATCCCAGCTGTGTTCACCTCACCTGTCATTGTGAAGATCCCCACCACCAAGCCAATGCTCCGGTTTCCCAGCAGGGCCATCTCCGTTCCAGTGGCTGCACTTTTCTTCTGTTCCCTTTTGGACTTGAAAGAAGCCCAGATGCCGGTCCCGAGGACCAGCAGGTAGAAAAACACCATCGCTATCACTCCTGGGATGTTAACAGCCATGATGGAGGCTGACTGGCTTCTTCACTAGCTGATGTCTGACTGACTGACTGATTGAGTTTTAACCCTTGTGTTGTCCTTCGGGTCCCAGTGACCCGAAGGACAACACAAGGACTATGTACTTCCCTTTACTTTGTTGAGAATTGCTCTCTAAACAAGGGTTAATACAGCACCTTAGTTCTTGTTTGTACAGCATTTTGGTCAGCTTAAACTGTGTTTAAATGTGTTCTAGAAATAAACTTTACTTACTTACTTTACAAGAAACAGGGTTCAGAGAGCAATTCTCAACAAAGTAAAGGGAAGTACATAATCCTTGTGTGGTCCTTCGGGTCACTGGGACCCGAAGGACCACACAAGGGTTAAGGAAAACAGGAGCAACATAACAGAGAAAACAGAAAGCTTTGCCAATGTATATATTCATCAAAGCCCTCCGGTGAAATAGATGGTTACAGGTTTTGCAGGTGTATTACTTGGCAGTGGTTGGTAAGGCATAGCAATGCCATAATTAAAACGGCCTTTTGAATGGGTGTGCTAGGGGCACTACTATGAACACATTAAAATCGCTATTTTTAAAACACTACGAAGGCTCGACACAACATGAAACTTTGCTCGAAGTATCACCAGGGGCTCTACACTTGAACTCGAGCATTGAGAACATTGTTTGTGTAATAACTTTACAATGCGCAATGTGGTTGTACATTTGTAGCCTACAGTATATTAAATTACGCCCCCCTTCCATTTTTTTCTTCTTTTCAGTCTGTGTTTGTGTTGGCCTACTATTTTCTTTTCCCTTGTCCCCCTGTACTTGTGTAAAGCTTCCTTGGGTTTCATGAAATGCGCTATATAAATCAAAGTAATTATTATGTTGGTTGCTACGACTTTCCCGCACAGCTCAAGTGAAGAAAATGACCTCTTCTGAAGAGTCCATCATGTTTTTTTAATCCTCCGTGTCCTATTTGGCTACTAGCAACTGTGTGGAGGAGGGGTGGGGGGGACGGTGCGCAATCACGGAAGGCTTGTATCATGTGGACGCACCGACAGTTTTGTTTTCATTACTTAGAATTCCTCATGGGGGCGACAGAAACTACGCACTACAGCTTTAAGGTAACATCAGAATACATGGAATCATTTCTGTGGGTCAGGTTGTGCAGCAGTAACATTTTGCCACAAATGACTTCCCTTAAACTGATAAAACATTCCCTTACCTCCCCTTGTTTAGGTCCATACATACCATATTCTGTCAAATGTAATTTTCAAAGTCTTACCAGTAATAAAAGGTGAGCTGTGCGCCACCAACATCACGATTACCAAGTTTAGTCCCACAGAAGGTCTGTACACCATCTCAGCTGTGCCAACAATGACGCCTCCTCTACAGGATGGATTAACATACACCAAGTAATTTAGTGGACAAATTAATGAAAATTGTGACTAATAGAAAACACAACTTATTGCAGGTTTTCTTTCACACATTCAAAGAGATCTGTCTAATGTAATACAGAAGAAGAGAGTTCATTGCATACATTTTAATATTTTGTGGTTTTGCAAATATCTTCCCTATCCAAATATTTATTGAGCCCTGGAGGTCTGCAATAATTCCTACCCTGTTGAAGGTTTTAATGTTCCGTCGACTCTGTGTGCATCGTGTATAAATGCGTTTAAGTATCCTTCAAGTCAGCTGGAACCTGGTTTGTAGTGTTAATATAACACTAATAAGTTAATCATATGCAAAAGGCCAATACCAACTGAACATAATAGGTATTATAATAAAGGTATTGGAACTACATTTTTGTCAAAGATTATTTTGAGGGCATTTTCGGCCTTTGTTTTTGACAGGACAGCTGAAGACATGATAGGGGAGAGAGAGGGGGGAATGACATGCAGCAAAGGGCTGCAGGTCGGAGTTGAACCTCGGCCCGCTGCATCGAGGAGTAAACATCTATATATGGGCGCCAACTCTACCAAATGAGCTATCCAGGCGCCCGTTGGAACTACATTTTGACACAAAAGGTATAAAATGTACTTCTCACTTCGAACTTGTAAAATACGGACGTTTGGGCAGTGGCTGTCAGCGTCAGATACGACGCAAAAATCCCCCTTCAGCGTGTGTGTAGAGCAGAGCAGCAGCTACGCAGCACTTTAAGATGACATAGTATTAAGAGAGACAACAGTAGAGAGTAGTATGAAAAGTATTTTTTGTTTTCTTTGAGTACAGTAAGTTCACAAACAGACAGAACTAACTCTTTAACTGGAATCGTTTTTAAGGAACAAGAAGGAATTTTAGTGTCCAGCCCCGTCTCCCGCATGTCACGGAAACTTACCTTTTATAAGCCCACCCACAATCTTTTCCTTAACCTAACTGCATCAAAAGTGACGACAATAGTCTCGACCCAGCGGGTTTAGATAAAAAGTGTGAAGATATAACGCTAAGAGGCTTTTAGCGTCAACAACAACACCAAGCGTCTGTATTTTACTCGATGGGAGTGAAACTGTGTTGAAACCTCCTTTCCAGAAAGAGAGAGAGAGAGCAGTGTTGGTCGAGCGAGCAAGAGAGTGAGTGAAGAGATGGAGCGCCAAACAAAGCTGTGAATGAATCAGAGGAATAAACCGTTATTTCACGTTCATTTTGTTGTTTCACATTGGTTACGTTCCAAAGCACACACTAACACACCCACGACTCCGCAGGATGATGCCGCATTGCCAGAGTTTGTGTGAATGCAGAGCTTCATCCTGTCTGTGTGTGTGTGTGTGTGTGTGTGTGTGTGTGTGTGTGTGTGTGTGTGTGTGTGTGTCGGTTAAACTTGTGCGGCAGTATCAGGCGCCGAGGGGCATGACAAAGCAGCGGTACTTATAAGTAGAAAATAAGAATGGTCTGCACACCCTGCGCGCTGTTATTAAATGGGGGTTACACCCCATTTGGGGCCCAAATAATTCAACTAATAATTCAATAGTAACCTTGTTTTTATAGATTCCTTATTCCTGCTCATATTTTGCAGCTTATATTTCATCAGGACCGTGTTGTGAACTGTTCCTGTCCTAGGTGAGGTGTGTTTTATTGATGTTGCAGTCAGAAGTGGGTTGATTCACTCAGGAAACAGAGTTACAGATTTCTAAGATATTTAATTGACATTGAACACAGAGGCCATCAATCCCCATTCGGGTAACACCAATAAATGTAAATAAACATGAACACTAAATCAACAGAAATGCACACCCAAATCATTAAAACCCAATCAAGACCCAATCAGGAGGCGTCGGGATCGTCGTTTTCGAAAAACGGGGACAGCATCACACCCCCAACCGGCCCGTCAGACACCAAGAGTCTGGGTCTGCCGAGGTTTCTTTCTAAAAGGGAGTTTTTCCTTGCCACTGTCACGATAGCCACTGCTAATGCTTGCTCTTGAGGGAATTACTGTAATTGTTGGGGTTTTGGAAATTATAGAGTGTGGTCTAGACCTACTCTGTAAAGTGTCTCGAGATAACTTTTGTTATGATTTGATACTATAAATAAAATTGAATTGAATTGAATTGAGCAGTGTTTCCAACAGTTTCTGGTTAGGGGCTCCGTAATGCCGGAATAGTGTAGACACGAGTCGTAAACATAGCAAAAGATATCGATATATAGAAATGTAGTAGTTAATATAGCCCCCTAGATACAGCAATAGATTGGGGTAAGGCTACATTTCTGCACTGTTTCCCCCCTCGCTGGTATCTTATTTAGTCATTTAAAAAAGAAACATTCTCATCTTGATTTGCACCACCTGTGGGAGTCAGCGGTTGTGGTGAGTGCTGGGCTTTCACTTTGAACACATCCCACTTCTCAGGAAGCAGGCCTTTGTTGAAGAGCACAGAAGCCAGGTAGGAGAAAAACAAGATGGCAGCAATGGCAGACAGCATGGAGATGGTCTTAACCGGAGAGTACTGGACATAAACACCGTCCTCAAGAGTGCATCCTGGGAAGTGAATGACTGGTGCTAACCCTAGTAATGGATTGCCACTGAGCAGTCTTAACACAGTTCCCACCAGGAAACCCAACATAGCCCCGTAACCGTTGGAGATGTTGAAGAAGAGGACGCAGACGAGTTGAGGGAAGATTATGACGTAGGCCACTTCACCACCAATGAGCCAGAACAATGAGATGCTGTTTTCCAGGTTGGTCAGTGATGTACCAACTAAGCCCACTACCAAGACCGAAGCACGGATCACCCACTGAGTCTCTCTGTCTGAAGCCTGCAGAAGAAAGTAGAGAGGAAGAAGAACAGGTAAACAGCAGATAATTGAGACTGTCCTGCTTTATCATTCGTGCCACCTTATTCCATTAATACTCTCCTGTCCTCCATTCCCTTTATTTTGTGACTCAGAAGGTGGAGAACAAATTCATATTTCACCTGAGGTCTCAGGATGTTCTTGTATATGTTGGAGGTGAAGACAGAAGCGGCAGAAAGCAAAGCAGAGTCAGCCGATGACATCACGGCGGCAGCCACACATCCAGTACCGATGATGGAGATGAAGGACGAGGTGAGGTGCTGCAGGGTGAGGGGCAGAACTAGAGCTGATTCCCCTCGTTCATATGGAGATGGAGAACCATAGGAAGTCAGGTTCCAGTCTGAGGCATGGACACACAAGAAGGAAACACTGAAAAATAGTCACATTATCTGTTTGAGGGATTCTGAGATGAGCCTACTGTATATACTAAGGAGTGAACTAAGTACTGTGTGATAAGCTACAAGGAGCACAGTGGGCCCAGTTGATTTTTTAACCAAGTGTGGTAGATTGCAGGTAGAAGTGAGGGGAGTGGTAATTGAAGGAAGTTATCTTGCGGCCTGTTGGTTCCACCCCCGAGCCTTATATGGACTTCCTGCCCCAACAAGGACAGGCTGGGATTAATTGAGTGATTAGGTTTGGAGGGAAAAGGGAGGCAGGTGGTTTAACTGGGAAGAAAGAGAACCAGAGGAGGAGAGGGAAGAGACTGAGTGAGACAGAGTGGTTAAAAGTAGTGAAAGTAATACTGATCAAAACTGTGTGACTAACTGGTGTGATCTGGACTGGCTGCCTACCCTCCTGTGTACCAAACATTGACTGTAAATATGAATGGACAATGCATCCGGTTTGGCGAAGTGCTGAAAATGCATAAGTGCCTTAAACCTGCATTCTATCTGAATTCCAGCAGAGGGCGACACGTGCGGTTGCAAAAGGAGTTTGGTTTCTGTAGAAGTCTATGAGAAAGTGACCCACTTCTCACTTGATTTATGACCTCAGTAAACATTTTCATAATGAGTTTATGGTCTCAATCGCTAGTTTTAAGTCTTCTGCAACACAGAATGATGTTCATTTTTTTAATTATGATCTCGTTGATTTTAAAATCGGCAATAAAGCAGGGGGTGTTTTAGGGCGTGGCTATGATGTGATTGGCAGTGAAAGCGTGTAACGTAACGTGGCTCCTCCCTCACTCCTCCCTCTCGTCTAAATGGCTGCGCCCGTTACAGCAAACTCAACGATGGATAGCAGAGCTCCACAAACCAATGGGTGATGTCACACATGCTCTGTCCATTAATATTAACAGTCTATGGTACCGAACGGTTTTGAATGAGGACCGCTTGTGGATTACCTGTGGATTGAAGACGACCAAAACGGATTGTGGACGGTGAAGCAGTGGACGGTGAGGTAGTGTTGAAAATCCCCCTCCTACGCTGTCAATTATCCTGAATAAAACTTCCCAACTGTGTTCAACTGTACTCCTGGTGCCGGCTTTTGTCATTGAACTGGTGACGTGGAAAGCCCACACCCCAGGGCTTGCCACACAAGATACCATTCAAATCACCTTCATGCAGTTGGTTCATTTTAATGGCACAGGCACTCATATAGGCCCTTGAGCATTTGGCCTCCAGTCTGGAACATGGGATATAAGGATATTCTGCTCCTGAAGACTTTGTTATATTGATACAACATGAAAAATTCATAGACAGTTTATTACATTTTTGTTTTAAAACGTAAAACTTTTGCTACTTTTTACGTCCGGCGTCCACACTACCACCCCTTAAAATGAGACATTTTAAAACACTGCCAACCCCATTTTAGTTTCATAACTCTGGGATTGTGTTTAAGTCTGGACAGCCACGTTCGCTCCCTCATTGGGTCTTATCAGTCACGGCTACTACTACCTCCATGTGCAGGATGTTAGCTATTATTCAAGCAATCTGCGACAGTTCCAATGTCCTGTGGGTTTATTGGGTAAACAAATAATGGTTCATGAAGCTTCATTTGGGCATCACTACTAAAAGGTTTGTCAGGACAGAAATTGGTTTTATTTTAAAATACCATTAAAAAATCATATTGGTGTGGATGTAGTCTTAATTTCTGACACAAACATTATTTATTTTTCTTGAAGATATTAGTTTTCACAGCTTACCCCAGTATGTAGAATATGTTAATACCTGTGGATGCAGCAACTGCCCCAAGCAGTATAGAAGGTATCCCAAATACAGGGAAGATGACAGCAGCGACAAAGCAAGTGATCTTGGCTGTGGATGTTGAAGACGCCGACAAAGTCCTCTGGTGGAAGCCCTGATATCCCACACCCCCTATTGCCTGAAAAATAAAACAAGTTAGTTGGTAAAATTAAAAACTTGTGTTGCAACCTTGACATTCATAGACATACTGTTTTAGATAATAGCCTTGGCCTAAAACCTGATTCTTAAGTTAAAATTAAAAACAAACTATTTAAATATGGATGCTATCCTTTTTCTAAAGATATCTATTAAGACTGGAGCAAATTGAATTCCATTTCATATCAGCCATGTTATTGCTTCCTGTACAACCAAAAAAAAAAAAAAAATTTTTTTGGTTTTTTTTTTTGTTTTTGTGTACCAATCCAGGGAGCGTGTAAGGTGTTGTTCATCAGTGTCTGGCTAATGTCCAAGGAGTAAGGGTTCATCAAAGCAAAGGGAACACAGATCCACTGCAGAGACAAATAGAAATGGAAAGATTTAAACACAAAAAACTTTTATGTACGTCCTTTGGAGTGTTTTATTCCTTTTGTAAGACTATTTTCTTAAAACAAAAAGCTAAAAGTAAAGCAAACTCACCAAGCTGAAGAATATGAGCACAAGCTGTATAATATCTGTGTAGGCCACAGAGTAGAGACCTCCCAGCAGTGTGTAGGTAATGGCGATGGCAGCAGAGATCCAAATGCACAAAGTTAAGGACAAATCCAAGACCACAGTCATGCTTCCTCCTGTCAGACATATTGTATCAGTGACATTTCATAACCAGTCTTTGTGTGAATAATGTGTTTACATTCATTGAAGTAAATCATACTGTATCTACACAGCGTAGTTCGGAATTTATATCCAAGTATACATTTATTTCACTGAACACATAAAGTTATTTGTTAACAGATAAAGGAATTGTAAACAAAGCCACTGTGCAAGTGCTTATGTAACATACCTAAACCAATGAGTGTTAAGGGCACCCAGAGCACATCAAGAGAAAGCGAAACCAAGCAGAGTCCAGCTGTTAGTACTTTTCCATACTTGGCATGGAAAGGGTCCATCATCGTCACATACCTTCTTTCTCTCATTGGCTTTGCAAACACCAAGCCAACTTTATTTATAATAGGACAGAAGAAATCACAATTAGAAAAAATAGTAATTAAGTAAGAGGGAAATAACAAAACAAGAAAAACATGTAAGGTGTAAAGTTAACATGATTTATTTCTTTCCAACATGTTCAAATTTAAAAAGCAGAAATGACTTTAGGTAACATCCAGACACACACACGCACACACACATTAGATTTTCTCTGCCGACTCATAAGTAACATTAAGCTATTTGACTTAGCTAGCTAGCAAATAATGTTTAGTTTTGTTAAGGAATAGCTACAGGCTAACTAAGTGGTTTTTAGCTAGCTAGCAAACAATGAAATGTAGCCTACAATAAAAAATGAATACAGCCTCCCTCTAATCTTAAAAGCATTAACGCTGTTATTTCAAAGACTTCAATTTAATTAAAATGTCTGTTAAGTCACTATGCATGCATATTTACAACCATGGAATCAACCGGACTCAAACGTTTGGCACTGTGAGCCTCCAAGCGACGGGATCATCAATGCGTTTGGCAGAGACCTTTCTCTCTGGTGATAATATTTTGGCGATTGGACTCACAGTTTTTTAATTAAAGTAGGAACTTGAGAGGTAAAATCTCCTTTAAATTAACTTTTTAACCTGTCAAAAAAATGTTGTCTGCCCACCCTCCTCCACTCCCTCACTGTGCCCCAATCACCATCGCAACACATACACACAGACACGCACACACACACACACACACACACACACACACACACACAACACACACACACACACACAAAACCTGTTTGAGTCGTGATTCATCCGGATCTTTCACCCAAAGGGGTAAGCCAGACTCCACAAAGCGTACCTCCTATGCAGCCATTTTGTTGCTATCAAGCTATCACCCACCATTAGCATTCCCATTGACTGCCATTCATTTTGGCGCCACTTTGACAGCGAATAACTTTACATCTGAAGTGTTTAAAGACTCTATTTGTCCATTGTTTATTTCTAAAGAAACACGACAATGTATAAAAGGCTCCATTACCTTGTATCTCATGTTATGGCACCGTAGCAGACGTTTTCGTAAAAATGTGCTAACGAATGTGTCATAACCACACAACTTACTGTCGCATAGTAGAGAAAGTTTAATTACTAATGTTAACTAGCATTTTAGTTAGCAATAATTAGCCTGTGCCTATGTTATCTCCTTACATATACTTACGCTCTCCATCTCTGCAAGATTCGGAGTGATTGAGATTTCTCTTGGCACAGCTACCAGAAGACATCTACGTCGTCAAGCTCAGTTTGAGCTTGCGAAGCAACGCTCTGCCATCACCGTAGAGCTTCTAATTGACTTCAATGGTCTCTGTGGAAAACAATGGCGTCACATGTTCTATTTCTTTTACTGTCCATGCTTTCACTAGACTCTTTAAATTAACTCATGAGTCGCGAGTCTCTAGTATCATTAACTCGGATCAGTTGAGTACTACTACAATTTAATCTAAAATGTTAACAGCGCCACACACAAACCTCTTGCAACATTAGCCACTGCTAGTCCTAGCCATCTTAGCTGCCAAAAGCTTTATAACTAACAATTTCGTAGGCAACCACAACTCCACAAGTCAACTCAAGCGATTGAGTGAGCAGAGAGACAGGTTAAAGGAACTTCCCGACCCGCAGACTCAGAGCCGGAGGGTGGTGATGGTGCAGTGGATATGACAGATGCCTTTGGTGTGGGAGATCTGGGTTCAATTCCCACTGCGATACATCAACCGTGTGTCCCATGACTCATTATGACTCATCATGACTCATGAGTCCTCGATGACTCATGAGTTCTCTAGTGAGTCAGTCAGTCAGTCGCACGAATCAGCTGGCTACGTTGTCATGAGTGGATCTGTAGCAGACGAGTGAGTGAAGTCTCTTCTCGAGTCAGGGTAAAGAAAATCCACAACAAAAGGCATTCTTTAACTTCTGAAATAACATAAAATTTTCTGCACGTAGCCTAGCTAGGCCTACTGTGTATGTATGCAGTATGTTAAAATGCAATTAGGTCGAGCAGACAGTCCAAAACATTGCAAACTTGCCTCGGCTCGCCTATAGTAGCAATACTGACTCAAGTGACTTGCACAACCCGGATCAGTTTAGCAAGTGACTCAGAATAACACAAATCCTTAAAAGGAATCAAGTTTGCCAGGACTAACACACACACACACACACACACACACACACACACACCTGGCCTATATACCTCAATGATACAGCTTACTTAGGACTGGTAAGCTGTGTTCGAAACCGTTCCCTATCATGGAGATAGTGCATAGTGTGTTACCCATTTTGTAGTGTTGTTCGAATTATCCACGGTATATATATATATATATATATAGGGTATAGTGAGTGAATGAATGAGGGAATGGTTTCTAACACAGCTGTAATATAAGCATTGGGATGTCCACCACGTAGCAGGCACACTGTCAACAAAATTGTGAAATGTTCTAGTTCCATTTACTAATGTGTCAACATCAATTTCACATTGCTGGTGTCTCCTGCTTTGCATTGTAAATACAGTTTTATCTATTTCTAATCTATTTCATTTAAAGACATTGTTGAATTCAAGAAAAACCTAAACTTGGTATTCTTATTATTTTAATAATTATTAATTAATCTGATGGCACACTTCAACCTCAATAGCACAGCAGGACTCTCAAGTTTATTATGGTAACATCAGCAATACATAGAATCATTATTGTGGGTCAGGTTGGGCAGCAATAACAATTTGCTTTTGTTTACAAGACACAGATGACTTCCCTTAAACTACTAAAACACTCCCTCACTTTCTCTTGTTTAAGTCCATACATACAGTATCCTTTCAAATATAATTTCAAACTCTTACCAATAATAAAAGATGAGCTGAATGCCATTAACATCACCAATACCCAGGTTAGTCCCATAGAAGGCGTGTACACCATCTCAGCTGTGCCAACAATGAAGCCTCCTCCGACAAACGTAGCTACAGGATGGATTAACACACGAGCAAGTCATTTGGTGAACAAACAGCAGCTATTTGGACCATTTGGACTCATTTTCTTTCACACATTCAAAGAGCTCTGTCTGATGTAATACAGATAGTTCATTGCATACATTTTAAATATTTTTTTGATGTTGCAAATATTTTCCTTATCCTAATATTTATTGAGCCCTGGAGCTCTGCAATAATTCCTACCCTGTTGAAAGTTTTAATGTTCAGTTTATCAAACCTGTTTTTTGTTTGTTGCTACCCCCCTTAAGGCCGGGACACATATAGCCGACGGGCGACCGTTGACAGAAAACCCCGTCGATATGATCAGTCGCGTCCCCAAGGTCCAAAAAACCACAGAACAGACCAAAAAGACGAGAGGAGATGAGACGTAATACATCTCTATAACAGCAGGCGGCGTTAATCTGTATTGTTGCCCAAGAAATGAAAACCGGCAGCTGATTGGACGAACGCGTCACATGGGTTTGTTTTCTCCGGATATTGAGAGCCAGACTGTCATAGCGGCCGTTCAGAATACGATCTCATATTGTACTAAAATAGTTCACTGAAACATGTTTCTGAAAACATTTTAAGCGAGAAATAGGCCATGCAGTTGCTGAATCTGTCTTCATTTCAGATCAACAAAGGTCAGTTTAAAAGATTTTCATCAGATTTTGAGAGACTGTAGTCACCTCATTGCGCTCGTCATTTCCAGGTGAGTCCCGATTTCCCTGCCGCCGACCGAACATGTCAGGTCGGCCAAAATGAACGCCGACAGCCCCCCAGACGGACGACGGCACGGGACACATGGAACAGACTCCAGTCACCGACCTCGCCAGACTGTCCCATGGCCGATAATCGGGTTAATGTGTCCCAGGCCTTAATGTACTGTTTGCGGTGCTGTTGAATTATTGTGCGCTATACTGAGAGATGTTTCCAATATTTGATCCACCCCAATTATATCAGGGAGGTCTGACTATTGACCGCCTCGTTCCCTCGACTCTGTGTGCGTTGTGTGAAAATGCGGAACCTTGTTTGTACTGTTAATTTGTAGTGTTAATTTAACACTAATAATTTAAGAATATGCAAAAGGAAAATATAAACTGAACATTATAAAGGTATTGGAACTGCATTTTGACACAGGGCCACGCAAGACAGGACACTGTGTAATAAGGCAGGAGCTGCTTTATATACCTTATCATTTTGATTAAATATTGTGCTAAAAGGTATAAAATGTAGCCAACTTTTATCGGTAGGTATTTGTAAACACACAGCGTACAAAGTTAGTTGTTAGAGAGATTTTGCTTCTACGTGATGATCATTTTGGATCATTTTGGAGGCAGCTGTTTGTGGTGCTGTTGAACAGCCTAACCCTAACCCTCTGAAGAAGCAACACGGTTTGTGAAACGTCACCACAACCTGGATATGTTTCTAAACTGGTTCAGAAGACTAAACAACCTCAATAGTAACCTTTGTTTTTATACATTTCTTATTCCTGCTTATATTTCATTAGGCTGTTTGTGTATGGATTCAAATGCTTATATTCTATTGTACAACTTTTTATTTTATTATTTATTTATATGGACAGACATGTCAATTTATTTAAAACATCTTATTGCTTAATGGAAACAGTTTCTATGAGTTTGCAGCCAACAATTATAACACCACTGTAAAGAACTTTCAAGATATTTTATGATCTTATAAATATATTTCCTTAATAATCACAACCACGTAATTCACAGTTTCTGTCCTAGTTGTGTCAGCTGTGTTCTCCTCACCTGTCATTGTGAAGATCCCCACCACCAAGCCAATGCCCCGGTTTCCCAGCAGGGCCATCTCCGTTCCAGTGGCTGCACTTTTTTCTGTTCCCTTTTGGACTTGAAAGAAGCCCAGATGCCAGTCCCAAGGACCAGCAGGTAGAAAAACACCATCGCTATCACTCCTGGGATGTTAACAGCCATGATGGATGCTGACTGGCTTCTTCACTAGCTGATGTCTGACTGACTGACTGACTGACTGACTGACTGACTGACTGACTGAGTTTTAAGGAAAACAGGAGCAACATAGCAGAGGAACTTAATATATTCATTAAAGCCCTCTGGTGAAAGAGATGGTTACAGGTTTAGCTGGTGTAGTGGAAGTTTCCTTTGCAGCAGGGGGGGAAATTTCAGAGTTTAGTATAATGAAACAAATAAGACAGTCTGAGACTAGAACCAAGTTGGGTTTTTGTATTTTATTAACCAAAGTATATATATATTTGCAAATAGGAGCAACATGATTTCACAAAAGGCTGCAGCCCAGTGTGGAGTCAGTTTCTCAAATGAGTGAACAGAACACCAGGCTTATATGCATCTTCAGAGTGACAGCACACACACACTTGGATTATTATGACGCTACAGTTCTTACAGGCAATCTGATACACATGAAGACAATCAGAAAAACACAAGAGACATCTCGGAGCCATTTCGCCTCCTCCTCCCTGTACGATAGTTTTAGGGTGACCTTGTAGCCCCTATCTGTTCAGACAAACAGTGCTCACATTATGTTCCAGACTGGACGTCTCAGCAGTTAGAATCAAAATCTGCATGGGGGAAATGAGATCAACTCTTTCAGCATTTTTGAGAGAAGTAAAGTTTTATTTGGAAATTTTCCCATTACATTCCACCCTTTTGATTACAACCTAATCACAATACAAAAATTACTTTAATGATTACATATATTTTTTGCAAATAGCGTCTTCCATGTCCATGTCTTCTATTGTCAGAGGTGTGTGTGTGTGTGTGTGTGTGTGTGTCAGCACTACCTTCCTCATCAGTTTTTGAACTCAGTCAAACAGAGGGACAGGTGCTGCTCTCTGTCTGAGGTTTTTTGCTTTTTCTTCGGGCAGTTACATACCCAATGTCCAAAGTCCTTGCAGTACAAACACTGGTCTGGTTTGTTGGGCTGACCATTTTGCCCACGGTACCCTGCCTGGGCCTCTCTGGCTCGACCACGTCCTTCGTGGGAGCGGCCTTTTTTGGGTCCGCGTTCCATATGTTGCCCACCAGCCTGTTGTAACATGCAGACAAACGCTTCAAACATGGTTTTCTCACGTACTCGTTGGTCTTTCCACCCGATGCAGGTGTGACTGATGTTGTCAGTTGATTTGTGTATTGTGATTAGGTTGTAATCAAAAGGGTGGAATGTAATGGGAAAATTACATTTAAGCCTAATTCCTTATATTTTTATGTTTAATTCGTACTTCTCTCAAAAATGCTGAAAGAGTTGATCTCATTTCCCACATGCAGATTTTGATTCTAACTGCTGAGACATCCAGTCTGGAACATAATGTGAGCACTGTTTGTCTGAACATATAGGGGCTACAAGGTCACCCTAAAACTATCGTACAGGGAGGAGGAGGTGAAATGGCTCCGAGATGTCTCTTGTGTTTTTTCTGATTGTCTTCATGTGTATCAGGTTGCCTGTAAGAACTGTAGCGTCATAATAATCCAAGTGCATGTGTGCTGTCACTCTGAAGATGCATATAAGCCTGGTGTTCTGTTCACTCATTTGAGAAACTTACTCCACACTGGGCTGCGGCCTTTTGTGAAATCATGTTGCTCCTATTTGCAAATATATATATACTTTGGTTAATAAAATACAAAAACCCAACTTGGTTCTAGTCTCAGACTGTCTTATTTGTTTCATTATACTAAACTCTGAAATTTCCCCCCCTGCTGCAAAGGAAACTTCCACAACACTGGTTAATTACTTGGCAGTGGTTGGCAAGGCACAGGAATGCCATTATTAAATATTTGTGTTAGCGAGCAGTTGAACAAGTGTATATACTTATATAAAACAACCAGCATGTTGTGAAATGATTCAATCAATCACTTTATTTGTGACTCTCTGGAGTGCTTTCATCCTAATGCTGCTAATGCCTAATGCTACGCTATTTTCTATCACGTTCCTGCTCCGCTCTTATTTTGTGTTTTTGGACTTCCTGTTTTATTCTGAAATGTATTGTTTGTTGTCATTACAGTTCACTTGTCTTCCCCTCTTTGTCTGTTTTTCCTGCCTGTGTGACTACCTTCCCATCCCTAATGTGCATCACCTGTTAGTTATCATCATCCCCAGTTCCCACTGCATATATTCTCCCAGTGTTCACTCAACCTCTGCCAGATTGTAGTTGTACTTCGTGTCACTCACTCCAGCATTATTTCCCTTGTGTATTCTCTAGTGTTTTTTGACTTTTGCCTTACTCCTGACAACAGGGCTGGACTGGCCATCTGGCATACCGGGCATTTTCCCGGTGGGCCGACGGACTTTTGGGTCGAATCGAGCGGATTCACGCCAGGCTACGTGGTCTCTGTTCTTTAACAGATTTAACTTTACCCTTTCCTATCGTCCTGGTTCCAAAAATGTCAAGCCAGATGCTTTGTCCCTCCTGTTTGATCTTGACCCATCCCCTGAAGAACCTACGAACATTTTACCTGATTCCTGTGTCTTGGGAGCCATTGCTTGGGAGGTGGAGGAAAGGGTTAAAAGGGCACAAGAAGGTCTCACAGTTCTGGCTGGCTGCCCTCCTAATCGTCCGTTTGTTCCAGTTGAACTCTGTGCTCAGGTGGTCCATTGGGCGCACACCTCTCTTCTCACCTGCCATCCTGGTGTCAAGAGGACCATGTTTGTGGTGCAGCAACGGTTCTGGTGGCCGTCCATGAAGAGAGAGGTTGTAGAGTATGTGGCGGCCTGTCCGGTCTGTGCTCAGAATAAGATTTCTCGCCAAGCTTCTGCTGGTCTCCTACAGCCCCTGTCTGTTCCTAAGCGTCCTTGGTTGGACATTTCCATAGTCTTTGTCACTGGATTAACTCCCTCTGACGGCAACACTGCTGTGCTGACAGTAGTTGACAGATTCACCAAGATGGTAAATTTTATTCCTCTGCCCAAGTTACCCTCTGCTAAGGAGACGGCAGAGGTTCTGCTTGCCCAGGTGTTCAGGCTTCATGGGTTCCCGACGGACGTGGTCCCCAATTCATCTCTTAGTTTTCTGTGCTCTTATCAGAGCTTCTGTCAGCCTATCTTCAGGTTACCACCCCCAGTCTAACGGACAGATGGAAAGACTCAATCAGGAGATGTAGACAAGTCTTCGCTGCCTGGTCTCGCAGAATCCGGCGTCCTGGTCCAAACAGTTGTTGTGGGTGGAATATGCTCACAACACCCTGCCCTGCTCTTCCACCGGTTTGTCTCCATTCCAGTGCGCTTATGGGTATCAGCCACCGTTGTTCTCAGCACTCGAGCGGGAAGTAGGAGTTCCTTCTGCGGTGGCTCTGGTCAGACGTTGTCGGCGAACCTGGACTAGGGCTCGACAGGTCCTCCTGAGGAACAGAGACCGATACAAGAAGTAGGCCGACCGATGGAGATCTGTGGCTCCTCAATATTGAGTGGGACAAAGAGTTTGGTTGGCTACCAAAGACCTTCCACTGCGTGTCGAGTGTCGTAAGTTGGCTCCTCAGTTTGTGGGTCCTTTTTTTCCTGTGTTCAAGATTGTTAACCCTGTGGCAGTCCAGTTGAAACTTCCCAGATCTATGAGAGTTCATCCCCCATTCCATGTGAGCAAGGTCAAGCCTGTTAAGGAGAGCGCGTTGGTTCCAGTCACTCCTCCTCCTCCTCCACCTTGGTTCATTGATGGGGGACCCGTGTACACCGTCCGCAAACTCCTGGCGGTTAGGAAGACGGGCCGTGGTCGTCAGTTTCTGGTGGACTGGGAGGGGTACAGTCCAGAAGTCCTAGCAATATCCTGGATCCGAGTCTGATCCAGGATTTCTACAGACTGCATCCTGACAAGCCTAGGCCGTCCGGTGTTCGGCCTTCGAGGGAGGGGTACTGTCACGTTCCTGCTCCGCTCTTATTTTGTGTTTTTGGACTTCCTGTTTTATTCTGAAATGTATTGTTTGTTGTCATTACAGTTCACTTGTCTTTCCCTCTTTGTTTTTCCCGCCTGTGTGACTACCTTCCCATCCCTAATGTGCATCACCTGTTAGTTATCATCAGGCCAGCTGACAGTCTTGCCTGGGCCCGGGACGAGATAAGCTTAGATGGGCCCCCCGCGCCCAGATCTCTCCTTTTTCCTTGCTCTTCCTCTCCCCTGCTCTTCCTCTCCTGTTCCTCTCCTCTCCTGTTCATCTCCTGTACCTCTCCTCTGCTCTTCCTCTCCTGGTCCTCTCCTCTTCCTCTCCTGCTCCTCTCCTATGCTCTTCCTCTCCTATGCTCTTCCTCTCCTCTGATCTTCCTCTAATCTGATCTTCCTCTCCTCTCCTCACATCTCTCACTGAAATTAATGTGATCAGTCTCTGATCCATCCTGCTCAGACTCTCCGACAGGGCATCTCTCTCTCTCTCTCTCTCTCTCTCTCTCTCTCTCTCTCTCTCTCTCTCTCTCACCGGTAGCCTGACTCTGTCCCTCCGTTGCGGGGCAGCGGGCCCCTCCCGCATCACTCTCTCTGTCACCTGACAGCAGCTGGATCTCTCTCCTCTCTGTCTCATCCTCTCTGACGGAGCTACCAAACTCAACTCTTTCTGTAAAAGAGAACGTGTTGTCTCAGGCTTTTATAGAGAGCTAATGGACGTTAACATGAGAGCTGGCCTGTTAGCTACGTTACATGGCTCGTAAACGTTGGCGCCGCTGTTTCTTACCTTGCTCTACGTTGACAGTTCCAGCTTCACCGTCACCACCTTTTTTAAAAAATATTTGTTTAGAAAATCTCTAAGGCCTCTATTTTCTTCTTCTCTTTTCCTTCCTTTTCTGAGCACCGGACTTGTGCTGACCGGACATTTTGAGCATACTGAACTTCAAATCTACTGAAAACAACATCAACTTTTGATAAGTGGCCAAACCATTTTTGTGTTGGGGGTGGGGGGGTTCTTGACCACTATTTCAAGGACAATTAGGAAGAAAACAAATAAAAAGCAAATATTATATATTTTTTTCCACAAATAGGCCTATTTAAAAAAATGTTTTTCAATTATTCCATAATTTAATGAGGGCCCAGTTCTGGGCCCCCGGTTCTGGGCCCCCCCCTACTGTGGGCCCGGGACAACAGACCCGTTTGTCCCCCCCTATCGGCGGGCGTGGTTATCATCATCCCCAGTTCCCACTGCATATATTCTCCCAGTGTTCACTCAACCTCTGCCAGATTGTAGTTGTACTTTTTATTCTCCAGTGTTTTTTGACTTATGCCTTACTCCTGACAACGATTACTGCCTACCACTTTTTGTACCGTCGCCTGCTTTGTTCTGAGTATAATAAAATCTCCTTACCTGTTATTCCCTGTCCGAGTCGTGCATTTGGGTCTGCCTTTGTACTGTGATATATTCCTTCAATTGCTTCCCTTCCTCATGTCTTTGTCCATTCCACCATAGTCTCACATTGCCAGACCTTCCTCCACAACGTGCTCTGGCTGATTGGCATTTCTTTAAAAGGTGCCCTGCCATACAAAACCGTTTTTACTTGCATTTTTTGAACTATGTTAGGTCCATATGTGTTTGTGTTATGTTGTGAATGTGAAAATTAACTGCTACGTCCTTTGTCAGCTCTAGCCACTGAAAAGAAATAAGCAGCGAAATCAGGCCAATTACAAAAGCTGGTCAGTCTGACATCATATTGCCTGAGCTAATTACTATTCATTTGCTCGCCCAGTTGGGCTGGTTGAAGGATTCTGACAGCCAGGCTCTCATTGGCTAGCTGTTAACCAGTCAGATTCAAACAGCTTAGCTTGTTGAGTATTAATGAAAACTGGCAGGAATCGAGCTGAGTCTTCCTGTAGTCTTTCTATACCATGCTAGAATGGCTTGAAACAAGGTAACCAAGGCATTTTTTCCACAAAACATGTTACAGAGTCCATGGTAGAACTTCAGACATTACAACAAAGTAATGAAATACGTGTGGCAGGGCACCTTTAAACCAATCACAATCGTGATGGGCGGTGCTGAGCGCCGGACAGAGCAACGGCGCCTCTGCAACATAGCCTCGGGAAGGAACTTGTTTTGGTGGAACCTGTGTACGTTCAAAAGTAAGTTGTTTTAGTCGTGCAACAGAAAACTCAGATTGGACAGATAGTCTAGCTAGCTGTCTGGATTTACCCTGCAGAGATCTGAGGAGCAGTTAACCATAGTCCTCAGAAATCCACCGGAGTTTAGAACGCCAACACAAAGAAAGAGGAAGGTGTCGGACATCCGGCCGAAATGAGAGACATCCAGCGTTTTTTTCAACAATTCCGGAAATGACACGTCGTCAATATAGACTAGTCCAACCAAGGAGGAATGGGAGAGACGTGAGGAAATCATGTGAGGAGAGAGGAAACAAGGACATGTGTTTTTACTCCCTCCCTGCCCACATACTCATCTACTTCCTATTTCCCTAATCAGCCTTGCAGTATATATACCGGCCCATCTCTACTCATTCCTTGCCAGATTGTCAGTCCTCAAAGAGTTAAATGAACTTCAGATAATTTAAGTGTATACGCAGTTGAAATACTTTTTCATATTTTTTTAAATATTTTCTTTTGCAAATATCTACCTTATCCTAATATTTATTGAGCCCTGGAGCTCTGCAATAATTCCTACCCCGTTGAAGGTTTGAATGTTCATTTTGCCATCTCAGCTGTGCCAACAATGAAGCCTCCTCCGACAATCGTAGCTACGGGATGGATTAACACACGAGCAAGTAATTTGTAAGTAAGTAAGTAAGTAAGTAAAATTTATTTGTACAGCGCTTTTCACAGACAAGGTCACAAAGTGCTTCACAATGTGCATAGACAATAAAACAGTCAATAATATAAAATACAAATACAACAAATACAATTATCAAATAAATAAAAGACATAGGCTACCCAAAAGCTAGCCTAAACAAGTGAGTCTTCACTTGTCCCTTAAAACAGTCCACATTCTCAGCAAACCTACTGGTTGGTAGAGCATCTAGAGTGTAGGTGCTATGGTTTAAAGCTCTATCCCCAATGCCTTCAGACCTAGAGTGTGCATGGATAGCAGATTTGGATTGACAGACCTGAGAGACCGGGATCGGGCATGTAAGTGGGATTATGTTGGCAAGATAGTCAGGGCCTGACCATGAGCCCCAGGTTATGCAGGGACTTGAATTGGATCCCAGAGGTTACAGGAAGCCACAAGGACATAGCAGAGGGGTGATATGGTTGTGCCCGCTGCTTGATCTAGGGGTAAGAAGCCCAGCAGCCGCTTGAATGATTGCAGGTGGTGAAGGACAGATTTTATTGAGTGAGGGAGAAAGAGAATTACAATAGTTGATAATGGGAGGAAAATGAAGGCATGGATGAGCATTCTAGCTCTGGCTGAGAGACCACAGCCCTTAATTTGCTAATATTGTAGAAGGTGAAAAAATTTGTCAATGATTTGATGTGAGTTTCAAAAGATAGATGTGTCAAATGTGTCACCTGTTCCTTAGATCAGTCGACGAGATGAGACAAAGGCCCAATGTTCTGCTTTGATCAGAGGAATAATCTCTTCTGGCTTATGATTAAAACCTCTGTCTTGATCTGGACTAACTGCAAAAGCTTCAGCCATCCAATTGTTTATGCCATCTATGCAACTAGGAGTCTAGTAGTAGGTGCCCCGCAAGTTACGTATTGCTCTCTCGACAGGTAATTCAGCCTATTCGTCTAAATCTACACAGTCTATGGTGTAAATTCGTTTTATAGTTGTTTGGCTAACTATAGCATGGTTGTGCATAACGCTAGAACGACGTCTAGATACTTTTCCTTGCGCCCCAAAAGAATTGTCTAGGCTAACGTTGTAACATAAATCTGTGTGCTATGACGGATCACAGGCAAAGGACACTCTAAATTGTAGTTATTTTTTTTCATTGCTTTTGCTTTGTACTGGAAGCCTTTACATGAAACGGCCACCGTGGGAGTTAAAACACTGTCGAATGGAGGGGCTAGAAAGTAATATTCAGTTGGTTGTCATATAGAATTTCACCGCTTAGATGGGAGAAGTTTTTCCAACAATGTAGCTTTAACATAACAAATGTGACCATAGAATAAGCATTTTAACCACACTCTACACTACTGCACAGACAATACTAACCTCCTTCAAATTACTTTGACGAAAGTGTTTCAATGTCAAACACCCCAAGCAGCAAAATCCTTGCCATTGAAGTCCCACTGGATGCCTGGCAAGCAGAGCCATACACACTTTAAGCTATGCGTGAACACCTGAACCCGACAATTTCTTTCTGGTTGAACAAAATAAAATTGATAGGCTTAAAAGTCTTATTTCAGTATAGTAAACAACATATCCAGCATTCCAGATTTATGTACAATTGACTGTTGAAATTGGTCCCAATAGTATTATGACAAGCATTCCTGGTCCCTACTGTCAATGTTGGAGATTTCACATTATCAATAAGTAGTGTCCAAAGAGCAATTGCCACAAGGTACCCAGGAAATTTGGGAGATTAGATTAGACAAATTCTTACAGTAAAACTGTATTCGATTATGACCAATTAATATAGAAGACAAGGTGATTGCAAGCAGTTCACATACTTTCCAACAGCACTGCATAAAAAGTACCTTCACTATTTGAACAGGGTTTGAAGGGCTGGGAGAGAGCCCCTGACTGCCGAGGTGCATGGAGCTATTGAGCATTTCTTTTTATCTGAGGTATCTCTGCATCAACAAGAAAAACAGATGTGAAAGACTGTAGCCAATAAGTATAAGAATAGAAGTATACTCTTTTGATCCTGTGGAGGGAAATTCAGTCTCTGCATTTATCCCATCAATGTATTAGTGAGACTCACTGTTGAAAACATCGACGCTTCTTATCAGTCCTTTTAAATAATGAGGCCATCCTTAAAAATATTGCAGTAACAGCAAAAAGAAGAAAAAAAGAGCATCTGGTAGGTAGGTCTATTTTTTTCTAGATTCAATGTAAAAAATTAAATTTATTTTGTCATGGGGATTAAATAGCAGGTCGATTTGTTATGATCTGGCAAAAAAAAAAGCCCCAGCTATTTAAGTTTTACTGTAGTGTGTGTGTGTGTGTAGAATGGAAATATAATACATTTACCTGTGAAGATGAATTTTTTATTTCAAGCAATTCTTGACGTACAAGTGAGAGCTCGTTGTCACTATTTTCGCTTGTTCTTCCAAGGAAGCTAGGATTTCCACCCTTGATTGTGAATGGCAGCCTGTGGCAACATATAAATGTTTTTCTAAATTAAAACATACAAATTATTGCAGAAGTTATATATATCATTATGCTTTACAAGCTACATTGTATGATATTTTTGTCCTAAGCCACCTAAAATTTATAAACAATAGTGTTGCTTTGGGAGGGGCTGCATATTTCAAATGAGTCTCGGTTTTGAAGTGCCAAACAGAGTGCAAATCTGAGCAGCTTGTTTTGTAGTTTGTTTGTAGTATGGTACATAGTAGATATAAATGATATAAGATGGTATACAGCAAGCATTTATAATTTGATGTAATGATAAGTTCTCTTTATCTGAGAAACCATGAACGTAATGATGGAGTATTTTAAAATAATCCATTCCCGATCACTCCTGTGTGATAATCAAATCTTTTAAGTTAACTCAATACAATATTTCAACTTTCCACATCCACCCCAGCCCGTTTACACTTCAGGAATCCGAAGTACCGTGACTGACTACTGTAGCTACTGGTCCTCGCTTTTAAATTCGTCAGACGGCGAGCTGCCAGCGGCTTGAGCGAAAGTGGAAGGGGATCGAGCGGATTCTTGGTGTCGATTTTCAGTCTCTGTTTAATGGTAGGCCTTACATCTGTCAATCATACGGCTTGCCATTTGGGGAAATTAACCCCCAAGCGCTCTATGATTGGTTGAACTGTTCTTCTTTGCTGCTGCTTGATTTTGAGGACTCGTGCGCACAGAGGTGTCACCAGGTTTTTTAGTAAGTTTAGACGTACTGCGTACTTTGAGGTCAAAATGGGTGTTTAAACGGAGAAATAAGCCAAAACAATTCAAATCTCGTCATTTTGGGTACAGGGGGTGTCAGTCAAAATATCGTCTTTATGGGGTAAAGAATTAAATGTTAGTACATTAAACAAAACTCACTTTGGTTCCACTGACTGTGGCCACGGCAGTAGGGTCATCCTATCCTCATCCTCCCACAGACGCTTATAACACGGATTCTCTTTCCCAATAATGGCGCTCTCGGAATCTTCTTCAACGCTTGTCCAACTTCGCCTCCAAAGTATTCATGTCTATTGCAGAGAAATATCAGTCACCCATTGCCACTAACACTGATAGTTACCAACAAGTGTCTAAGTTAAAGAATAATGTAATGCCACTCAATATGATATTATCAATATCGGTTCCGATTGAGTGATCTATTTGTGATCTATTTGGTGATATTATCACAAATAGATCACTCATATCGAACGCCGCCCTCATTAACGTTATCCTACATAACCCTCGAGGTAACGTGAGTTTTAGCAAGTCAGGGCTTGACATAAATTTTTGAGGCACTTGTCCTTTACGTTTCACTTTTTCCATGCACAAAAGTCACTTGTCCGGGTAAAGATTCATAATTTTATGATAAAACCGTTGAAAGGATCCAAACACTATCAGCATTAATAAAATACTCAAGTCAATATATTGAGATACTAAGTCAATATATTGAGATACTACGTCAAAAATTACATTATAGAACGGCAAAAACGACCACTGGATGGGAACGGTGTATTTTACAACAACGATCGTAGCACGCAGGTTGGCGAGGCCAATTTCGAGTGAACGCAACATCTGTGTTGTTTTTCCGCGACAACAACAGCAGCTGCACACTGTCATACGTTACTCTCCAGTGAAATACAGATAGACATATTTTACACCGTCTTAGCTGTCAGCATTTTTAACTCTCGACGGCACTCTAGCTGCTAGTTAACGGTAGGCTAATCTTTACCTGCTGCCAAGTGTTGTTTTAACTAGCATGACATGCGGTGATAGTTTGTTTGCCTCTAACGTCCGTTTTCGAGCATCAGACAGAAGCATTTCAGTGGCACCAAAATCTGCGTTGCAATACGGTCCGTAGATAACGGTCGTATAAGCACCGGTGACGTATTAGCACCGGTCTCTCATTTTCTGTCAACGATGTGGCCGAGGAGGTAACCGTTAAGGCACAGTTAGCAAGCTAACGTTAGCTAACTAACACCGGCTGGTTCGGCCGTGGCTTTCATGCTGCATTGCTTACAGAGAATGAGCTGAACAGCGGCCCTGGGTGTAACGTTATGCGGCCGCCCGGATTGGCGGGGGAAAAAATGTAGCTATTGTTTCAAATCGGTAAAAAATCCACTTTTCCCGACAAGCGGACAAGCCTTAATGTGGCAAGTCAAATAAAGATTTTGCCTCAACAAAACTAAACACATATAACGTTAACTAAACACATTCTTGACAACGTAGTTTCGTATAAAATTATCTATTTATGTTAATGGAGCATATGTCCCTGTGCAACTAATACAAAGCAGTAAAAAACGTTAACTTACCTCCAACTGATTGAACGGTAGCCATATAAATGGGGAATCCACCTTTTGGTCGCGTTTTCCACACCCCACCTCGACGGCAAAATTCGCTTCGTAGGTAATCACGCCGTTTAAAAACTTTCCACATCAAAATTTCGTTATGAATTTAATGTGAACAATACTAAATTTCCCCTCATCGACCCCGGCACACCATTTTACAAGCGCATACATGTCTTCTCCTTGTCGCTACGTTAACGTTTTTCTCAGGTTGTACGCGGGTGTTGCTATAGTGACAGAACTGGTTACTATACCAGAGCCGTTAACGCCGAGTTACTAATAAAACAAAACAAATTCTCAATAAGAAAAATGTTAATGTTTAAAAAATCAAAACCAATATGTTATTATTATTATTATTATTATTATTATTATTATTATCTTACATTCATTATTTTTCTATTTTAGTTATTTTAGTTTTTAGATCAGATGGCCGTTACCGGAGGTAAGGGTTAGTGTGTGCTACGAAAGCAAGGTTCAAATATAGATGAAGAGATGGTAAATTATATTTTGCAAAGGAATTCTGAAGATTTATGTTTTATGTTTTTCTTTTCTTTTCTTTTTTAGAAGAACTGGTTTAATGAAGATAATTTAAGTGTAGGTAAATATATTATTCTGACATGCACTTCATTTCAGAAGGTGGCGGTAATGCAACCAGACGTTGTTTGCCAACTGCCATAAAAACAAGAAGAAGAACAATAAGACAGTGATTTCAGAGTCAACTATGGAAGACGGTATTTTGATTTTAAGTTCATAATGGAGTATCGAAAATACCTTACCACGGTGCAGCAGTTCCTGCGCGAACAGCACGTCGATGGAAAAGGTAAGTGCAATAATATAGATAGCTAACTTTAAAGACAATTACGTGCATAAGACATAACGTTAGTTACCTTAGCAATTATCGCTAGCTAACTTGAACTAGCAAGCAAGCATCCTTCGATTATTATTATTCGTTTCTGTTAAATTTAGAAAGCTTAAGAAAAGGGAAAACTTGAGTATTATTGACCTTTTCCGCATTTTATGAGAATTGTTTATGTATTACCAGGGGTGGTCCATGTATTTGATTTTCAGTAAAAAAAAAAAATGAGGGAAATTACTTTTTTTTTATGGTTTATCTCTTCAACAGTTTGAAAACCAATAAAGAGAAAAGCACAATTCGTTTTTCATTTATTTGTTAAAAAAAATAAATAAATTAACGAAAAAGTACACGGAACGTTAGGTGTTCAGAGCCATAGAAAGATGGCTCTGGGTGGGTCTAAGTTTATTGTAGCTGTGCAAAGGAGACATAAAGGACATGTAATGTTAACCAGGAGAACAAATGCTGCTGTATCTAATGATTGGGGAAAAATAAGTATAGTAAAGTAAGTATAAAGTATACATTTGTAAATATGTGTTTGTACTGAAGTTTTAGCAACCTCAAACTGATGTTTTTTAAAAATCCGTTTATAAAAATATCTACATATATGTGTAAACATGGCCTTAAAGACAATAATAATATAATAAATTGCCAAAACCTGAAGGAACGGTCAAGCTTAGTGTTAAAATACAATGTTAATTTTTTCTTATTTTCTTCTTTCAGGTCAGCGGCATGTCCAGGCTCCCCAAGGAGAAAAAAAGTAAGTCACTTTACATGTGAACACAATGAAATTCTGTCTAATTCTACACTGATCTGTGTCAGGATTGTAGTCTACCTGCTACCATTTTTACTATTTTACCTGCACCAAATTTATAAATTCTAACTTAGTTATAACGTTATCTTTGCAGTGTATTAGCTCTAGCTCGTGTTTAGCCATTTTAAGTTGGCAAGTTATTGTACAAAAAAATCATGTGCTATCAGAGATTAAGGAAACCTGTTGAATTGAAATACTGCCTTGAAGCAGGGTTGGACTGAGACAAAAAATTGGTCCGGGCATTTTTGGCCCAGGCGGCCAACACCCACTGTGATTGGTCAGACATTAGTCGTTCCCTGCAGACAGTCCTCTTAAAATCTGCTTGCATTCTATGATAACAATTGCCTAGTGTTCTGTGTTCATGTGATAGTTTTGGATCCTTCAAGAGGGGTCTCAAGACTTATCTGTTGATCTTACACTTAAATAATTAATTCATTCTTGTAGTTATGATTTGTATATTTATGGTATTTTTTTATTATTGATATTGTATTGCCATTATTGTTATTATTAATATTGGCTTAGCAACTTTAAAAACAGTTTACTGTTAATTTTAACTATTGTAAGATTCATATTTTGTCGCTTTGGACACAAGTGTCTGCTAAATACTATAACCATAACACTTCCCAAAAGCTACACTAAATCTGAGAGTAGTATATGCCCTGGAAAAGAGCACCAATACGAGAGAAGCTAATTAAACATTTCAAGGAACTCTGATGCTTGTATCAACACAAACTTTTCAGCTACCCAACAGGCTAACCGCTAGCATTTTCAATGTAAGCTTAAACAGTTAGGTTACCTGACAGCCACTAACTTTAATGTTACAGCCAAACTGCTTGTTGTTGTTATGATGTGACACACACGCACATGCATGCGGGCGCGCACACACACACACACACACACAGCCTCCCTCCCTTCCTGAGAGTCCCTGTTAATTTGCCTACTCCTTACCACATCGTCATCTACTCTCTCTTTCATCTTTTCCTCACTCGTTCCCATGGCCGTGTCATGGTCACTCTCCTCCTTCTTTCTGCTTCTCTGTATATCCAGCCACCTCTCCTCCTCTTCTTCAGGTAATGCTGATGTTGAAGCAGCTACTACAGACCCAAACATGTCAGAAGTGTTGGCACATTTTGAGGAATCCGCCTGTAGATTCTTAATCTTTTTCTCCTCTAATTTCTCTGCACCTCCCTTGCACTTGGTGGTCGTTTGTCCATTTTAACGTGGATGCTAAACTTCCAGCATAACTATTAGCTCACAGCCGGTCTCAGGGCCGGGAGGCGTGGCCATAGTGGGATTCGTAAATTTGCGCCCCGGAGTGGGAAGGGGGTTCCTGGATTTGATTGGGTCAGGCCAGTGCCAATAAAGAAAATTAAACCAATGGGCTGCAGTGAGTTCTTTATGGGCCGGCCCGGCCAAAAAAATAAAAAGGCCTATTTATATCGCGGCGATTGCCCAAAGTGGGCCCCACCGGAAAATGCCCGGTATGCCAGATGGCCAGTCCAGCCCTGCCTTGAAGTGATATTATTATTTTCATAATAATATGAAATATTGGTTTCCTATTTCAGGTATGTGATCCTGCACTCGTTCTCCTCTGATCCTGCACTGAACTCACATGGTCCTGGTCCTGCACTTGACTCCCGCCATCCTGCTCCTGCACTCTCGACTCACTTAATCCTGATCCTGCACTCGCTCTCACATGATCCTGATCTGCGACGCGTCTCCTGTGATCCTGCACTTGTGTCGCCTGATCCTGATCCTGCACTCATTAGTACTATATCGGTAAATGTTAATAGCTGTCTCTATATCTATAAATACTATAAATATTAAATAAAATAATATTATTATATTAAATTCTATAAACTACTCCTGAAATTTCAACAAACCTGAATGTTAATTGTTATGCAAGTTTTACTTTATAATAGTAAGATTAATACACTTACTTTATCATTTATCAAACATGTTGAATTGAAATACTGCCTTGAAGTGATATTATTATTTTCATAATAATATGAAATATTTGTTTCCTATTTCAGGTATGTGATTCTGCTGTTACCCTAAGTGATCCTGCACGCATCTCCTGTGGTCCTGCACTCTACTCCCGTCATCCTGGTCCTGCACTCGACTCCCGTCATCCTGGTCCTGCACTCGACTCCCGTCATCCTGGTCCTGCACTCGACTCACTTAATCCTGATCCTGCACTCGACTCGCAGGATCCTGCACTCGACTCGCAGGATCCTGCACTCGTCTCCTGTGATCCTGCACTTGACTCACATGGTCCTGATCCTGCACTGAACTCACATGGTCCTGGTCCTGCACTTGACTCCCGTCATCCTGGTCCTGCACTCGATTCCCGTCATCCTGGTCCTGCACTTGACTCACTTAATCCTGATCCTGCACTCGTCTCCTGTGATCCTGCACTGAACTCACATGGTCCTGATCCTGCACTTGTCTCCTGTGATCCTGCACTGAACTCACATGGTCCTGATCCTGCTCTCGTCTCCTGTGATCCTGCACTGAACTCACGTGGTCCTGATCCTGCTCTCGTCTCCTGTGATCCTGCACTGAACTCACATGGTCCTGATCCTGCTCTCGTCTCCTGTGATCCTGCACTGAACTCACATGGTCCTGATCCTGCACTCGTCTCCTGTGATCCTGGTCCTGCACTCGACTCACATGATCCTGATCTCGCACGCGTCTCCTGTGCTCCTGCACTTGTGTCGCCTGATCCTGCACTTATTAGTACTATATCGGTAAATGTTAATAGCTGTCTCTATATCTATGAATACTATGAATATTAAATAAAATAATACTATTATATTAAATTCTATAAACTACTCCGGGTCACATATTAAGGCCTCGTTTTGCTTATTTGTGAAATTTCAACAAACCTGAATGTTAATTGTTATGAAAGTTTTACTTTATAATAGTAAGATTAATACACTTACTTTATCATTGATATTTGGAATTGTTTGCTGAAATAAAATAATATTTTAAATTTCTTTGTGTGTTGCAGGTCTGTGAAGAACCTCCCCTCTCATTCATACCACCAGTCCACCAAACCTCTACAAACACTTCCTGTGCAAATGGGCAGGTACGCAAACTGCTACTGTCGAGGATACAAGAAAACAGCATGAGTTGCTACTTCTTGCTTTAAAACTCAAGCATGGACTGACTGATGAAGCTTTAGAAGACACACTTAAAGTTGTTAACGTTATAAGTCAGAGGCATGCTGTGTCATCTACCAAACATCACTTTTACAAAACTTTTGATGACTTGAAAAGAAATATTCAGTTTCACTACATATGTGAGGGATGCACAATTTCTGTAAACATTGACGGAGAAAAGTGGTTTGTCCTAACTGTCAATATTCTTGTAGTGTAGCCGATCACATGAAACAGGGGCACTTCTTTATTGTTTTTCCACTCAGAATCACAATTAAGGAATATGATGGAACAAGAGGAACTCTTCAGCCAGTTGACTAGGCCTAACAGTGGTGCTCACTCTAGCCCACTGACAGATATCACAGATGGTGAGCTTTACAAGAGGGTTAACGGAAATAGTGAAGGCCAATCTGAGCATCAAGTCAATCTCACACTAACCTTTAGCTTTGACGGGTACCTGTGTTTAAGAAATCTTCTTACAGTATTTGGCCACTTCTCTATACAGTCAATGAATTACCACCTGATCTGAGAGCAAAACAAGTCATGTTGTCAGCCTTATGGTTTGGTTCATCAAAAGCCAAACTGTAACACATACTTATCACCATTTGTGAAAGAATGCAATCAATTGCTTACTCATGGGTTTGAGTGGATCAGTGCAAATGGTATTCGTGGCCGTTCCAAAGTATTTCCCTTGGTGGCAGTATGTGATTCTGTTGCAAGACCGATGATTCAAAATTTTAAGCAATTCAATGGAGAATTTGGATGTTCATACTGTTTACAAAAAGGTACAGTGGTTGAGAAGGGTCAAGGTCATGCGGGCCTATCCTTTTGAGTCTGATACTGAAAGCAGAAATCATGGTAGCAGCCTAAATTTCGCTCGAGAGGCTATAGAAAATCACACTACTGTGAAAGGAGTGAAAGGACCGTCTATTTTGTCCTTGATCCCATCAGTTGACCTGATACAAGGTTGCGTACCTGACTACATGCACGCCTGTCTTCTTGGTGTTGCAAGATCTATGACTTATATGTGGGTTAGAAGTGACAATCATGAAAACCCATGGTATGTAGGAAGGTGTATCCAAGAGATTGATCAAAAACTTCACCTTATCCAACCACCCTCCTGTGTTTCCAGAGTGCCTAGATCACTGCAAGAGAGAAACTATTGGAAGGCGCATGAGTGGTATATGTGGCTTTTCTACTATAGCATCCCAGTGCTTAAAGGGATCTTACCAGAGCTATCATAATACACTGGACACGGTTTGTGAAGGCTTTGGCATTGCTCTTAACTGAAAGTGTCACCTTGCAACAAATTCAGGAAGCAGACATCATGCTTAGGAGATTTGTGATGGAAATGGGGGATCTCTATGGTATACAAAATGTGTCCTATAATGTCCATCTCTCTCTTCACCTTGCACAAAGTGTGCGAAACTGGGGTCCTTTATGGGCTCATTCAGCTTTCACATTTGAGTCATATAATCACAGGCTGCTCAAAATGATCAAGAGCACACAAGGGGTCCCTTTGCAGATTGCCAAAACATTTCAGTTACAGAAGGGTCTGCCCTTATATGCCAAGAAAACACTTTCAAATGCATCCTCTGAATGCATTTCGGCCTTTGAAGACTTAGTCAGTCCTACACACACCCAGAGTGCAATAAGGTGTAAAGAGGTCATTGCACTTGGAGGCAGACATGAGAAAGTAAGACTTGAGCAAGATGACTACCTTGCCCTCCACAATGTAGCTTATAACATAGAGAGAGAACTTCTTGTCAGTTACCGTGACAGGGCAGTAATTAATGGTGAAGTTGCGCACTCTAAAAGACATTCGAGAGAGAGGAAGAGAAACTCGCATGTTGTAGTCCTCACAGATAACAGTATTTTCAGTGTTGATACGTTTGTTGTTGCAGACTTAGGAAGTGGAGAACGCTGCTATGCCATAGGACATTATTTTGAAACAAAGCGACACAGTTTTTTTGCTTCATTGTCGAACCCACACCACTTTGTTGCTGTTGGCAAAAAGTTGGGGCATTTGACAGCTGTTCCAGCTGCAGTTATTCAGAGAAAGTGTCTCTTTATGAATCTTCCAAACCTGAATGTTAATTATGTTTTTATGTTTTTGAATCGTAATGAGTTGACGAATTGATTAAAAACAAAACAAAGGGGTCAAAGAATGGAAAACATTTTTACCCATGCAGACCAAATAGTGAAAACACAATCTTTTAGAGTTTTCGCTTGTCAGTGAAATGCCAATTGATAGTTAAAAAGAATATTGTCTAACTCTGAATACCTTGACATGAAATGTCAATAGGTTAAAAAAGAATGAACTTATGTCTGATATCTAGTGGAGTCCTAAATAGTAAGAATACTGCCTGCACATGTCTGAATGTGGAATGTCACTTAATAGTTAAGAATATTGCTGTACTTCAAAATGTCATGTAATGAAATGCCAGTTAATAATAGAAATGTATGTACTTGTCTGAATAGTTTAAAAAGATGATACTTAATGTCTCAATACCTCAAATGCCAATATTTAAAATTTAATGTTTTATATCTTATGTCTGAATGCCTTGTAATTAAATGCCTATAGTTGGAGATTTTGTGTCTGTATTGTGTGAATACCAAATATAGTATTTTTAATACAATAATGCAGTGTTTTCTTTGTCATTTTTGACAAATACATCGACAAAGTACCATAACCATATGCCATAGCTTTAAAAATGCATCAGTATCACATGCATGTATGTTTACATACATTTATTAAATATGTGGAAAACAAATATGTATGTCACATATTTATACTTAATGTTGTCCATATATGCGAGAAACCAATATGATACTGTAATATATGCAGATATATGGTATCATATATGGATGAACTCAAATATTTTCTTCACATGTTTGGACACATAAATGTTCATATATGTTGCAGGCATATATTGTGTTCTCAGATAAGTCAAATATATGTATAGATATATGTCATGCTATTTAAAATATAAGTACATATATGGCCATATATTACATTTTTGTATGGGACAGCTCATTTAGATGAATAAATTCCGAATTACGTTGCCAGGTTTCTGTCATAAATAAAAAGTCCAAGTTTTGCTTTACAAACAGATCATTCAGAACATGCGCCTTGTTCGCCACAGAGCGGGCATTTAACAAGCACATATTCACAGATGCGATAACTGAATCTTCACAGATAGAAGAGGATGTGCACTCGATAATTCTGAGCGTAGGCAGGCCACGACGATCCCGACTATGGTGTAGGGGAGGTGGATCCCTGTTCAGCAATCCACCGGGCACATCCGGAAACACTGTCCGTAGGTAGGATGATCTGGCAGGGCTCCGTGACCAGACAACACCTGGTTGGTAGAGAGATGTGAAGTTACAATCCAAGAGCAGACAGTCTGTCCAGTTGGCAGCATGGGAATATTTCCATAAGCGGCGATGTTTAACCTGGAGGCCCGCACTAGTCCCTCGCCTCCTCCGTTTACCACGCTTCTTGAGCAGGTGTGCAGAATTCCTTCTCCAGTCACGGTGCAGCAAGAGGCAGGGGCCCGGTAAACACAGGCGGACACATGGTGGTAGTGGAGGTGGATCACCGATTCCCATACAACTGGTCATTTCAGCTCTAATAAGCAACAGCATTTGTCGATCGTAAACCAGCGCTGCTGATACATTTGTGGACAAGAATAGTGGCATTAAAAGGCATATTACAATAAAGATCTGATACCGGGAGACAGAAAGGGCCGAGAGGGCAGCGGCAAAGCCAAACACAGGCGCCATTGCTTCCAGGGACAGATGGGAACAAACGGCAGCTATTTGGACCATTTGGACTCATTACAGGTTTTATTTCACACATTCAAAGAGCTGTCTGATGTAATACAGAGGAAGATAGTTCATTGCATATTTTTCTTATCCTAATATATATTGAGCCCTGGAGCTCTGCAATAATTCCTACCCCGTTGAAGGTTTTAATGTTCAGTTTTCAAACCTGTTTTTAGAGAGATTTCTGTTGAACTTTATGATAATTTTGGAGGCTGCTGTTTGCGGTGCTGTTGGATTATTGTGCGCAATACTGAGAGGTGTTTCCAATATTTTATCCACCCCAATTATATCAGGGAGGTCTGACTATTGACCGCCTCGTTCCCTCGACTCTGAGTGCATTGTGAATTTAGTGTTAATTTGTAGTGTTAATTTAACACTAATAATTTAAGAATATGCAAAAGGCAAATATCAACTGAACATTATAAAGGTATTGGATCTGCATTTTGACACGGGGCCACGCAAGACAGGATACTATGTGTAATAGTGCAGGAACCACTTTACCTTATATAGGTTTTAATCTGCTCTTTTCTTTTTAAATTTAAAACATTTAATTATTAATTGTTTTTAAATTGCTTGTGGAGGGGCTCTGTCCACAGAGGCCTACCCTTCAACCCTTTTTCTTGGAAGCTATTCTTTTTTGACTCTGAACAGTTAACTACGTAGCAGGGTTAGCTGCTACCCCAGCAGGCCCCGGCTAACCTACCTTCCAACACCATTAAGAAGCAATACCAAGGAACATTCACACACCCTCCATTTTACACCACTGGACTTCTTGAGACAGCTGCTCTTTCCACCAGGTAAGAGCCCTTCATCACACAAGCATTTGTTAACTTGTCTTTTTTTAAGGGGAAGGCCTCTCCTTCTAGCAGAAGGGTGAGTCCCCCACAGCCTGCACACTCCACATACACCAACACCACACCAACACCACTCATGTCCCTTAACAATCCCCACAGACCCTCGCCCAACACTCCTCCCACACTGAGAATCAAGATGAGGGACATACCACCCACTCAGAGTCTCACCCAACCACCAGACCCAGAGACCAGAGCCATCAGTAAAACATACTTTAAACTTATACAGGCAGTACACCACAAACACATAATTGATCATGCAATAGATACAAACAATGTTCCACCAGGTATGACAAGACAAGTGTAAAGACTCCCTGACTTTATTAAACCAGCCACACCCTCAACCAGCACCCGACAGAAAGTACAGAAAAAAACACCACAACCTGGATATGTTTCTAAACTGGTTCAGAAGACTAAACAACCTCAATAGTTGTATTGTTAAGTGTTTTTTTGTATACATTCCTTATTCCTGCTCATATTTCGGCTGTTTGTGTAAGAACTCTGTGGAATGCTTATATTCTATTGTTACAGCTTCATGCAAAATTATTTTATTATTTATTGATATGGACAGACATGTCATTTATTTAAAACATCTTGTTGCTTAATGGAAACTTGGAAACAAATGTTTCTATGAGTTTGCAGCCAACAATTATAACACCACTGTAAAGAACTTTCAAGATATTTTATGATCTTATAAATATATTTCCTTAATTATCACAACTACGTAATTCACAATTTCCGTCCTAGTTGTGTCAGCTGTGTTCTCCTCACCTGTCATTGTGAAGATCCCCACCACCAAGCCAATGCTCCGGTTTCCCAGCAGGGCCATCTCCGTTCCAGTGGCTGCACTTTTCTTCTGTTCCCTTTTGGACTTGAGAGAAGCCCAGATGCCGGTCCCGAGGACCAGCAGGTAGAAAAACACCATCGCTATCACTCCTGGGATGTTAACAGCCATGATGGAGGCTGACTGGCTTCTTCACTAGCTGATGTCTGACTGACTGACTGACTGACTTTTAAGGAAAACAGGAGTAACATATAGAGAAACTTTATATATTCATTGAATCCCTCTGATGAAATAGATGGTTACAGGTTTAGCGAGTTAATTACTTGGCAGTGGTTGGGAAGGCACAAGAACGCCATTATTAAATATTTGTGTTAGCGAGCAGTTGAACAAGTGTATATACTTATATAAAACAACCAGCATGTTGTGAAACGATTCAATCAATCACTTTATTTGTTACTCTCTGGAGTGCTTTCATCCTAATGCTACTAATGCCTAATGCTAAGCTACTTTTCCTTCAATTGTTTCCCTTCCTCACATCTTAGTCCATTCCACCAGTCTCGCATTGCCAGACCTTCCTCCACAGCGCTGCTGAGGAAGGCCTGTCTAGTCCACACAGCATTCCGGGGTGGGTGAAAAACGTGCTCTGGCTTATTGGCATTTCTTTAAACCAATCACAATAATAATCGGCGGTGCTAAGCGCCAGACAGAGCAACCGCGCCTCTGCAACATAGCTGCGGCAAGGAACTTGTTTTGGTGGAACATGTGAGTGTGCGTTCAAAGGTTGTTTTAGTCGTGCAACAGAAAACTCAGATTGGACAGATAGTCTAGCTAGCTGTCTGGATTTACCCTGCAGAGATCTGAGGAGCAGTTAACCATAGTCCTCAGAAATCCACCGGAGTTTAGAACGCCAACACAAAGAAAGAGGAAGGTAACGGACATCCGGCCGAAACGAGAGACATCCGGCGTAATTTCTGGTGGCACCTGAACAATCCCGGAAATGTTCTCCACGTCGTTGATATAGACTAATCCAACCAATGAAGCATGAGAGACGTGAGGAAATCATGTGAGGAGAGAGATGTGTTTTTACTCCCTCCCTGCCCACATACTCACCTACTACCTATTTCCCTAATCAGCCATAGAACTGCTGAACAAACTATCTCACGGACATTGTATAGATCCGGTGTCTATATAACCTGTCTTTATGTTATCTGTTGATGTATTTGTCCGTGTATATTGCCATACAGACATGACAGAAATTAAATTTCAAATATCTATCTATATATGTTTGGCCACAAGATGTACACCTAATACTACTAATCATGTTGCTATTAAACTCCTGTTTAACTATTTGTATGATTGCTACTTTATTACTTTGCAATTAATGTTATTTAATTGGATAAAATAATATTGATGAACACCTCCTACAGATATTGTGATTTAGTGGATAGTGGGACACTTTAAATTGCTTTCTTTGTATCTAAGAAGGTTAAAGTCAGGGGAAACTGAACTTGGTAAGGTTTTTGAAGATGTTTCTCCTCATCCGTCTTCTACCGTTGTCGCTCTTAATACTACATCATCTTCACGCGCCATGGAGCTGCTGCTCTGCCCACTGCGTTCCATACGGACATCAGAGGTTGCACACCTCTGGAGCAAGATTCCACATCGGCTCGTCTGAGCTTTCATTTTCTCACAGGCAGAGCAGGATACCCAGGGCTCGGTTTACACCTATCGCCATTTCTAGCCACTGGGTGACCATAGGCAGGCTGGGGGAACGCATATTAATATTAAAGAAACTCATAAAGTGAAGTTTTCATGCCATGGGATGTTGTGGGCGATCAACTTTAACTGGAATGAATGGGCACTTTCTTGGAACACAGTATTTATTTTTGATGATACATTGTGGATGCAAAAATCTCCAGAGTGATGTACTTTGAGCTCTTTACTAGGTTGATGCAAAGACTGTATAACTGAAGCCAAAACATCTCGGTCGCCCCCTGGTGGCTCGCTGCAGTAAAGGTCATAAACCTGCCCCCTCTATGTTAGCCGATGGGACATGGGCCAAACTAAAAACATCAAAGTACACTTCAAATACATTTTTCCCAAAGATTGTTTCTGTCATTTTAGGTAGCTTTTACGACGCTGATGTTTGTTCAAGTGTACAAGGTTTTTATTAGTTATTTGATGCTATAAAAACATGATGACAGCTGGGATTGACTCATGATTGGTTTATGGGTGTATGGGTGGAACTTTAATACTGCAGCTCCACTGCCCTATCACTTCTGCACAGATTTCAAAAGGGTGGCACCTGTATCCTGGATATTGTGGCTTCACTTTTGTACAATGGGAGGAAGTGGAGACACATCGTCCATCTTTTTTTTTTTTTTTTTTTTTTAACAGTCTATGGTATTTACCAGTCTATATTATGCTTCAAGAAAACTGATACTGTTACACACAGGAACACTTACAACTTCACTTACAAAATCTGACTGTGTTCTGCTCTAATTCTCATAATCATGTGTATTCTGTTGCAACATATGTTGCTGTCAGTGGTTGTGGTGAGTGCTGGACTTTCACTTTGAACACATCCCACTTCTCAGGAAGCAGGCCTTTGTTGAAGAGCACAGAAGCAAGGTAGGAGAAAAACAAGATGGCAGCAACGGCAGACAGCATGGAGATGGTCTTAACCGGAGAGTACTGGACATAAACACCGTCCTCAAGAGTGCATCCTGGGAAGTGAATGACTGGTGTTAACCCTAGTAATGGGTCTCCACTGAGAAGTCTTAACACAGTTCCCACCAGGAAACCCATCACAGCCCCGTAACTGTTGGAGATGTTGAAGAAGAGGACGCAGACGAGTTGAGGGAAGATTATGACGTAGGCCACTTCAGCACCAATGAACCAGAACAATAACATGCTGTTTTTCAGGTTGGTCAGTGATGTAGAAACTAAGCCCACTACCAAGACAGAAGCACGGATCACCCACTGACTCTCTCTGTCTGAAGCCTGCAGAAAAAAAGTAGAGAGGAAGAAGAACAGGTAAACAGCAGATAATTGAGACTGTCCTGCTTTCTCATTCATGCCACTTTATTCCATTAATACTCTCCTGTACTCCATTCCCTTCATTTTGTGGCTCAGGAGGTGGAGAACAAATTACTTTTTCACCTGAGGCCTCAGGATGTTCTTGTATATATTGGAGGTGAAGACAGAAGCTGCAGAAAGCAAAGCAGAGTCAGCTGATGACATCGCGGCGGCAGCCACACATCCAATACCGATGATGGAGATAAAGGACGGGGTGAGGTGCTGCAGGGTCAGCGGCAGAACTAGAGCTGATTCCCCTCGTTCATATGGAGATGGAGAACCATAGGAAGTCAGGTTCCAGTCTGAGGCACGGACACACAAGAAGGAAACACTGAAAAATAATCACATTATCTGTTTGAGGGATTCTGAGATGAGCCTACTGTATATACTAAGGAGTGAACTAAGTACTGTGTTATAACATATAACCCCGGATTTCCACTGCATGCGTACCGGCTCCGGAACGGCGGCGGAGTCATTAGGTTTCCATTAAAGTCAATGTGTGTATTTCCACTGACTGCAGAACGGCTGTGTTCCGACTCCGGCACAGCTCCGGCGATCCGCAACCCTCCGGAGCAGATACACAGAGCTTCTAAACTTAGCACAAAAAGTAAGGAAATTTGTGTTTGGTAGATTATTTTTCTGCGGTAACAATGCTCTTTGGCAATAAATCTTATACCGTTGGAATGCCTGTTTAGTTCCCTTTCAAATGGTTGCCCCATTTGTAAGGAACATGCATTTGTGGGATGAGCAATGGCAGTGGCAATCCCATATCTCCACAGTCTGGGACCGAACTCTATCCTCCAAGATGACAACACTCGGCCCCACAGGGCGGGGTTTATGAGAGACTACTGTACCTCCAGAATGTGGGAGTGGAGAGGATGGAATGGCCTGCCAGCAGTCCTGACCTCAACCCCATTGAACACTTGTGGGATTAGCTTGGGCGTGCTGTTCGCGCCAGAGTGACCAACGCAACCAAGTTGGCTGACGTTGCCAAGAAATGCTGGTTGAAGAATGAGACGCCATGCCACAGCAGTGTGTGACCAGGCTGGTGACCAGCATGAGGAGGAGGTGCCAGGCTGTTGTGGCTGGGTATGGTTCTTCCACATGCTACTGAGGCTCCTGTTTGTGAAATGAATACATTAAATTGTCAATATGTCTTGTTTCTTCAAACTTCAATCATCCAATCCACCAAACACCAAATGACTCAATGGCAGAATAAGCTGTTTGGCATTGGCAGGGAAGATTTGACAAATGTTTAATGGGCGCAACCCACATACTCAGCACTGCTGCTCATCCCACAAATGCATGTTCCTTACAAATGGGGCACCATTTGAAAGGGAATTAAACAGGCTTTCCAACGGTATAAGATTTATTGCCAAAAAGCATTGTTACCACAGAGAAATAATCTACCAAACACAAATTTCCTTACTTTTTGTGCTAAGTTTATTTTTGCCGGACGCCGGAGAGCTCCGCAGCAATTCAGCACAGGGCAGATAGTGTGGGACAGGAAGTCGAGCACAGAAGCAAAATAAAACATCTGGTTAATTTTCCAAATAAAATACACCGTGCTCACGGCGGATCATATTTCCCTGCACTACACCTTGAAAACACAGCACAGAGTTGTTTTCCCTCTACTCCTCTGGATAGAAACAGACTGTTGTTGGTTTTGTGGTTCTATTGTGGTGGCAAATTTTATTTTAACCATTTGTTTAATGATATTACCCATTTGTTTAAAGATTGTTTTAAACCTCCACAAAATCCTGCTCCTTCCTGTAGACTTTTAAAGCACCAGAGAGGGGAACAGCTACAGCCGTCAACTATAGCCTAGTAGAATTATTTAGTTTTACTAGTTTGAAGCTTCTCACATTGTTGTCTTTTGCTTAGATAGAAGTGGAGAAGGCCGATGACTGTTTACGACAGTGAGAACTACGTAGGTTTCAGTCTCCTGAGATAAAACTGTTGTTTAGGCTAATGAAAAGAACAGGAGCAGAGGGGAAGGTGATCAACTATGGCCATGCTAGAAGATACATTTAGAGGAGTGGCTTAACATAGGTTTTCACTATATGATGTGTGGATGTTTAGACTTTAGGTTAGAAGACTTTTTCAGACGTGCTGCGGTACTTGTGAAACTGTATTTCTCCATTTGCAAATGTAAATAAATACTCAAAGACCAAACTTTGGTTTAATTCTCAAACAGTCATTATTCGTTTTGATTTTATCATGGATATCACTAAACCTTGCTGCTTTCAAGGAAAACTTCCACCACACTATTCTATGTGAATTCGCAAACTTGTGGGTCCTCGTGATTACAGCTGTCAGTCATGGCCGCAGCTGTGCCGCAACAAATCCGGACCTAGTGGGTATTGACTGACAGCAGAGCACGCAGCAGACACGCAGCAGAGCCGGTCCGCAGCCGTTACGCATCCAGTGGAAATCCGGAGTAAGGAGCACAGTGGGACCAGTTGATGAGAGAATCTGTTTGATTCTGGGATGAGCCTACTGTATATACTAAGGAGTGAACTAAGTACTGTGTGATAAGCTATAAGGAGCACAGTGGGCCCAGTTGATTTTTTAACCAAGTGTGGTAGATTGCAGGTAGAGATGAGAGGAGTTGTAATTGAAGGAAGGTATCTTGCGGCCCGTTGGCTCCACCCCCGAGCCTTATATGGACTTTCTGCCCCAACAAGGACAGGCTGGGATTAATTGAGTGATTAGGTTTGGAGGGAAAAGGGAGGCAGGTGGTTTAACTGGGAACAAGCAGACTTCCTGTCTTTGTTTTCTGTGGGTTGTGGTGCGCGCAAACTCGATTGTGATTTCAAACTAGTTGAAAAATGGGTTTTACTCGACTTTGTATTTATGGTGTTTTGTGCTTGGGCATCGGTATATGACTGAGTATTGTGGGGAACAGTTAGTGGGAAGATTGGCCTGTATCAGTATTTCTGCTTTGTTCTCTAAACTGCCTGTCTCTCTTAGTTACGCTGTTATAGTTCTAGACTGCTGGGGGACTTCCTTCCTTTGACACACTGAGCTGCTCTCTCCTCTCCCTTTCCATTTGTGTGCATCTTGTCCCAGAAATGCTTGTTACTAACCTAGCACTGGGGAGTTTACTCCCCGGAGTCCTTATGTTTTTTCACCCAGCATATTTCCTTGGAGTACGTTGGCACCAAGATCTTGGTTGCAGCTGTCGCCGTGGTCCTGCTGCACTCCCTGCTAAGCTCTGCGGTACCCTGCAGTGTCCTGCTGCATCCTGCTGAACCCTACAGCTTCCTGCTACGTCCATCCATGCTCTGCTGTGCCACGCTACATCCTGTAACGCCTTGCAGCGCCCTGATATGACATGAACTACTACGACTACCATTTGAAGTCACTGTTCCATTATTAATGTGACTATTATTGCCACTGTTCATCACATCCCCAACCGGCCCGTCAGACACCGCCTACCAAGAGCCTGGGTCTGTCCGAGGTTTCTTCCTAATAGGGAGTTTTTCCTCGCCACTGTCGCACTGCTTGCTCTTGGGGGAATTATTAGAATTGTTGGGGCTTTGTAAATTATAGAGTGTGGTCTAGACCTACTCTATCTGTAAAGTGTCTCGAGATAACTCGTTATGATTTGATACTATAAATAAAATTGAATTGAATTCTCTGCAAACTCTGACGGGATGGCAGGGAAGGAGACTGATGGTGGCGATAGTAGTTTGATGTTAAGTGAGGAGGAAGAGAGAAGGGAGAGTGATTTGGAAGAGGTAGTGAGTAGAGCGAAGAAGGAGAGTGGTAGTAAGAAAAGAAAAAAGAGGTAACTAGCGCTGGTGGGTCGGATAGTGAAGGAAGAGAAGTTGGGAGGAGAGATCCGAAAACTGGATTGATTAATATGGTGGTGAGATTCGAGGAAGGGGGAGTGAAGAAACTTGATCCTCTAAATCATTAGAAGGCAAGTTGGTGAAGTGAGACATGCAAGGGTTTTAGAAGATGGAAACTGGAAATGACTAGCTTTGGGAAAGTCAAAATATCCCGGGTTGTAAAGGTTGGGGAAAAGAGGTTCAATGGTTGTAAGAGGGTGATTTTTGGGATTCCCTTCAATGGCAGTACGAAGGTAATGATGGAGAACTTAATGGAGCGTATGATAGAAAGTAGAGGCGTGATGGCATCTTATCAAAGTGGCTTCAGGAAAGGTAGGAACACTATGCTTCCAGTGCTGTGTTTAGAGGATGAGATAAGGAAAGCCCAAGTAAATAAAGAGACAGTGGTTGCAGTGTTTTTTGATGTTGAGAAAGCATATGATATGTTGTGGACTGAGGGGCTTCTAATAAAGTTCCATAAGATTGGAGTTGGAGGGAAAATGTTCAATTGAATAATGGATGTTCTGGATAAAAGGACCATACAAGTGAAGATAGGTTCAGAGCTATGTATGTTGTAGAAAACGGGACACCTCAGGGGAGTGTAGTAAGTCAGACGTTTTTCTCTATTATGATAAATGATGTTTATGTGAATATTCCAATGGACGTAGGCAGATCACTGTTCACAGATGACGGAGCTGTGTGGAAAAGAGGGAGAAATATTGACTATTTGATTGAGAAATTGCAGGATGCAGTTACACGAGTTGAAGAATGGGGAACACAATGGGGATTTAAATTATCAGTGGAAAAAACTAAAACTATGTTCTTTACAAGGAAAAAACTCAAAGATTATAATCTGTCACTATATTGAAATAATTTGGAGAGAGTTGATAAGTTTTGTTTGTTGGGTGTGTATTTTGATACGAGACTGACGTAGAAAGAACATATTAGGTATGTTGGTAGTAAATGTAAAAAAGTGATCAATGCTATGGCTCTGTAGAAAACAGCTTATGGCCAATTACTGGATAAATTTAAGGGGCCATGATGAATGGCATCCTACTAAGAGGGTATTGGAGAAATGCTGGGAAAGGGGTAAAGTGCAAAAGACAAGTTTTGGGTGGATAGGTGAGAACATAGCAGAGCAGATGAAAGTCCAAAGAATTGAATTTTGTCCAACTGTGCTGTAGCCTGTGAGGCCAGCCTGGATGCTGCATAGTGCTTGTGTGGATCTGGAGCTGCTGAATATCAAGCGCAGGAATAAGAACGCAGACCTAGTTCAAGAATACTACAATTATAAAGATAGAAATTACAGTGATAATCACTGTAATTTCTATCGTACAGCATTTTACTGATGGCTCAAAAGATTTACTGACCGAGGCAACAGGGGGCAGCAGTGGTGATTCCCAGTTATCAGACTGGAGTCAGTAGGAGAACTTCAGATTATTTAAGTGTATACGCAGTTGAAATACTTGGAATTCTATTAGCCTTACAATGGGTGGAAGAGGTGATGGTGCGTAACGTACTCATCTGTAGCGACTCAGTGTCAGCACTGTCAAGTATCAAAGCAGGATCAGCCAGAAATCACCAAGACCTAGTGTATGAAATTTTGTTTACAAATTCACCGATCAGGGTAAGAATTTGGTGTTCATGTGGGTACCTGCACATACAGGAATTCCAGTGGAAATCAGGTTTAAAGATGTTCTTGAAAGTGGGGTTTCCATAAATGGACGGAAATGTATATTTGCATATTTGAAAGGCACTGGACTACTTAGAAAATTATAGTATAATGAAACGAAATAAATAGATAACGAGTAATTACCAGTAGGAGGCAGTAATGCAACGCATAGGATGCCAACTGCCGTAAAACCCTAAAGAAGAAGAAGTAACTGGGAACAATGTAGTGATGTGACAACCGGCTCTTTTACGCGAGTCGGTTCAACCGGACGGTTGTTGGTTGGCGAACCGAGTCTATAGATTCGGTCAACAGTTCACGTGCCTGCGGCTGAGGCATCCGGCTACTCCCGGTCTCGGCAGCAGCCGGGTGTCCGCCCGGTCTGCTCGTGACATCGGCCGCATCAGCCGGCATCTGCCACACAGCCAGCATCGGCAAGTCATGCCGGCATCTGCCACACAGCCGGCATCGGCCGCACCAGCCGGCATCGGCAAGTCATGCCGGCATCTGCCACACAGCCGGCCCAGCAGGCATCGGCAAGTCATGCCGGCATCGGCAACACCGGCCGGCATCGGCCGCACCAGCCGGCATCGGCAAGTCATGCCGGCATCGGCAACACCAGCCGGCATCGGCCGCATCAGCCGGCATCGGCAAGTCATGCCGGCATCGGCAAGACAGGCCGGCACAGCAGGCATTGGCCGCACCAGCAACTCTGCCGGCATCACATGCGGCAAATCGGGCCAGCATCGGCAAGACAGGCCGGCATCGGCAACACCAGCCGGCATCGGCCGCATCGGCAAGTCATGCCGGCATCGGCAACACCAGCCGGCATCGGCAGCATCGGCCGCATCAGCCGGCATCGGCCGCACCAGCCGGCATCGGCAATTCAGGCCGGCATCGGCAAAATCAGGCCGGCATAACACAGCACCTCCATGGATCTGGAAGTAGAAAACAAATGCAATGATCCATCCCTAATACAGCAGGCAAAATACATCTTGGAAGTCAGTCATCGGCAACACCAGCCAGCATCGGCCGCACCAGCCGGCATCGGCAATTCAGGCCGGCATCGGCAACACCAGCCGGCAATTCAGGCCGGCATCGGCAACACCAGCTAGCATCGGCAATTCAGGCCGGCATCGGCAACACAGGCCGGCATAACGCCCTGCACCAGCAGGACGAATCACGGCATACCTGCCGGGGTGGCAAGTCAGGCCAGCAACAAGCAAAAGAAAGTCCCAAGTATGTTTAGTAACCGTGGTACGTGGCCGGAATGCAGTACTGCCCAAAACAAAAGAAAGCCCTAGCCTAACTGATTTTATTAAGCTCAGCGCGTAGACTGGAATGGCGATACCGGCCAAACAAAGTAAAAACCTAACCAGTCTGAAGAACCACGGCACAATGACCGGCAGTGCAATGCAGGCCACGAATCACAACAAGCAAAGAATAAATGTGACACAAGCAGGACAACATCCTAAATGAGACAATAACAGAGACGTGAAAACACACCACCACCAGTTATATGCATGCTCACCAGAATAAAGGCTTCGATGATCTTTGGATGGTGAGAAGGTCGTCGACGTCAGGACGAATGTATGAGGAGTAAGCAGCAGATGACCAGCGACCCAGCAGTTGCAGGAAGCACAAGATATGCCCTGGCGCGTATCGTCGCAGCCCCGATCCTAAACGAATTGCCCGAATAATGCTGAGGGGACATATTAGCTCTAAGGAGAACGAGCTTTAGATGAAGCCCAAACCAAGCTTCGACAGGGGAAATCCCCTGGGACGAGGAACCGAGGCGCGCGAAGCGAAGAGCCAGTGCGAGAGCGCGCAACCGTAAATAGTTTAGCATGGATTTGAAGGGACAAAAACAAGTATCAGTGCGGGGGGACGCGAGGACTGAGCAAGCGCCCACCGCGTTTAGAATGTTTGAGAGATAAGCGATAATGACCAGGATAAAAAGCCAAATCAGAAAAAGTGACATCACTATCAGGGTTAAAAGATTTAGAAGGGGTAGTAAATTCGCGCAATCGAGAAAGGCATAAAAAGCCAGCAAAAACACGGACTCCAGTAAGGAGTCAAATTAGGGAGAAACCACCCCCGCCCGAAGAACAGAGACCATAGCGTGCAAAATACCGAGAGTGATAGGCTGCCTCGGATCGGGGGGAGAAGGATGGGACTTGGAAATGCCTTTCAGCAGCAATTTAACGGCCTGATTAGAAAAAATGCTCGGAAACGACGGGTCGTAACAGCGGATGTGAAACTGAACGCCGGCGAGCAAACCTCGAGTATACTGCAACTTAAATTTGCGAGCGTCAGTACAATAACAAATTAATGCACAATTGCTGCTTGTAAGAACGGGTTTAAGAGGAACAGAAATACAAACAAAAAAGAAACAGAAGGTATGCCAAGCAAAATCATAGGTTTTCAAAGTAGATGCAGCCAAGCCTTTTCTCATATAATCCCTAGAGGAATCTAGATAATAATGTAGGGGCGATAGGTTCAATACAGCGCCAGCTCCTGGAGAGAAGGCAGAGTGACAGGGAAGGGGCTGGCGGTAGGGCACCGGCGCCGAAAGGCCGGGGGACAGAGCCGAAGCAGCAGTGGCCAGAGAAAAGGCAGCGTCGGCCTGGGCCGACGGGCCCGTCTGGGCGGAGCAGAGCGCCGGCAGCGCAGCGGAGGAGAGAGCAGCCCCGACGGTCACGGAACCAGCGGCAGCTGGAATGCTTTCAACGGCCTGCAGTCGTGCTTCTATTGACTGCAACGAGCCGGCCAGAGACTGGAGAGAAGCGAGAATGAGGCTTGTGTCCGACGACCCACTTGGAACGTCCAGGGCAGTAGCGCGGCGGGTCTTCGCGGGGGCGCTGAGGGAGGGATCCGCCTTCCTGGTCCGTTTCCGACCGCGGGCAGCCACAGGAGCGGCGGGCGCGGGCGAGGGATCCGGCGAGACACACCCGATTTGGACGGCCAGCTCGCGGAGCTCAGGAGACGGCAAACCCGAAGCCGGCACGACGCCGCGATCACGGAGCCGCCGAAGGAGCAACTCCGACCCATCCGAGCGGGAGCCGGGCAGTGAAGCCAGCCGCAAGCTTTCGTAACGCCGTCCGGAGAACCAGGAATCGCCTCCGGCGAAGAGCTAGCTACAGGAAACGGGTCCGAAGCGAGAGCAGACTCGGAATCCGACATAGCGATCACCAAAATAACCACACCAAACAGAGAGGGAAAGTGATCCATGAAGCCGTCCGACAGACAAAAGACGAGCGCTTTGCCTGAAACGACAGCTGACAGCACAAGGAGAGAACAGATTTAAAGCAGAGTTGTAAGGCTGTGATTGGCCCTTGAATCTCGTGGTCGAGTCTGATTGGTTTAACTGACACGTCACTTCTTGAACAGCTGATTTGATTTAAGAATGGAGTAGTGACTGGGGTAATGACGTCTTCCTGAAAGAATTTGCGCTGAGCTTCATGTGTATTTGTATGTGATGCACTTCCCAATCAATAATGTGTGAATTTCCGAACACAATCACCTAAGATGCATCAGAAACAAGGCTTGGTTAATAACTCAAACTTGCCGAGAACCGTTAGACAAACCGTTTGCTTATATAGCCTACTCGAGCGGTTGTTAACGGTTACATTCGGTCTCGACTCCCGGTCTCGGCAGTAGCCGGGTGCCCGCCCGGTCTGCTCGTGACAGCCTGTAACATTCACTTCTCTAACATTTAACTTAACATAACTAAGATAACGTGTGTATTTGTATGTGATGCACTTCCCAATCAATAATGTGTGAATTTCCGAACACAATCACCTAAGATGCATCAGAAACAAGGCTTGGTTAATAACTCAAACTTGCCGAGAACCGTTAGACAAACCGTTTGCTTATATACTCGAGCGGTTGTTAACGGTTACATTCGGTCTCGACTCTCGGCAGTGCAGACTCTCGGCAGTAGCCGGGTGCACGGTCTCTACTCTCTTAACAACTCTTTCGGTCCAATGAATCGTGCTGCTCGAGGTAGCCCATTTCCTGATTGATTCTACCACCACTCCAGTGGAGGCGCTAATGAGGTAAAAAAACAGGAGTGAGTCGGTTCATTGACGTATGGCACTCGATTCTCCCGGCTCAGTGACACGAATCGGGTTAATAACCGGCTCTTCGGTCAGTTCGTCATCACTAGAACAAAGAGAACCAGAGGAGGAGAGGGAAGAGACTGAGTGAGACAGAGTAGTGAAAAGTAGTGAGAATAATACTGAACAAAACTGCGTGACTAACTGGTGTGATCTGGACTGGCTGATTACCCCCCTGTGTACCAAACTGTTTTGGATGAGGATCCGCGTGTGGATTACCTGTGGATAGAATACGACAAGAACGGATTGTGGACGGTGAAGCTGTGGACGGTGAAGTAGTGTTGAAAATCCCCCTCCTACGCTGTTAATTATCCTGAATAAAACTTCCCAACTGTTTTCAACTGTACTCCGGCTTTTGTCATTGAATTGGTGACGTGGAAAGCCCACACCCCGGGGCTTGCCACAGAAGATACCATTCAAATCACCTTCATGCAGTTAGTTCATTTTAATGGCACAGGCACTCATATAGACCCTTGAGCATTTGGCCTCCAGTCTGGTACCTGGGATCTAAGGATATTCTGCTCCTGAAGACTTGATCCAACATGAAAAATTCATTCACAGTTTATTACGTTTTCGTTTTAAAACGTAAAACTTTTGCTACTTTTATGTCCGGCATCCACCCTTCTACGCCTTAAAGGTACAATATGTAACATTTCTGCATTAAAATGTCTAAAAATGACCATACCTATGTTATATATTTTTTATGAGTTGTGTAGTTACACTATCCCAAATGTTTCCACCAAATGTCAAACCCAGAGAAATCTGTTATTTTATTTTCAGACACGGGACGGTTCCTTTAGTCGCCCGTCAGTGGCGTCATATAACCTTTCATTGTCTAGTTACTCTAACTTCCGTCAGAACACTGGCACCAAGATGATACGTTCAGGAGTAATTGTAAATCATACAATGTCACAGAAAAAAATACTTGTAACTGTAATACTGCTTTTTTTGCCTCACAGCATCATTTTGTGATTAATTACATACCACCTTTTAATCACAGTTATACAACAGAGACCTTAACGTTACTACAATGTGCTGGTTGACAAGTAGCTAACGTTGATGCTAATGCTTGGTGGGTAACATTATGAGGTTACAACATGTTCAACACGCTCATAAAGTTATTTTTAGCATGATTGTTTCAACCACGATTAACAGCACTGGGCTAACACACGAATAAGTTCACTAGTAACGTTAACGTTAGCTGTATAGATAGACGATTAATCTAATGCTAATTTAGCTAGCTAGCACACCCCGGTCTGTCTGCCTCACCCCTGGCGCAGAGAGACAACAGCCCCGGGATATGTAGCAATAGCTAGTTACCGTTAGCCCCCAGTCAGCTATCAGCCAGCCACTTTCATTACAGCAATCCCCCCGGCCAGAACTTATCTCCAGTGCCTGGTGCTTACATTGCTAACGGCAGTTTAATGCAGCGTCAGGAAACAGACCATATCACACCCAGCACCCAGTCGCAACAGCGGCCGTCCATAGCCTTAGCTACATCTCCGTAGCAGTACCGGTGTCTGTGCCGAAAATCACATCCCTGTCAAATTTCTCCCCCCTTCGCGTTTAGCTGTCTTTACGGTTAGCTAAATTAACCCGACAAAAGGTTGGTTAAGCACCAAAACGAAAAGTTAAGATTACAGAGAAGTAAAGGGGAGATAATTCTGGGCAGCTGGGAGATGTTCTGCTGCTGCACAACAGGCATCGAACGTCCTCGCTAGCGCGGAGATTCCCCCTGCAATCCCCACCCACATCCGTCTCAGCCTCGTAGAGTAGCTAGCTAGCATTACAACAAACCCTGTCCGCCCCGGTGTTGAAACCATCCAAAAGGTGACATTGATATGTCAAATATATTGTGTTTTAGTTGCTGGCTAATGTTAGCTTGCTGGCTCACTAGCTAACTGGTCAGTTACCAATGAAAATCGGATCAAGAAAAACTGTATTATGTTGGGGAAACTGCAGCTATTTCATTAGAATAACATGAATAACGTTACTAAATAAAATAAACTTGAATGGGTAAACTCGTCCGTGAACTGATGCATTCTGACCAGCGAAGAACTGAATTAAAAACTACAACTCCCATAATTCCACGCAACTTCCCAACGTCATCAAAAGTCCGTGTTTACCATCCATTGTTTTGGTTGAGAGACCCCTAGCGGCAGAAAGTTACATATTGTATGTTTAAAATGAGACATTTGAAAATGCTGCAGACACCATTTTAGTTTCATAACTCCAGGATTGTGTTTAAGTCTGGACAGGCAGAAAAACGAGGATGCAGACACCCACGTTCGCTCCCTGATTGGGTCTTATCAGTCACAGCTACTACTACCTACCATTGACATATATAAAATGTACCAACAGAGCCCGGTGCTCTGGACGGAGACCAGTGAAGGCTATTAGAAGCACTTTTCCGGTGATCACTAGCTTTACTGCGCAGCCTCCAACTGAGAGAGACAACGTAAATGTGACGTGAACAACCTGTCTGAAAGTTGGAAGTCTTCTGGTAGCTGTGCCAAGAGAAATCTCAATCATTCCCAATCTTGCAGAGACAGAGAGTGAAGGTATATGTAAGGAGATAACATAAGCACAGGCTAATTATTGATCACTAACATGCTAGTTAACATTAGTAATTAAACCTAAACAGCTAACGTACGTCGAAACTGCCTGCAAGCTTCTCCTGTACTATACGGTAATTCCTCTACTATGTGACAGTAAGTCACTTGGTTATGACACAATCGTTAGCCTATTTTTACAAAAACATCTGCTACGGAGCCATAACGTCAGATACAAGGTAATGGAGCCTTTTATAAATTGTTGTGTTTCTTTAGAAATAAACAATGGACAAATAGAGTCTTTAAACGCTTCAGATGTAAAGTTATTCGCTGTCAAAGTGATGTCAAAATGAATGCTAGTCAGTGGGATGCTAACGGAGGTGATCTCTTTGTAGCATCAAAATGGCGCCATAGGAGGTTTGGGTTCTGAAGCGAAGCTTACCCCCCTTGCTACCTACATGCGCAGGATGCAAGCTATTATTTAAGCAATCTGCAACAGTTCCAATGTCCTGGGGGTTTATTGGGTGAACAAATAATGGTTCATGAAGCTTCATTTGGACATCACTACTAAAAGGTTTGTCAGGACGGAAATTGGTTTTATTTTAAAATACCATTAAAAAATCGTATTGGTGTGGATGTAGTCTCAATTTCTGACACAAACTTTATTTCTTTTTCTTGAAGATATTAGTTTTCACAGCTTACTCCAGTATGTAGAATATGTTAATACCTGTGGATGCAGCGACTGCCCCAAGCAGTATAGAAGGAATCAAAAATACAGGCAAGATGACAGCAGCGACCAAGCAAGTGATCTTGGCTGTGGATGTTGAAGACGCCGACAAAGTCCTCTGGTGGAAGACTTGATATCCCACAATCCCTAGTGCCTGAAAAGTAAAACAGTTAGTTGGTAAAATTAAACACTTGTGTTGCAACCTCGACATTCACAGACATACTGTTTTAGATAATAGCCTTGGCCTACAACCTGTCTGAGTCTTAAGTTAAAATAAAAAAAACTATTTAAATATGGATGTTATTCTCTTTCTAACGATATTTATCAAGACTGGAACAAATTGCATTCCATTTCATATCAGTCGTTCATCAGGTCTTTTTCAGTCCTGGTGTACCAATCCAGGGAGCGTGTAAGGTGTTGTTCATCAGTGTCTGGCTAATGTCCAAGGAGTAAGGGTTCATCAAAGCAAAGGGAACACAGATCCACTGCAGAGACAAATAGAAATGGAAAGATTTAAACACACACAACTTTTATATATGTCCTTTGGAGTGTTTTATTACTTGTGTAAGAGTGTTTTCTTAAAACAAAAAGCTAAAAGTATATCAAACTCACCAAGCTGAAGAATATGAGGACAAGCTGTATAATATCTGTGTAGGCCACAGAGTAGAGACCTCCCAGCAGTGTGTAGGTAATGGCAACGGCAGCAGAGATCCAGATGCACAAAGGTAAGGACAAATCCAAGACCACACTCATGGTTCCTCCTGTCAGATACGTTTCAGTGACATTTTAATAACCAGTCTTTGTGTGAATAATAAGCGTTCATTGAAGTAAGTCATATCTACACAGCTTAGGTCAGAATTTATATCCAAGGATACATTTATTTCACTTAACACATGAAGTTTTTTGTCAACAGATAAAGGAATTGTAAACAAAGTTACATATATAGCTACAATATAATAAAAGTGCTTATATGTATAACATACCTAAAGCAATGAGTATTAAGGGCACCCAGAGCACATCAAGAGAAAGTGAAGCCAAGCAGAGTCCAGCTGTTAGTACTTTTCCATACTTGGCATGGAAAGGGTCCAGCATCGTCACATACCTTCTTTCTCTCATTGGCTTTGCAAACACCAAGCCAACTTTATTTATAAGAGGACAGAAGAAATCACAATTAGAAAAAATAGTAATCAAGTGAGAGGGAAATAACAAAACAAAAAAACATGTAAGGTGTAAAGTTAACATGATTGATTTCTTTCCACCATATGAAATGACTTTAGGTAACATCCAAGACACACACACACACACACACATACAGTAGCCTATGAACCTCAATGATACAGCTTACTTAGACCTGGTAAGCTGTGTTCGAAACCGTTCCCTATCATGGAGATAATGCACTACATACTTTATTTGACATTTTGTAGTGTTGTTTGAGTTCTCCGTACACGATGCGCCCGCCTCTGTCACACAAACAACGGGCGCATCTCCTGACGCAAGTCACGCAACAATGTGTTTTCAGTGAGTGTCTGAAATCTCGTTTGGTCGTTCCCTATACAGTTCACTATTTAATAAACACTATATAGGGAATAGTGATTGAGTGAATGAGGGATTTCTAACACAGCTGTAATATACTCTTACCAATAATAAAAGATGAGCTGTATGCCATGAACATCACCAATACCCAGGTTAGTCCCATAGAAGGCGTGTACACCATCTGAGCTGTGCCAACAATGAAGCCTCCTCCGACAATCGTAGCTACAGGATGGATTAACACACGAGCAAGTCATTTGGTGAACAAACAGCAGCTATTTGGACCATTTGGAATCATTACAGGTTTTATTTCACACATTCAAAGAGCTCTGTCTGATGTAATACAGAGGAAGATATAGTTCATTGCATATTTTTTTAAATATTTTCTTTTGCAAATAACTACCTTATCCTAATATATATTGAGCCCTGGAGCTCTGCAATAATTCCTACCCTGTTGAATGTTTTAATGTTCAGTTTGTCAAACCTGTTTTTAGAGAGATTTCTTTTGAACTTAATGATAATTATCGAGGCTTCTGTTTGCAGAGCTGTTGAATTATTGTGCACTATACTGAGAGGTGTTTCCAATATTTGATCCACCCCAATTATATCAGGGAGGTCTGACTATTGACCGCCTCGTTTCCTCGACTCTGTGTGCGTGTATAAATAAAAAAATTAAAAATTAAAGTATCCATCAAGTCAGCTGGAACCTCATTTGTAGTGTTAATGTGTAGTGTTAATTTAACACTAATAATTTAAGAATATGCAAAAGGAAAATATCAGCTGAACATTATAAAGGTATTGGAACTGCATTTTGACACAGGGCCACGCAAGACAGGACACTATGTAATAATGCAGGAGGCACTTTATATACCTTATAATTTTGATTAAATATTGTGCTAAAGGTGTCAAATATAGCCTAACTTTTGTCGGTTGGTGTTTGTAAACACACAGTGTACAAAGTTAGTTTTTAAAGAGATTTTGATTCAACTTGCTGATCATTTTGGATCATTTTGGAGGCAGCTGTTTGTAGTGCTGTTGAACAGCCTAACCCTAACCCTCTGAAGAAGCAACACAGTTTCCCTATTTGGGGATAGTTTTTAATCTGCTCTTTTCTTTTTTAATTTAAAACATTTAAAAAAGTAATTGTTTTTAAATTGCTTGTGGAGGGGCTCTGTCCACAGAGGCCTACCCTTCAACCCTTTTTCTTGGAGTATATTCTTTTTTGACTCTGAACAGTTAACTACGTAGCAGGGTTAGCTGCTACCCCAGCAGCCCCCGGCTAACCTACCTTCCAACACCATTAAGGAGCACTACCAAGAAACATTCTTGAGACAGCTGCTTATTTCCACCAGGTAAGAGCCCTTCATTACACAAGCATTCGTTAACTTGTCTTTTTTTAAGGGGAAGGCCTCTCCTTCTAGCAGAAGGGTGAGTCCCCCACAGCCTGCACAATCCACATACACCAACACCACACCAACACCACTCATGTCCCTTAACAATCCCCACAGACCCTCGCCCAACACTCCTCCCACACTGAGAATCAAGATGAGGGACATACCACCCACTCAGACTCTCACCCAACCACCAGACACAAAGAACAGAGCCATCAGTAAAACATACTTTAAACTTACATTACCGGTCAAAAGTTTTAGAACACCCCAATTTTTTTAGTTTTTTTATTGAAATTTTAGCAGTTCAAGTCCAATGAATAGCTTGAAATGGTACAAAAGTAAGTGGTGAACTACCTGAGGTTAAAAAGAAAGTAAGGTTACCCAAAACTGAAAAACAATGTACATTTCAGAATATTACAAAAAGGCCTTTTTCAGGGACCAAGAAATGGGTAAACAATGTAAAGCTGTTCTGCAGCAATGGAGGTTGATCAAGCTTTGAAAGTTGGTGCTACCAATTCCCACAGGTGTTCCACCTTGTCTGGATTACTTACAACCCCCTCTGTTTGTATAAAAGTATTGTTGGAACACACTGTAGTACTGTACCCTCGTGAGCATTATTTGAACAGTATTGTACTGCAGAAAGTAGTGTGTTGCTAAAAAAATGGCGGGAAAAAGGATATTAACAATGGAAGAGAGACAGACGATCATAACACTTAAGAATGTTGGTCTTTCCTACAGAGAAATTGCGAAGAAAGTCAAGGTGTCAGTGAGTACAGTATTCTTCACCATCAAAAGGCACTTAGAAACTGGGGGAAACTCTGACAGGAAGAGATCTGGCAGACCCAAAGCCACAACAGAATCAGAAGACAAGTTTCTGAGAGTCAACAGCTTGCGTGATAGGCGGATCACAGGACAACAGCTTCAAGCACAGCTTGATAGTGGTCGTAATAAGCAAGTCTCAGTTTCAACTGTAAAGAGAAGACTTCGAGCTGCAGGTTTGATAGGTCGAGTTGCAACATGAAAGCCATTGCTAAGACGTCAGAATAAGAAAAAGAGGCTTGCCTGGGCCAAGAAACACTGCCAATGGACTACTGAAGACTGGAAGAAGGTGCTATGGACTGATGAATAAAAATTTGAAATCTTCGGTTCATCACGCAGGATCTTTGTACGCCGTTGAGTAGGCGAAAGGATGGTTCCTCAGTGTGTGACATCAACTGTCAAACATGGAGGAGGAAGCATGATGGTCTGGGGCTGTTTTGCTGGATCCAGGGTCGGTGATTTGTACAGAGTGAAAGGCACCCTGAACCAAAACTGCTACCACAGCATTTTGCAGCTCCATGCTGTACCCTCTGGTATGCGCCTAGTTGGTCAGGGGTTCATCCTACAGCAAGATAATGACCCAAAACATAAGTCCAAGCTATGCCAGAACTACCTTAGGAAAAAAGAATAAGATGGTAAGCTTAAAAACATGGAGTGGCCAGCACAGTCACCAAACTTAAACCCCATTGAGCTGGTTTGGGATGAACTGGACAGAAAAGTGAAAGCAAAGCAACCTACAAGTGCCACACATTTATGGGAACTTCTGCAACCGAGTTGGGAAGAACTTTCTGAAGAAGATTTGATTTCCATTGTAGAAAGAATGCCACGAGTGTGTTCAGCTGTTATATCTGCCAAAGGGGGGTACCTTGATGAGTCAAAAATTTAGAATACATTTTGGTTTATAAATTGATTCTATGATTTATTTTTTTACTTAAATTGTTCATTTGTTCTATTCTTTCATTTCAGAGTACAATAAGACATTCAACTGCATGAATTTCAATAAAAACCTGGAAAAATTGGGGTGTTCTAAAACTTTTGACCGGTAGTGTATACAGGCAGTACACCACAAACACATCATTGACCACACAATAGCCACAAACAATGTTCCACCAGGTATGACAAGACAAGTGCAAAGACTCGCTGACTTTAGTGAACAATCCACACCCTCAAACAGCACCCGTCAGAAAGTACAGAATAACACCACAACCTGGATATGTTTCTAAACTGGTTCAGAAGACTAAACAACCTCAATAGTAACTTTTTGTGTATACATTCCTTATTCCTGCTCATATTTCGGCTGTTTGTGTAAGAACTCTGTGGAATGCTTATATTCTATTGTTACAGCTTCATGCTGAATTTTTTTATTATTTATTGATATGGCGAGACATGTCATTTATTTAAAATATCTTGTTGCTTAATGGACACTGTTTCTATGAGTTTGCAGCCAACAGTTATAACACCACTGTGAACTTTCAAGATATTTTATGATCTTATAAATGTATTTCCTTAATAATCACAACCTTGTTTTTCACAGTTTCCGTCCTAGTTGTGTCAGCTGTGTTCTCCTCACCTGTCATTGTGAAGATCCCCACCACCAAGCCAATGCTCCGGTTTCCCAGCAGGGCCATCTCCGTTCCAGTGGCTGCACTTTTCTTCTGTTCCCTTTTGGACTTGAAAGAAGCCCAGATGCCGGTCCCGAGGACCAGCAGATAGAAAGACACCATCGCTATCACTCCTGGGACGTTAACAGCCATGATGGAGGCTGACTGGCTTCTTCACTAGCTGATGTCTGACTGACTGACTGTTTTAAAGAAAACAGGAGCAACATAGCAGAGGAACTTTAAAGCCCTCTGGTGAAATAGATGGTTACAGGTTTAGCGAGTTAATTAGTGGGCAGGGGTTGGGAAGACACAAGAACGCCATTATTAAATATTTGTGTTAGCGAGCAGTTAAACAAGTGTATATACTTATATAAAACAACCAGCATGTTGTGAAATGATTCAATCAATCACTTTATTTGTGACTCTCTGGAGTGCTTTCATCCTAATGCTACTAATGCCTAATGCTAAGCTACTTTTCCTTCAATTGTTTCCCTTCCTCAAGTCTTAGTCCATTCCACCATAGTCTTGCATTGCCAGACCTTCCTCCACAGCGCTGCTGAGGAAGGCCTGTCTAGTCAACACAGCATTCCGGGATGGGCGAAAAACGTGCTCTGGCTTATTGGCATTTCTTTAAACCAATCACAATCATCATGGGTGGTGCTAAGCGCCAGACAGAGCAACCGCGCCTCTGCAACATAGCTGCGGGAAGGAACTTGTTTTGGTGGAACATGTGAGTGTGCGTTCAAAGGTTGTTTTAGTCGTGCAACAGAAAACTCAGATTGGACAGATTGCTAGGTAGCTGTCTGGATTTACCCTGCAGAGATCTGAGGAGCAGTTAACCATAGTCCTCACAAATTCACCGGAGTTTAGAACGCCAACACAAAGAAAGAGGAAGAAGACGGACATCCGGCCGAAATGAGAGACATCCAGCCGAAACGAGAGACATCCGGCGTAATTTCTGGTGGCACGGAAATGACACGTCATCGATATAGACTACTCCCACCAAGGAAGCATGGGAGAGAGGTGAGGAAATCATGTGAGAGAAGAAATGAAGACATGTGTTTTTACTCCCTCCCTGCCCACATACTCACCTACTTCCTATTTCCCTAATCAGCCTTGCAGTATATATACCGGCCCATCTCTACTCATTCCTTGCCAGATTATCTACATATTTAACACCTCAAGCTTTCCAGACTTAGTTTCCGCCTGATCGATTCGGCCTGCCAGACACACAGATGTATGATCTTTGCCTGACAGTCAGAAAATGTATGACTTATAACCTCTTTAAATGTGTCAGGCTGTTCATACATCTCGCTACATAAGTAATGCACTGTAATTTGTATGTCTACCACGTATTTGGTATTTGCACACAGGGCTTTCAAGCTGGGAAGCAAAATTCTTGTCTCAGAAGAAGATACAGAGAAAACACAAGACTTTCACCCAGGAAACAGATGTTTGTGTCGTGGAAGTACTACTTAAGGGGACTTAAGGTTTTAAAATCTCCTGAGGCCAACTTCTTTTAACGTCTTCCATCGCTGCGCTGCCACTTGTAGCTTAATATGCACAAGTTTCGTTCTCACAGCTACATAAACAAATTTCCGCACACAGGAAGACAGATGTTAGGGTAATATTTCAAATGTATTTTAATCACAAAAATGAACCTTTGCATCAAGTGAAGCAGGTACATTGGCTACCTACATAATGAGCTGTTTTAAATTTAAAATGTTCAATGCCTTATTGCGATGATGTGACAGAGCCCGACCCGAACCCGAACATCATTTCTAAATATCTGTCCGAACCCTTGCCTTGACCAACTGCCACTTTGCTTGTTTGAAAGCCATGATCTCTCTCTCTCATGGGTGGGCCAAATTCTCTGGGCGGGCAAAGCAGAGAAAGGGGACGTAACCTTGCTCCTTATGACCTCATAAGGAGAAGATTCCAGATCGGCCCATCTGAGCTTTCAATTTCTCAAAGGCAGAGCAGGATACCCAGGGCTCGGTTTACACCTATCACCATTTCTAGCCACTGGGGGACCATAGGCAGGCTGGGGGAACTCATATTAATGTTAAAAAACCTCATAAAGTGAAAGTTTCATGCCATGGGACCTTTTAGCCATACGTTGTGGGCGATCAACTTTAACTAGAATGAATGGGCACTTGATACATTGTGGATGAAAAAATCTCCAGAGTGATGTACTTTGAGCTCTTTACTAGGTTGATGCACAGACTGTATAAGTGAAGCCAAAACATCTCAGTCGCCCCCTGGTGGCTCGCTGCAGTAAAGGTCATAAACCTGCCCCCTCTATGTTAGCCGATGGGACATGGGCCAAACTAAAAACATCAAAGTACACTTCAAATACATTTTTCCCAAAGATTGTTTCTGTCATTTTAGGTAGCTCTTATGACGCTGATGTTTGTTCAAGTATACAAGATTTTTATTAGTTATTTGATGCTTGATGGATATTGTGGCTTCACTTTTGTACAGTCATGGGAGGAAGTGGAGACGCATCGTCTATCTTTTTTTTTTTTTTTTACAGTCTATGGTATTTACTAGTCTATATTATGCTTCAAGAAAACTGATAATGTTACACACAGGAACACTTACAACATTTGACTGTGTTCTGCTCAAATTCTCATAATCATGTGTATTCTGTTGCAACATATGTTGCTGTCAGTGGTTGTGGTGAGTGCTGGACTTTCACTTTGAACACATCCCACTTCTCAGGAAGCAGGCCTTTGTTGAAGAGCACAGAAGCCAGGTAGGAGAAAAACAAGATGGCAGCAACGGCAGACAACATGGAGATGGTCTTAACCGGAGAGTACTGGACACAAACACCGTCCTCAAGAGTGCATCCTGGGAAGTGAATGACTGGTGCTAACCCTAGTAATGGGTCTCCACTGAGCAGTCTTAACACAGTTCCCACCAGGAAACCCATCACAGCCCCGTAACCGTTGGAGATGTTGAGGAAGAGGATGCAGACGAGTTGAGGGAAGACTATGATGTAGGCCACTTCAGCACTAATGAACCAGAACAATAAGATGCTGTTTTCCAGGTTGGTCAGTGATGTACCAACTAAGCCCACTACCAAGACAGAAGCACGGATCACCCACTGAGTCTCTCTGTCTGATGCCTGTGGAAAAGAAGTAGAGAGGAAGAAGAACAGGTAAACAGCAGATAATTGAGACTGTCCTGCTTTGTCATTCGTGCCACTTTATTCCATTTATACTCTCCTGTCCTCCATTCCCTTTATTTTGTGGCTCAGGAGGTCAAGAACAAATGATTTTTTCACCTGAGGCCTCAGGATGTTCTTGTATATGTTGGAGGTGAAGAGAGAAGCTGCAGAAAGCAAAGCAGAGTCAGCCGATGACATCACGGCGGCAGCCACACATCCAGTACAGATGATGGAGATGAAGGACGGGGTGAGGTGCTGCAGGGTCAGGGGCAAAACTAGACCTGATTCCCCTCGTTCATATGGAGATGGAGAACCATAGGAAGTCAGGTTCCAGTCTGAGGCATGGACACACAAGAAGGAAACACTGAAAAATAGTTACATTATCTGTTTGAGGGATTCTGAGATGAGCCTACACACTTAAAAATGATGGGTTAAAAATAACCCAACTTGGGTTGTTTTATAACCCAACCGCTGGATCACTATTGCACCGGACCAACAGTAGTTAATTAGACCCAGCAAGATGGGTTGGTCATTTTTAACCCAACAGATAAGTTAAATATTCTACCCAAATGCTGGGTCAAATTTATTACAATTCTGGGTTGATTCAACTACATATTTGTTATATAGTGTACCCAAATGCTGGGTCAAATTAATTATAATTCTGGGTTGATTCAACTACATATTTGCTATATAGTGTACCCAAATGCTGGGTCAAATTAATTACAATTCTGGGTTGATTCAACTACATATTTGTTATATAGTGTACCCGAATGCTGGGCAAAATTAACCCATATGACAGATTAATTCTAACACATTACAGTACAATTAGAGGAAAATAAATTGCAATAAAACTTTTAAACTACAAACCTAGAACAGAATACATGCTAGATGTCCGCATATATTATTTAATAAACACTTAAACAATACAAAAACAAAACAACATAATGGAATCTTTGAAAAAACTTTATTATATCAACAATATAGTGGAACTGGTGCAGTTCATATCACTCAGGTAGGAAAACATTCAGAGCAAAACAACAATTACGAATGAACTGGCTGAACATTCAACAGGTCTATAGTGAACAAATTCAAATTCCTATTAAAAAGCTGCTATTAAGAGCCATTAGCTCTACTTGCAAGCAAGTATTCTACTTTGAATAAACTTTACCATTTTAGACTTCCCCTCCTGGCATTTCACGTGACCAAGTTTCGAAACAACTTTGATGCAGCATCCCCATGCAGGACAAGCCTGTGCAATCTATAAAATGGAAAACACATTTTTAAAACCAATTCAATGTGGCACACTAATAAAACATTATAAACAATGCATCCTTATATGTAAGATCATATTTCCCTATACCTACCATGCCTTTGGTCATTAGGTGAGGGAACTCTTCAAGGATCTGATCGATGGTCCAATTGTTGTCCCTAATCCACTTGGCCCTGTAGACTGCCGTGTTCCGCATGTAGGTCTCTATCTGGCTGAGGGGCTGAGAATTGTTTCTCAACCATTCTTTAAGCTGTGACTCACGTTCGTCTGATATGGTACATTCTGTAAAAAAGAACAAGAAAGTTGTCATTCACTGAAATATGGATGTTTTGCTTCATCAAATAATTTTTCAGTTTAATAATTACCTGGTATGAGAGCCCTTGCTAGAGCGCCATCATCTAGTGTTTGTGGTGGTGTCTGTGCCGTGCTCTGCGACCTGCTGGTTGATCTCAGCCGCTTCCTGACGTTCCGCAGCCTTTCCTCCAGGAATCCAGTGGCCGGCTCTATTCATCTATTGGAGTCACTTTGACATATTACATGGAAGCTATTGAAAAAAAGAGGAAATTATATTTTATAAGAATTCATGTCTGAAAAGGGCTTTAGTAGCAATGCAGACTTGATATGCTGTGGATGGGAAAACATATTTCTTACCTTTTAAATCTTTCGACAAGATCTGGCACTCTGTCAAAGTGTTAATGACAAAGCTATCCATTGATCTGAAACAAACACAAAAAGAGCTTAAGCAAAGATACAATTGCTATTGTATTAACTATTCTGATATCACCATGTAAAAGCAATGCAGACTAACAGCAGAATGTAATCCAATGTGAAGATAACAGCCATTTTATTTAGCATCACAATCCTCCCTCTCTACCTATACAATTCATATGACAAATTGCATGCATGTGAATTGTTTTTACCTTTTTACAAGAATATTTGTGGCTGCTCAAAGCATAGCCTTCAGGGCACGAGTGTCAGTACAACAGTACAGCAGTGGTTCCCAGACTTTATTATATATTTCTTAACCCTTAACTCAAGTGGCCCTTGTCGTTTGCCAGGCCGCTATTTTAAATAAGCATTTGTTCTTGTCTATTGTGGGTCACCACATTACTTAAATAAATGCACATAAATGCATTTAGTCAGACATATTAGGTTATCTCACTGTTTTTACATACTTTAATCAGTCACACACTGTTATGCCTTCACATTTCACATTAAAAGCTTCAGGAAAAACAAGCGCGTTCATTTCAGCCCGGTCTCATGGAAGTTTGTGTAAATGTGACGTTATTTGAATCTATTGATACGTATTCACGGAGACGTTTTTGTCGGTTTTTACGTGGTGGACAACACGAAAATGTAAAGTAATGTATTTCAATGGGAGGCATATTTTGTGGCCACAGCACGAAATTGTAGGGAGTAATATAATTAAGTCGCCCTTTCCCCGGCGTTTAAGGCGCCCTTTCCCCGGCGTTTAAGGCGCCCTTTCCCTGGCGTTTACGGCGCCCTTTCCCCGGCGTTTAAGGCGCCCTTTCCCCGTAAGTTTTTTCCTAAACCCAACCTCCGCCATCCCGTTATTGTGGGGCGTCCCCAGCGGGCGGGCCGTCTCGCGGGCGCCTCCCGGCTTATGGAGCGACCTTTTCGGCCGCCTCCCGGCGTCCTTTCCCCGAGAAAATAATGTAACATTTACACGTAAAAAATAATGTAACATTTACACGTAAAAAACGAGAAAAACGTCTCCGTGAACACGTATCAATAGATTAAGAATAACGTAGACATTTACACGAACCGTCGCGTGGACCGGGTTGTTCATTTATAGCCAGTTAAAATAATATAGCTAGCAAAGCAACTAACTGACAGCCTGTTGGCTAGTAAACTATCTAGCTAGCTAGCTGGCAAGCTAGATAGTTTGTTAACTGGCGAATCACCTGGCTAGCTTGAAACTAGCTGGCAAATTAGCCTGGTGAACTCAATAAACATGCCCATGGGCATTATGAACTTGTTTCATTAATTCATTAATATAATTCAGACCAAAACGGATAAGCTGTAGGCTATCCATGCTTCCATGATAACGGCTAAATGGCTAACGTTAGCTAGCTACGTTGTTAGCCAAACTAACCAACTAGCCTCACAATATAAAGATAGTAGTTTAATAGGTAACGCAACACAGACAATGTGAATTAGACATGTAGCTAGTGTACACAAACCTTTTATCATTTATTTGCCTCGTTGGATGACCAGACTGGTTCTCTGCTGTGACAAGCGCTCGGTGTGCGGACTCTGGTGATGATCTGATGACGTTCGAAGCACAAACAACCCAAGTGCTGGGTCAACCGATGTATGTTGGGTTGATGGATTTTGACTCAACGCATGAGTTGCACAAAATAACCCAACTTCCATATAAATAACCCATAATGGGTAAAACATTTCATAACCCAGCGGTTGGATAGATGAAATAACCCAGCATTTTTTAGGGTGTACTGTATATACTAAGGAGTGAACTAAGTACTGTGTGATAAGGAGCACAGTGGGCCCAGTTGATTTTTAACCAAGTGTGGTAGATTGCAGGTAGAGATGAGGGGAGTGGTAATTGAAGGAAGGTAGCTTGTAGGCTCCACCCCCAAGCCTTATATGGACTTCCTGCCCCAACAAGGACAGGCTGGGATTAATTAGGTGATTAGGTTTGGAGTGAAAGGGAGGCAAATCAGCACTTTATGCGGATGATGGGGCCATTTGGATGAGAGGAAGGAATGTGTCATATGTAGTAGAAAATATAAGGAAAGCAATAAGGAAAGTAGAGAAGTGGTCATATGAGTGGGGGTTTAAGATATCGACAAGCAAGTCCTGTTACATGATGTTCACAAAGAAGCACAAGTGCCATGCTGAAAAATTAACATTATATGAGCTGCCAATGGAGAAAGTAAATGAATTTAAGTACCTGGGTCTATGGTTTGATAGTAAGTATTCATGAAAAAACACACATAAAGCACTTGGAAACTAAATGCAAAAAAGTTGTAAACCTTCTAAGAGCTGTGGCCGGATGTGACTGGGGTGCAGACAGACTTTGACTAGTTTACATATATAGGGCATGCATGAGGTCATCAATAGATTATGGTTGTGTAAAAAAAATTAATAGATTACAGTATAGAGCATTACATGTGTGCATTGGAGCTATTAAGTCAACCCCCATTAATGCAATACTCATAGAAGCAGGAGTGACACTACTGGAGTTGAGAAGAGAGAAACTTGCGCTGTCATATTGGATCAGATTAAAAGGCAGTGGAAAAGAAAACCCTACAAAAGAGTCAATACAGGAATGTTGGGAGTATTCCAAGTTTCAGGGGCTTGGGTTTGGATGGACGAAGGAAGAGAGAGTGAGGGAATATGAAATGGAAGCCTTAGATTTCACCACGACCAACACAGTTAGTAACATTCCACCATGGCTTTTTCCAGAAGTAAAGGCCGATATTAACATCAAATATAGGAAAGGACCAGGAGGGAGGAAATTATAATGACAAGACTCAGGGTGGATCACACAGGACTGAATGGCACCTTGTTTTTAATGGGGAAAAGGAATAGTAAGAACTGTGAAAACTGTGGGGTTAAAGAAAATGCTAAACATATAATATTGTATTGCACATTGCATGAGGTTGAAAGACAGGTGTTGAAAGATAGGGTTTGGGAGGCAGGGCAGGAGTGGACGTGGATAGGGATACTGGGATCAGAAGGGGAGGGAGAGGAGATAAGCGTTATTAAAATTTTTAAAAGCTACAGGTTGTTGAGTAGAATTTAAAATAATTGTAAAATGACATGATGATACACACTCCAGTACAGTAGGTGGCGGTATGCACCTAAACGTTGTTTGCAATCCACCATTAAATCAGATAAGAAGAAGAGGGAGGCAGGTGGTTTAACTGGGAACAGAGAGAACCAGAGGAGGAGAGGGAAGAGTGAGTGAAACAGAGTGGTGAAAAGTAGTGAAAGTAATACTGAACAAAACTGTGTGACTAACTGGTGGGATCTGGACTGGCTGACTACCCCCCTGTGTACCGAACATTCACTGTAAATATTAATGGACAATGCGTCCGGTTCGGCGAAGTGCTGCAAATGTGGAAGTGCATTAAACCTGCATGCTATCTGAATTCCAGCAGGGGGCGACACGTGCGGTTGCAAAAGGAGTTTGGTTTCTGTAGAAGTCTATGAGAAAGTGACCCACTTCTCACTTGATTTATGACCTCAGTAAACATTTTCATAGTGAGTTAGTTTTAAGTCTTCTGCAACACAGAATGATGTTCATGTTGTGAATTATGGTCTCGATTTTAAAATCGGCGATAAAGCAGGGGGTGTTTTAGGGCGTGGCTATGATGTGAATAGCCAGTGAAAGTGTGTAACGTAACGTGGCTCCTCCCTCACTCCTCCCTCTCGTCTAAAATTGTCACATCCTTAACCAGGATGGCTGCGCCCGCTAAGGCAAACTCGACGATGGATAGCAGATCTCCACAAACCAATGGGTGACGTCACACATGCTCTGTCCATTGTGGACGGTGAAGCAGTGGACGGTGAAGAATTGTTGAAAACCCCTCCTACGCTGTTAATTATCTTGAATAAAACTTCCCAACTGTGTTCAACTGTACTCCTGGTGCCGGCTTTTGTCATTGAACTGGTGACGTGGAAAGCCCACACACCGGGGCTTGCCACACAGGATACCATTCAAATCACCTTCATGCAGTTGGTTCATTTTAATGGCACAGGCATATAGACCCTTGAGCATTTGGCCTCCAGTCTGGTACATGGGATCTAAGGCTATTCTGCTCCTGAATAGACAGTTTATTACGTTTTCGTTTTAAAACGTAAAACTTTTGCTACTTTTTACGTCCGGTGTCCACACTACTACGCCTTAAAATGAGACATTTGAAAACACTGCCGACCCCATTTTAGTTTCATAACTCCAGGATTGTGTTTAAGTCTGGACAGGCAGAAAAACAATGATGCAGACACCCACGTTCGCTCCCTGATTGGGTCTTATCAGTCACGGCTACTACTACCTCCATGTGCAGGATGCAAGCTATTATTCAAGCAATCTGCGACAGTTCCAATGTCCTTTGGGTTTATGGGGTGAACAAATAATGGTTCATGAAGCTTCATTTGGACATCACTACTAAAAGGTTTGTCAGGACGGAAATTGGTTTTATTTTAAAATGCCGTTAAAAAATTGTATTGGTGTGGATGTAGTCTTAATTTCTGACACAAACTTTTTCTTGAAGATATTAGTTTTCACAGCTTACCCCAGTATGTAGAATATGTTAATACCTGTGGATGCAGCGACTGCCCCAAGCAGTATAGAAGGTATCCCAAATACAGGGAAGATGACAGCAGCAACAAAGCAAGTGATCTTGGCTGTGGACGTTGAAGACGCCGACAAAGTTCTCTGGTGGAAGCACTGATATCCCACTTCTCCTAGTGCCTGAAAAATAAAACAGTTAGTTGGTCAAATTAAACACTTGTGTTGCAACCTCGACATTCACAGACATACTGTTTTAGATAATAGCCTTGGCCTACAACCTGTCTGATTCTTAAGTTAAAATAAAGAAACAAACTATTTAAATATGGATGTTATCCTTTTTCTAAAGATATCTATCAACACCGGAGCAAATTGCATTCCATTTCATATCAGCCGTATTATTGCTTCCTTACAAAGAACAAGAAATCATCAATCATTATCCAGGTCTTTTTCAGTCCTGGTGTACCAATCCAGGGAGCATGTAAGGTGTTGTTCATCAGTGTCTGGCTAATGTCCAAGGAGTAAGGGTTCATCAAAGCAAAGGGAACACAGATCCACTGCAGAGACAAATAGAAATGGAAAGATTTAAACACAAAAAACTTTTATGTACGTCCTTTGTAGTGTTTTATTCCTTTTGTAAGAGTATTTTCTTAAAACAAAAAGCTAACACTATGAAAGCTAAAAGTATATCAAACTCACCAAGCTGAAGAATATGAGCACAAGCTGTATAATATCTGTGTAGGCCACAGAGTAGAGACCTCCCAGCAGTGTGTAGGTAATGGCGATGGCAGCAGAGATCCAAATGCACACAGGGAAGGTCAAATCCAAAACCACACTCATGGTTCCTCCTGTCAGACATATTGTATCAGTGATATTTCATAACCAGTCTTTGTGTGAATACCACAACACACGTTTACATTCATTGAAGTAAGTCATATTTACACAGCGTAGGTCAGAATTTATGTCCAAGTATACATTTATTTCACTTAACACATGAAGTTATTTGTTAACAGATAAATGAATGCTAAATAAAGTTACATATATAGCTACAATATAATAAGAGTGCTTATTTTACATACCTAAACCAATGAGTGTTAAGGGCACCCAGAGCACATCAAGAGAAAGTGAAACCAAGCAGAGTCCAGCTGTTAGTACTTTTCCATACTTGGCATGGAAAGGGTCCAGCATCGTCACATACCTTCTTTCTCTCATTGGCTTTGCAAACACCAAGCCAACTTTATTTATAAGACGACAGAAGAAATCACAATTAGAAAAAATAGTAATCAAGTGAGAGGGAAATAAAACAAGAAAAACATGTAAGGTGTAAAGTTAACATGATTTATTTCTTTCCACCATATTCAAATTTAAAAAGCAGAAATGACTTTAGGTAATATATACACACACACACATACACACACACACACACATTAGAGTTTCTCTGCCGACTCATAAGTAACATTAAGCTATTTGACTTAGCTAGCTAGCAAACAATGTTTAGTTATGTTAAGGAATCGCTACAGGCTAACTGCTGGATTTTAGCTAGTTAGCAAACAATTAAATGTTTTGTTAAGGAATATAGCCACAGGCTAACTAAGTGGTTTTTAGCTAGCTAGCAAACAATGAAATTCATAAAAAAAATGAATACAGGCTCCATCTAATCTTAAAAGCATTAAAGCTGTAATTTCAAAGACTTTAATTTAATTGAAATGTCTGTTAAGTCACTATGCATGCATATTTACAACTATGGAATCAACCTGACTCAAACGTTTGGCACTGTGAGCCTCCAAGGGACGGGAGTGCCAACCAACTGGCTAATAGGCTACCACAGAAACTAAGACAAGACATTTCTGAAAGAAGGCAGATGTGTGTCGCATATATTTAAAAACCACAAATCACTTCAAAGCGTTCCGGAGAGACCTTTCTCTCTGGTGATAATATTTTGGCGATTGGACTCGCAGTTTTTTTAATCAAAGAAGGAACTTGAGAGGTAAAATCTCTATTAAATTAACTTTTTGACCAGTCAAAAACATTGTGTGTGCCCACCCTCCTCCACTCCCTCATTGTGCCCCAATCACCATCGCAACACACACACACACACACACACACACACACACACATCAAGCCATCACTTGCCGTTGGCATCCCATTGACTGCCATTCATTTTGGCGTCACTTTGACAGTGAATAACTTTACATCTGAATTATTTAAAGACTCTATTTGTCCATTGTTTATTTCTAAAGAAACAAGACAATGTATAAAAGGCTCCATTACCTTGTATCTCACGTTATGGCTCCGTAGCAGACGTTTTTGTAAAAATAGGCTAACGATTGTGCCATAACCACGCGACTTACTGTCGCATAGTAGAGAAATTACCGTACAGTACAGAAGAAACTTGCAGGCAGTTTTGACTTACATTAGCTGTTTAAGTTTAATTACTAATGTTAACTAGCATTTTAGTTAGCAATAATTAGCCTGTGCCTATGTTATCTCCTTACATATACCTACGCTCTCCATCTCTGCAAGATTCGTAGTGATTGAGATTTCTCTTGGCACAGCTACCAGAAGACATCTACGTCGTCAAGCTCAGTTTGAGGCTGCGCAGTGACGCTCAGCCATCACCGGAAAAGTTTCTAATTTTCTAATAGTCTTCTAATAGACTTCACTGGTCTCCGTGGAAAACAACGGTGTCACATTGTCCATTTCTTTACTGTCTATACTTTTACTAGACTCTTTAAAGGTCCCATGGCATGAAAATTTCACTTTATGAGGTTTTTTAACATTAATATGCGTCCCCCCAGCCTGCCTATGGTCCCCCAGTGGCTAGAAATGGTGATAGGTGTAAACCGAGCCCTGGGTATCCTGCTCTGCCTTTGAGAAAATCTTCTCCTTATGAGGTCATAAGGAGCAAGGTTACCTCCCCTTTCTCTGCTTTGCCCGCCCAGAGAATTTGGCCCACCCATGAGAGAGAGACATCATGGCTTTCAAACAACCAAAGTGGCAGTTGGTCAAGGCCACACCCCCACCCTCCACCTTGCCCCCCCTCTCTCCTCCTCAATAGCTACAGACACAGAAATGGCACATCCTAAGGAAAGCTCATTGTGGGACTGGCTCTAGTGGCTGTAATTCTGCACCAAGGCTGAATTTCAGGAAAGAGACTTCAGATACAGTATTAGGGGACCACTAAGGCCTGTATAAAAGAGACTTCAGATACAGTATTAGGGGACCACTAAGGTCTATATAAAAGAGACTTCAGATACAGTATTAGGAGACCACTAAGGTCTATATAAAAGAGACTTCAGATACAGTATTAGGGGACCACTAAGGTCTATATAAAAGAGACTTCAGATACAGTATTAGGGGACCACTAAGGTCTATATAAAAGAGACTTCAGATACAGTATTAGGGGACCACTAAGGCCTATATAAAAGCATCCAAAGAGCACTATGTCATGTAAACTTTAAATTAACTCATGAGTTGCGAGTGTCTAGTATCATTAACTTGGATCAGTTGAGTCCTACTACAATTCAATCTAAAATGATAACAGCACCACACACAAACCTCTTGCAACATTAGATACTACTAGTCCTAGCCATCTTAGCTGCAAAAAGCTTTATAACTTACAATTTTGTAGGCAACCACAACTCCACAAGTCAACTGAAGCGACTGAGTGAGCAGAGACAGGTTAAAGGAACTTCCCGACCTGCCCATGACTCATGAGTCCTCGATGACTCATGAGTTCTTTAGTGAGTCAGTCAATCGCGTGAATCAGCTGGCTACGTTGTCATGAGTGGATCTGTAGCAGACGAGTGACTGAAGTCTCTTCTCTTGTCAGGGTAAAGAAAATCCACAACAAAAGGCATTCTTTAACTTCTGAAATAACATAAAATGTTCTGCACGTAGCCTAGCTAGGCCTACTGTAGGTTTGATGTATAAATGTAGTATGATAAAATGCAATTATGTCGAGCAGCCAGTCCAAAACGTTGCAAGCTTGCCTCGGCTCACCTATAGTATCAATACTGACTCAAGTGACTCGCACAACCCGGATCAGTTTAGTGAGTGACTCAGAATAACCCGAATCCTTAAAAGGAATCGAGTTTTCCAGGCCTAACACACGCACACACACACACACACACACACACACACACACACACACACACACACACACACACACACACACACACACACACACACACACACACACACACACATACACACACACACCTGGCCTATATACCTCAATGATACAGCTTACTTAGGATTGGTAAACTGTGTTCGAAACCGTTCCCTATCATGGAGATAGTGCATAGTATGTTAGCCATTTTGTAGTGTTGTTCGAATTATCCACGGAATATATATATATATATATATACACACACACACTACTGGTCAAAAGTTTTAGAACACCCCAATGGTTTTTATTGAAATTCATGCAGTTCAATGTCTTATTGTACTCTGAAATGAAAGAATAGAACAAATGAACAATTTAAGTTCAAAAATAAATCATGGAATCAATTTATAAACCAAAATGTAAATTTTTGACTCATCAAAGTAGGCCCCTTTGGCAGATATAACAGCTGAACACACTCATGGCATTCTTTCTACAATGGAAATCAAATATTCTTCAGAAAGTTCTTCTCAACTCTGTTGCAGAAGTTCCCATAAATGTGTGGCACTTGTAGGTTGCTTTGCTTTCACTTTTCTGTCCAGTTCATCCCAAACCAGCTCAATGGGGTTTAAGTCTGGTGACTGTGCTGGCCACTCCATGTTTTTAAGATTACCATCTTGTTCTTTTTTGCTAAGGTAGTTCTGGCATACAGGGCTCCAGACTGAGACCAATATTTGAGAGTGTGCGACTGAATTTTACATCCAGTCGCACATGTGCGACCAGGAAATTTGTCCCCTTTTTTACACGTTAAACGTTGAAATTTCGGTACCTGAGAGCGCGAAAGCGCAAGCTTATCTGTCCTCTCTGAAAATTGACAGAGAGCGGTGCTCCGACCCAAACACACAGACATGCAGAGCTGCAGACGACGCAAACTACGTCGGCTCTGCAGTTTTGTTGAAGTCAGTGAGTCACGGAAATGCCGATAAAGTGTTTTCAAGTGTGATTACAGTTTTTTATAACTTCACGCAGACAGCGTTTGCTGCGATATGATATTAATGGCGAGCCGAAAGCGCTCGCGGTGCTGTTGACGTTACACTTCCTCGGAGACGAGCAGCCAGGCACAACAGTGGTTTCTATGCCCTGGTGACTGACTGACAGGCTGAGGTTCTAAGGCAGGGCAACTTTATTTCTACAGCACCAAAGTGCTTGACATGAGACATTAATATCAATTAAAAACGGTCATGATGAAAATAAAACAGGCTAAAAAATAATATACAAATACAATAATAAACAATATATATATATATATATATATATATATAAAATTTTCAGTTGGGGCCACTGTGCTTCTAGTGAAAAACGTTAGTCTGGGGCCCTGGGCATAGCTTGGACTTATGTTTTGGGTCATTATCTTGCTGTAGGATGAACCCCTGACCAACTAGGCGCATACCAGAGGGTACTGCATGGCGCTGCAAAATGCTGTGGTAGCCGTTTTGGTTCAGGGTGCCTTTCACTCTGTACAAATCACCGACCGTGGATCCAGCAAAACAGCCCCAGACCATCACGCTTCCTCCTCCATATTTAACAGTTGATGTCGCACACTGAGGAACCATCCTTTTGCCTACTCAACGGCGTACAAAAATCCTGCGTGATGAACCGAAGATTTAAAATTTCGATTCATCAGTCCATACCACCTTCTTCCAGTCTTCAGTAGTCCATTGGCATGTTTCTTGGCCCAGGCAAGCCTCTTTTTCTTATTCTGACGTCTTAGCAATGGCTTTCTTGCTGCAACTCGACCTATCAAACCTGCAGCTCAAATTCTTCTCTTTACAGTTGAAACTGAGACTTGCTTATTACGACCACTATTAAGCTGTGCTTGAAGCTGTTGTCCTGTGATCCGCCTATCACGCAAGCTGTTGACTCTCAGAAACTTGTCTTCTGATTCTGTTGTGGCTTTGGGTCTGCCAGATCTCTTCCTGTCAGAGTTTCCCCCAGTTTCTAAGTGCCTTTTGATGGTGAAGAATACTGTACTCACTGACACCTTGACTTTCTTCGCAATTTCTCTGTAGGAAAGACCAACATTCTTAAGTGTTATGATGGTCTGTTTCTCTTCCATTGTTAATTGCCTTTTTCCCACCATTTGTATAGCAACACATTACTTTCTGCAGTACAATACTGTTCAAATAATGCTCACGAGGGTACAGTACCACAGTTTGTTCCAACAATACTTTTATACAAACAGAGGGGGTTGTAAGTAATCCAGACAAGTTGGAACACCTGTGGGAATTGGTAGCACCAACTTTCAAAGCTTGATCAACCTCTATTGCTGCAGAACAGCTTTACATTGTTTACCCATTTCTTGTTCCCATAAAAAGGCCTTTTTGTAAAATTCTGAAATGTACATTCTTTTTCAGTTTTGGGTAACCTTACTTTTTTTGTAACCTCAGGCACTTACCTTTGTAGCATTTCAAGCTATTCATTGGACTTGAACTGCTAAAATTTCAATAAAAAACTAGAAAAATTGGGGTGTTCTAAAACTTTTGACCAGTAGTGTATATGGAATAGTGAGTGAGTGAATGAGGGAATGGTTTCTAACACAGCTGTAATATAAGCATTGGGATGTCCAGCAAGTAGCAGGCACACTGTCTCCTGCTGCCTGCTTTGCATTATAAATAGTTTCTATTTCATTTAAAGACACATCTGTTGAATTCAAGATAAACCTAAACTTGGTATTATTATTATTATTATTTTAATAATTATTATTTAATCTGATGGCACACTTCAACCTCAATAGCATAGCATGACTCTCAAGTTTATTATGGTAACATCAGGGATACATGGAATCATGTTTGTGGGTCAGGTTGTGCAGCAATAACAATTTGCTTGTGTTTACAAGACACAGATGACTTCCCTTAAACTGTTAAAACACTCCCTCACTTCCTCTTGTTTAAGTCCATACATACAGTATCATTTCAAATGTAATTTCAAACTCTTACCAATAATAAAAGATGAGCTGTATGCCATTAACATCACCAATACCCAGGTTAGTCCCATAGAAGGTGTGTACACCATCTCAGCTGTGCCAACAATGAGGCCTCCTCCGACAAATGTAGCTACAGGATGGATTAACACACGAGCAAGTCATTTGGTGAACAAACAGCAGCTATTTGGACCATTTGGACTCATTACAGGTTTTATTTCACACATTCAAAGAGCTCTGTCTGATGTAATACAGAGGAAGATAGTTCATTGCATACATTTTAAATATTTTTTTGTTGTTGCAAATATCTTTCTTATCCTAATATTTATTGAGCCCTGGAGCTCTGCAATAATTCCTACCCCGTTGAAGGTTTTAATGTTCAGTTTGTCAAACCTGTTTTTAGAGAGACTTTTGTTGAACTTTATGATCATTTTGGAGGCTGCTGTTTGCGGTGCTGTTGAATTATTGTGCGCTATACTGAGAGGTGTTTTCAATATTTGATCCACCCCAATTATATCAGGGAGGTCTGACTATTGACCGCCTCGTTCCCTCGACTCTGTGTGCGTTGTGTGTAAATGCGTTAAAGTATCCATCAAGGTGGAACCTTGTTTATAGTGTTAATTTGTAGTGTTAATTTAACACTAATAATTTAAGAATATGCAAAAGGAAAATATCAACTGAACATTATAACGGTATTGGAACTGCATTCTGACACAGGTCCACGCAAGACAGGACAATGTGTAATAAGGCAGGAGCCAATATTTAATCATTTTGATTAAATATTGCGCTAAAAGGTATAAAATGTAGCCTAACTTTTTTCGGTAGGTGTTTGTAAACACACAGCGTACAAAGTTAGATTTTGCCAAACCTGTTTTTAGAGAGATTTTGATTCAACTTGATGATCATTTTGGATCCTTTTGGAGGCAGCTGTTTGTGGTGCTGTTGAACAGCCTAACCCTAACCCTCTGAAACGTCAGGGAAACTTCTGCTCGCAGGTATGGATTTATTCCACATTTTTTTGCGGGGGGTTTTAATCTGCTCTTTTCTTTTTTAATTTAAAACATTTAATAAAGTAATTGTTTTTAAATTGCTTGCGGAGGGGCTCTGCCCACAGATGCCTACCCTTCAACCCTTTTTCTTGGAGGCTATTCTTTTTTGACTCTAAACAGTTAACTACGTAGCAAGGTTAGCTGCTACCCCAATAGCCCCCGGCTAACCTACCTTCCAACACCATTAAGAAGCAATACCAAGGAACATTCACACTCCCTCCATTTTACACCACTGGACTTCTTGAGACAGCTCATTTCCACTAGTAGCTACGTAGCAGGGTTAGTGTGAAGTGTTGCTATCTTAGTATAATATATATATTTATGAGGAGACGGTAAATTGTCTTTAGCTCGACTTTATTCCCACGTCGTAACTTATCACACGTGACAACTGTTCATTTGACTTCCTGTATTATCGTACGTATGCATGCGTACTGACGTATGCTCAATCACAGATCGTAACAGGTTTATGTGACAGTTAGTGGCTATCCCAGCAGCCCCCTGCTAACCTACCTTCCAACACCATTGAGAAGCAACACCAAAGAACCTTTCTACGCCCTCCATTTTACACCACTGGACTTCTTGAGACAGCTGCTTATTTCCACCAGGTAAGAGCCCTTCATCACACAAGCATTTGTTAACTTGTCTTTTTTTAAGGGGAAGGCCTCTCCTGCCAGCAGAAGGGTGAGTCCCCCACAGCCTGCACACTCCACATACACCAACACCACTCATGTCCTTTAACAATCCCCACAGACCCTCGCCCAACACTCCTCCCACACTGCGAATCAAGATGAGGGACATACCACCCAATCAGACTCTCACCCAACCACCAGACCCAGAGACCAGAGCCATCAGTAAAACATACTTTAAACTTATACAGGCAGTACACCACGAACACATCACTGATCATGCAATAGCCACAAACAATGTTCCACCAGGTATGACAAGACAAGTGCAAAGACTCACTGACTTTATTAAACCAGCCACACCCTCAACCAGCACCCAACAGAAAGTACAGAATAACACCACAACCTGGATATGTTTCTAAACTGGTTCAGAAGACTAAACAACCTCAATAGTAACCTTTGTTTGTATACATTCCTTATTCCTGCTCATATTTCGGCTGTTTGTGTTAGAACTCTGTGGAATGCTTATATTCTATTGTTACAGCTTCATCAACTATTTTATTATTTATTGATCATTTATTTAAAACATCTTGTTGCTTAATGGAAACAGTTTCTATGAGTTTGCAACCAACAGTTATAACACCACTGTAAAGACCTTTCAAGATATTTTATAATGTTATAAATATATTTCCTTAATAATCACAACTTTGTAATTCACAGATTCTGTCCTAGTTGTGTCAGCTGTGTTCTCCTCACCTGTCATTGTGAAGATCCCCACCACCAAGCCAATGCTCCGGTTTCCCAGCAGGGCCATCTCTGTTCCAGTGGCTGCACTTTTCTTCTGTTCCCTTTTGGACTTGAAAGAAGCCCAGATGCCGGTCCCAAGGACCAGCAGGTAGAAAAACACCATCGCTATCACTCCTGGGATGTTAACAGCCATGATGGAGGCTGACTGGCTTCTTCACTAGCTGATGTCTGACTGACTGACTGAGTTTTAAGGAAAACAGGAGCAACATAGCAGAGGAACTTTATATATTCATCAAAGCCCTCTGGTGAAATAGATGGTTTAGCTGGTTAATTACTTGGCAGTGGTTGGCACGGTACAAGAACGCCATTATTAAATATTTGTGTTAGCGAGCAGTTGAACAAGTGTATATACTTATATAAAACAACCAGCATGTTGTGAAATGATTCAATCAATCACTTTATTTGTGACTCTCTGGAGTGCTTTCATCCTAATGCTACTAATGCCTAATGCTAAGCTACTTTTCCTTCAATTGTTTCCCTTCCTCACGTCTTAGTCCATTCCAGCATAGTCTCGCATTGCCAGACCTTCCTCCACAGCGCTGCTGAGGAAGGACTGTCTAGTCCACACAGCATTCCGGGATGGGTGAAAAACGTGCTCTGGCTTATTGGCATTTCTTTAAACCAATCGCAATCATCATGGGCGGTGCTAAGCGCCAGACAGAGCAACCGCGCCTCTGCAACATAGCTGCGGGAATATGGCGTTATATATGTGTCACATTCCTGAGCGAGTAATTGTGTGTTGTTTTGAGCGTAGAGAACTATATTTTGCAAGCACATTACATTACATTTTGAACAGAAATTTACACTTGCAAAAAATTATTTAGTTTGAGTAAACAAAAACCTATTTCGGGCACAATAAATGTAAGCTGCTGTGCTCCGGTCCTGTCTCCCTCGCTCTCAACCTCTTCTCTCTGCGCGCTCAACTCTAGACACGCTCGCTCAGATTTTCACAGCGTTACAAGTGTGCCACAAAACCAACCAATCGCAGAATCAAAAGGTAAATTCTGATTGACTGTTCGTCTCCAATTAGATTGCAATATCAGGAAACAAAAATCTAGGAGGAACCGTATTTTTCAGTCAACACTTGTTGGTACGGCAAATACCGTCTACAGTGGAGCTGTTTGACTAATGTTACTGGATTAAAACACATTTCGGTCAGTATTTTGTATTATTGACATAGCTATATCACAGAAATGTCTTAATATTTGTGTGTATATTACTATAATGCCGTTGTTTTGTTTGACTCATATCTCCTTATGTTTGACTCATCCTTCACAAGCAATCTAGCTAGCTCACACACAGCAGCCGACATGTCATCTGAACAGGCCTCGCAGCACTGTAACTAGCTAAGTTAGGTCTCGCAATGCGAGACTGAACAGCAGTAGGCCTGTCACACTATAGCCACATGTAAGTAGTTTTTAATACTTTGGTTACATTACCGTATTTTATTAACCTGAATTATGTTGCTATATTAGCTTGCGATGAGCTATCCGTTGCTAATGCTAATTTATTTCAAAAAGCAGAAACGTTAGCTAAATACTGCCAAGATATGATTTCACGAGAGACCAGAGAGGTGTTATAAGACTCGTCAAGTGTTGTCATCTGTCTTAAAATGAAATCATATCTTGGCAGTAACGTTCGTTAGCTACTGCTTTTTGACATAAATAAGCTAGCTAGCTAACGTTAGCAACGGATAGCTACTTTGCAAGTCAATTGAACCAACCTTAAAGAATTAAGGTTAATAAAACACCACATCGATGTAACCAGTATTACAAACTTCTTTTAAGTGGCTGTATTGTGACATTTTAGGTTTGTTAAGATGAATATGTTGGATGCATAGACTGTATCCATGCTGGGCTAGCTAATGTTAGATTTCTTGTGAAGGATGTTAGTCACACACAGAGATATGTAATTCAAAAAACGGTTTTGTGATTAACACAACTATTAAGGCATGTCTGTAATATACCGGTCGGTCAATAATATAAAATACTGTGGATCAGTGCTTTCCAACCCTTCTGGTCTGAGGTTCCCGCACATCCCTGTCATATTAACTCACATACCCACCCCGTCAATTCCCAATGTGTTCACACTATCCTATTAAAGTGAATATTCTTACATTTTCATGCAATTGAACTATAGACATTTAGGTTGGTTTGGTCAGAAATTCTACTAGCTTGGCCTTTTACTTGAAGTGTGGTTAATGTTTTAAAAGTCATACATTACTTTTAACTAATCATTTAAACTGTTAGCTAAGTCAGTAGGCCACTTTTAGCTTTTTATTTCTACCATTGATTACTTCGCTATATGTTTAAAAATATGTGTCGAGCTGTTTCAGCTGATATATTGTTTTAAATCAATCAAATTATTTTGATTAGTTAAGCTGCTCCACAATCTTTCCAAGTACCCACAAGCTACAGCAGAGATACCCCTTGCTGGGGAATCACTGCAGGTGTTGTGTCAAAAACTGTTTCCCTGTAGATATGTCTTTCCTGCTACTTGCGATCTAATTGGAGGTGAACAGCCAATCAGAATTGACCTTTTGATTCTGCGATTGGTTGGTTTTGTGGCACACTTGTAACGCTGTGAAAATCTGAGCGAGCGTGTCTAGAGCACGCAGAGAGAAGATGTTGAGAGCAAGGGAGACAGGACCGGAGCGCAGCAGCTTTTACCTGCGAGCAGAGAAAGACATGAAATACATTTATTGTGCCCGAAATAGGTTTTTGTTTACTCAAACTAAATTATTTTTTGCGAGTGTTAATTTCTGTTCAAAATGTTGACACCAATCACGCTCTATATGCACACTTTGGAAGGACTTGCTTTGGCAGAAGTTTTGTCGCTTCAGCCATAAAACTGCTGAACACTCGCTGACATTTTATAGATCTGGTGTCTATATAACCTATCTTTATGTTATCTGTTGATGTATTTGTCCGTGTATATTGCCATACAGGCATGACAAAAATGCAATTTTAAATATCTATCTATATATGTTTGGCCACAAGATGTACACCTAATACTACTAATCATGTTGCTATTAAACGCCTGTTTAACTATTTCTATGATTGCTACTTTATTACCTTGCATTTAATGTTATTTAATTGGATAAAATAATATTGATGAACACCTCCTACAGATATTGTGATTTAGTGGATGGGACACTTTAAATTGCTTTCTTTGTATCTAAGAAGGTTAAAGTCAGGGGAAACTGAACTTGGTAAGGTTTTTGAAGATGTTTCTCCTCATCCGTCTTCTACCGTTGTCGCTCTTAATGCTACATCATCTTCACACGCCACGGAGCTGCAGCTGCTCTGCCGTATTACATTACATTACATTTAGCTAATGCTTTTGCTTTTATACAAAGCGATTTACAATTGCTATACATCAGAGGTTGCACACCTCTGGAGCAAGATTCCACATCGGCTTATCTGAGCTTTCATTTTCTCAAAGGCAGAGTAGGATACCCAGGGCTCAGTTTACACCTATCGCCATTTCTAGCCACTGGGGGACCATAGGCAGGCTGGGGGAACTCACATTAATGTTAAAAAACCTCATAAAGTGAATTTTCATGCCTTAGGACGTTGTGGGCGATCAACTTTAACTGGAATGAATGGGCACTTTCTTGGAACACAGTATTTATTTTTGATGATACATTGTGGATGCAAAAATCTCCAGAGAGCTTTTTACTAGGTTGATGCACAGACTGTATAAGTGAAGCCAAAACATCTCGGTCGCCCCCTGGTGGCTCGCTGCAGTAAAGGTCATAAACCTGCCCCCTCTATGTTAGCCGATGGGACATGGGCCAAACTAAAAACATCAAAGTACACTTCAAATACATTTTTCCCAAAGATTGTTTCTGTAATTTTAGGTAGCTCAAGTGTACAAGATTTTTATTAGTTATTTGATGCCATTAAAACAGTGTGAAACGTCATGATTGACAGCTGGGATTGACTCGTGATTGGTTTAGCGGGTGTATGGGTGGGACTTTAATACTGCAGCTCCACTGCCCTATCACTTCTGCACAAAATGGCAGCACCTGTATCCTGGATATTGTGGCTTCACTTTTGTACAATGGGAGGAAGTGGAGACGCGTCGTCCATCTTTTTATTTATTTTTTTTAATTTTTTTTTACAGTCTATGGTATTTACTAGTCTATATTATGCTTCAAGAAAACTGATACTGCTACACACAGGAACACTTACAAAATATGACTGTGTTCTGCTCAAATTCTCATTATCATGTGTGTTCTGTTGCAACATATGTTGCTGTCAGTGGTTGTGGTGAGTGCTGGACTTTCACTTTGAACACATCCCACTTCTCAGGAAGCAGGCCTTTGTTGAAGAGCAAAGAAGCCAGGTAGGAGAAAAACAAGATGGCAGCAACGGCAGACAACATGGAGATGGTCTTAACTGGAGAGTACTGGACATAAACACTGTCCTCAAGAGTGCATCCTGGGAAGTGAATGACTGGTGTTAACCCTAGTGATGGGTCTCCACTGAGCAGTCTTAACACAGTTCCCACCAGGAAACCAATCACAGCCCCGTAACCGTTGGAGATGTTGAAGAAGAGGACGCAGACGAGTTGAGGGAAGATAATGATGTAGCCCACTTCAGCACTAATGAACCAGAACAATAACATGCTGTTTTCCAGGTTGGTCAGTGATGTAGAAACTAAGCCCACTACCAAGACAGAAGCACGGATCACCCACAGAGTCTCTCTGTCTGATGCCTGCAGAAAAGAAGTAGAGAGGAAGAAGAACAGGTAAACAGCAGATAATTGAGACTGTCCTGCTTTCTCATTCGTGCCACTTTATTCCTGTACTCAATTCCCTTCATTTTGTGGCTCAGGAGGTGAAGAACAGATCATTTTTCACCTGAGGCCTCAGGATGTTCTTGTATATGTTGGAGGTGAATAGAGAAGCTGCAGAAAGCAAAGCAGAGTCCGCCGATGACATCACAGCGGCAGCCACACATCCAGTACTGATGATGGAGATGAAGGAAGGGGTGAGGTGCTGCAGGGTCAGGGGCAAAACTAGACCTGATTCCCCTCGTTCATATGGAGATGGAGAACCATAGGAAGTCAGGTTCCAGTCTGAGGCATGGACACACAAGAAGGAAACACTGAAAAATAGTTAAATTATCTCTTTGAGGGATTCTGAGATGAGCCTACTGTATATACTAAGGAGTGAACTAAGTACTGTGTGATAAGCTATAAGGAGCACAGTGGAACCAGTTGATTGTGCATGCATTAGATCATCAATAGATTATGGTTGTGTAGTTTATGGAGCAGCGGCAAAAACAATATTTGAAAAAATGAATAGATTACAGTAGAGAGCATTACATGTGTGCATTGGAGCTATTAAGTCAACCCCCATTAACGCAATACTCAGAAGCAGGAGAGACACCACTGGAGTTGAGAAGAGAGAAACTTGCGCTGGCATATTGGATCAGATTAAAAGGCAGTGGAAAAGAAAACCCTACAAAAGAGTCAATACAGGAATGTTGGGAGTATTCCAAGTTTCAGGGGCTTGGGTTTGGATGGACGAGGGAAGAGAGAGTGAGGGAATATTAAAGGCTAAAAAAAATTTTTGTCACATACATATACAGTGCCTTGCGAAAGTATTCGGCCCCCTTGAACGTTTCGACCTTTTGCCACATTTCAGGCCTCAAACATAAAGATATAAAACTGTAATTTTTTGTGAAGAATCAACAACAAGTGGGTCCCAATTATGAAGTGGAACGAAATTCATTGGCTATTTCAAACTTTTAAACAAATAAAAAACTGAAAAAGGGAGGTGCAAAATTATTCAGCCCCCTTTACTTTCAGTGCAGCAAACTCTCTCCAGAAGTTCAGTGAGGATCTCTGAATGATCCAATGTTGACCTAAATGACTAATGATGATAAATAGAATCCAGCTGTGTGTAATCAAGTCTCCGTATAAATGCACCTGCTCTGTGATAGTCTCAGAGGTCCGTGTAAAGCGCAGAGAGCATCATGAAGAACAAGGAACACACCAGGCAGGTCCGAGATACTGTTGTGGAGAAGTTTAAAGCCGGATTTGGATACAAAAAGATTTCCCAAGCTTTAAACATCCCAATGAGCACTGTACAAGCGATAATATTGAAATGGAAGGAGTATCAGACCACTACAAATCTAGAAAACCGGACGTCCCTCTAAACTTTCAGCTCATACAATGAGAAGACTGATCAGAGATGCAGCCAAGAGGCCCATGATCACTCTGGATGAACTGCAGAGATCTACAGCTGAGGTGGGAGACTCTGTCCATAGGACAACAATCAGTCGTATACTGCACAAATCTGGCCTTTATGGAAGAGTGGCAAGAAGAAAGCCATTTCTTAAAGATATCCATAAAAGTGTCGTTTAAAGTTTGCCAAAAGCCACCGGGGAGACACACCAAACATGTGGAAGAAGGTGCTGTGGTCAGATGAAACCAAAATCGAACTTTTGGCAACAATGCAAAACGTTATGTTTGGCGTAAAAAAGCAACACAGCTCATCACCCTGAACACACCATCCCCACTGTCAAACATGGTGGTGGCAGCATCATGGTTTGGGCCTGCTTTTCTTCAGCAGGGACAGGGAAGATGGTTAAAATTGATGGGAAGATGGATGGAGCCAAATACAGGACCATTCTGGAAGAAAACCTGATGGAGTCTGCAAAAGACCTGAGAGTGGGACGGAGATTTGTCTTCCAACAAGACAATGATCCAAAACATAAAGCAAAATCTACAATGGAATGGTTCACAAATAAACATATCCAGGTGTTAGAATAGCCAAGTCAAAGTCCAGACCTGAATCCAATCGAGAATCTGTGGAAAGAACTGAAAACTGCTGTTCACAAACGCTCTCCATCCAACCTCACTGAGCTCGAGCTGTTTTGCAAGGAGGAATGGGCAAAAATGTCAGTCTCTCGATGTGCAAAACTGATAGACATACCCCAAGCGACTTACAGCTGTAATCGCAGCAAAAGGTGGCGCTACAAAGTATTAACTTAAGGGGGCTGAATAATTTTGCACGCCCAATATTTCAGTTTTTTATTTGTTTAAAAGGTTTGAAATATCCAATAAATTTCGTTCCACTTCATGATTGTGTCCCACTTGTTGTTGATTCTTCACAAAAAATTACAGTTTTATATCTTTGTTTGAGGCCTGAAATGTGGCAAAAGGTCGAAAAGTTCAAGGGGGCCGAATACTTTCGCAAGGCACTGTAGCTGCCTGTCCCCCGAACACACTGTAAAAAAAACGCAGTCTCTGTAGACAGCCCAGGCTCCACACAAGAAGGAGTTGACTCCTTCCATGACTCAACCAGCTCCTTCTTGTCAGTTATTGGCTGGAACACTGTTTGTTACAGTGTGTTCAGGGGACTGGCAGCTAGCGGATAGTGAGGAGATGTTTGCTGTATGTGACGAAAAATGTTGTAGCCTAAAAAACGCATCACATCACTTAGAGCACCTTTAAATGAAAGCCTTAGATTTCACTACGACCAACCCAGTTAGTAACATTCCACCATGGCTTTTTCCAGAAGTAAAGGCCGATATTAATATCCTGGAAAAGAAAAGAGAATGGAGAATGGAGGAAGTGGGAGTTCAAACAAGCATTTACCTGAGACACAGTTCCTATAATTATTTAAAGATGTACAGATGGATCCAAGAACAAACAAGACTGTATGGGAGTTGGAATACATATCCCAGAATTTAAAGTAAATCTCTCCAAAAGATTATCTGACCAGTTATCGGTATATACAGCAGAAATGGTGGCAGCCATCATTGCATTACAGTGGGTTGAAGAGGTCAGACCTGATAGGGTGGTACTATACACAGACTCTTTAGCTGTCATAAAAAGCATACAGTCCATGACATCTGTCAGAGAAGACCTACTAATAGAACTTAATCACAGTTTGCTAAGATTACACCGGGGTGGCATTAGTTCTGCTGGGTGCCAGCACATGAGGGGGTAAAAGGGAATGAGGGTGCATACAAACTAGCTAAAGAGGCATTACTAAAGGGAATAACAGTTCCAATTCCACTAGGAAAAGGCGAAGGAAGAGCGGTGGTTAAGAAGAAAGGACTTGAAATATGGCAGAAATGGTGGAAGGAAGACAGAAAAGGAGGGAGATATTATAAAATACAAAAATCTGTCAGTATAAAGAATTATACGGAAAGGACCAGGAGGGAGGAAATTATAATGACAAGACTCAGGATGGATCACACAGGACTGAATGGTACCTTGTTTTTAATGGGGAAAATGAATATTGAGAACTGTGAAAACTGTGGGAAATGCTAATGTTAAATGTTAAAGAAAATGCTAAACATATAATATTGTATTGCACATTGCATGAGGTGGAAAGACAGGTGTTATCTCTCTTGCAATAGTTTATATGAGCAGTTTCAATCAGGGTTTCGTGTTCTTTACAGTGTTGAAACTGCCCTTGTAAAGATTTCTAATGATCTATTACTTGCGGCTGATGCTGGTCTTTTATCAATACTTATACTTCTTGATCTTAGTGCGGCATTTGACACCATTTCACATCCTATACTTTTGAGTAGGTTGGAATCTATTGGAATCACTGGTATGGCTTTAAGCTGGTTTCGTTCCTATCTCACAGATCGCATTCAATTTGTACAACTCAAACAGTTTAAATCAAATCCTACTCCTGTTGTCACTGGTGTTCCCCAGGGCTCTGTTTTAGGACCACTTCTGTTTACTATTTACCTTTTACCTATTGGCACTATTTTTAGGAAATATGATATTAAATTTCATTGTTATGCCGATGACACCCAACTTTACCTATCTTCTAAACCTTCATCAAAGTTTCCCTCTTCTGCTCTTGGTGAGTGCTTAAGTGAATTAAAAAATTGGTTTTCAAGTAATTTTCTAAAATTGAACAGCAGTAAAACAGAAATTCTTCTAGTTGGTACAAAAAATACGATAAGTCAAATATTTCTTCTATGGTAATAGATAACTGTTCTGTTCCTCTATCGAATCAGGTCACAAGTTTGGGTGTCATTTTTGACACAACATTGTCTTTTGAAGCTCACATTAATAGAATTACCCGTTCTGCATTCTTTCACATTCGCAATATAAATCGTCTGCGTCCTGTCCTTTCACTCAAGAGTACTGCTACGCTGGTGCATGCTCTTGTAACATCACGAATTGACTACTGTAATGCTTTGTTTTATGGGCTTCCTTCGAAATCTCTCCATAAATTACAGTTGGTACAAAACGCTGCAGCTCAAGTCATTACCAAAACTCGCATTTTTGAACACATTTCTCCTGTTTTACAGAAGTTGCATTGGCTCCCGGTTAAATTCCGTTTAGATTTTAAAGTTTTACTTTTAACTTACAAAGCACTTAACAATTTGCCTCCTTCATATCTTCAAGATCTTCTTCATATTCACACTCCTTCCCGCACTCTAAGATCTGCTTCTGCACTTACACTTGTTCTGCCACGCACTAGGACAGCTTCTATGGGGTCACGAGCTTTTGGCTATGCTGCTCCCCTTTTATGGAACTCTCTTCCTGTGGAAGTTCGAAACAGTTCTAGTCTCTCAGTTTTTAAATCTCGTCTTAAAACGTATCTGTTTAGGCAGGCTTTTATGTGATTAATGTTTGATGCTGTACTGGTTTGACTTTTCTTTTTCTTTAAATGTTTTTATAAATTTTGTAAGGCGTCCTTGAGTGCCATGAAAGGCGCCTTTAAATAAAATTATTATTATTATTATTATTATTAAAAGATAGGGTTTGGGAGGCAGGGTGGGAGTGGACTCTGATAGGGATACTGGGATCAGAAGGGGAGGGAGAGGAGATAAGCGTTTTTTTAAATTTTTAAAAGCTACAGGGTTGTTGAGTAGAATTTTAAATAATTGTAAAATGACAGGATGATAACCACTCCAGTACAGTAGGTGGCGGTATGCACTAAAAGTTGTTTGCAATCCGCCATTAAATCAGAAAGAATAAGAAGAAGAAGAAGAAGAAGAAGAAGAAGAAGAAGAAAAAGGCAGGCAGGTGGTTTAACTGGGAACAAAGAGAACCAGAGGAGGAGAGGGAAGAGACTGAGTGAAACAGAGTGGTGAAAAGTAGTGAAAGTAATACTGAAGAAAACTGTGTGACTAACTGGTGTGATCTGGACTGGCTGACTACCCCCCTGTGTACCAAACATTGACTGTAAATATTAATGGACAATGCATCCGGTTCAGCAAAGTGCTGCAAATGTGGAAGTGCATTAAACCTGCATTCTATCTGAATTCCAGCAGGGGGAGACTCCTTAAACCTGCATTATATCTGACTACCAGCAGAGGGAGACTCCTTAAACCTGCATTATATCTGACTACCAGCAGAGGGAGACTCCTTAAACCTGCATTATATCTGACTACCAGCAGAGAGAGACTCCTTAAACCTGCATTATATCTGACTACCAGCAGAGAGAGACTCCTTAAACCTGCATTATATCTGACTACCAGCAGAGAGAGACTCCTTAAACCTGCATTATATCTGACTACCAGCAGAGGGAGACTCCTTAAACCTGCATTATATCTGACTACCAGCAGAGGGAGACTCCTTAAACCTGCATTATATCTGACTACCAGCAGAGGGAGACTCCTTAAACCTGCATTCTATTTGAATTCCAGCAGGGGAAGACTCCTTAAACCTGCATTCTATTTGAATTCCAGCAGGGGGAGACGTGCAGTTGCAAAAGGAGTTTGGTTTCTGTAGAAGTCTATGAGAAAGTGACCCACTTCTCACTTGATTTATTACCTCAGGAAACATTTTCATAATGAGTTTATGGTGTCAGTCGCTAGTTTTAAGTCTGCAACACAGAAAGATGTTCATTTTTTTAATTATGGTCATTGATTTTAAAATCGGTGATAAAGCAGGGGGTGTTTTAGGGCGTGGCTATGATGTGAATAGCCAGTGAAAGTGTGTAACGTAACGTGGCTCCTCCCTCACTCCTCCCTCTCGTCTAAAATCGTCACAGCTGCAACCAGGATGGCTGCGCCCGTTACAGCAAACTCGACGACGGATAGCAGATCTCCACAAACTAATGGGTGACGTCACACATGCTCTGTCCATTAATATTAACAGTCTATGGTACCGAACGGTTTTGGATGAGGACCCGCTTGTGGATTACCTGTGGATAGAAGACGACCAGAACGGATTGTGGACGGTGAAGCAGTGGACGGTGAGGTAGTGTTGAAAATCCCCCTCCTACGCTGTCAATTATCCTGAATAAAACTTCCCAACTGTGTTCAACTGTACTCCTGGTGCCGGCTTTTGTCATTGAACTGGTGACGTGGAAAGCCCACACCCCAGGGCTTGCAACACAAGATACCATTCAAATCACCTTCATGCAGTTGGTTCATTTTAATGGCACAGGCATATAGACCCTTGAGCATTTGGCCTCCAGTCTGGTGCCTGGGATCTAAGGATATTCTGCTCCTGAAGACTTTGATATATTGATACAACATGAAAAATTCATAGACAGTTTATTACATTTTTGTTTTAAAACGCAAAACTTTTGCTACGTTTACGTCCAGTGTCCACACACCTTAAAAGGAGACATTTGAAAATGCTGCCAATCCCATTTTAGTTTCATAACTCCTCTTATCAGTCACGGCTACTACTTCCTACATGTGCAAGATGTAAGCTATTATTCAAGCAATCTGCGACAGTTCCAATGTCCTGTGGGTTTATTGGGTGAACAAATAATGGTTCATGAAGCTTCATTTGGACATCACTACTAAAAGGTTTGTCAGGACAGAAATTGGTTTTATTTTATATTTTATATTTTATATTTTATATTTTTATATTTATATTTTTATTTTATCATATTGGTGTGGATGTAGTCTTAATTTCTGACACAAACTTTATTTCTTTTTCTTGAAGATATTAGTTTTCACAGCTTACCCCAGTATGTAGAATATGTTAATACCTGTGGATGCAGCAACTGCCCCAAGCAGTATAGAAGGTATCCCAAATACAGGGAAGATGACAGCAGCGACCAAGCAAGTGATCTTGGCTGTGGATGTTGAAGACGCCGACAAAGTCCTCTGGTGGAAGCCCTGATATCCCACATTCCCTAGTGCCTGAAAAGTAAAACATTTAGTTGGTAAAATGAAACACTCGTGTTGGAACCTCGACATTCACAGACATACTGTTTTAGATAATAGCCTTGGCCTACAACCTGTCTGATGCTTAAAGTGCTGAAATTATGCTTCTATATATCTTTTTTGTGCACGTTATAGGTTTACAAAGTGAAAAAGCCCAAATTCCACCCCAAAGGGACTTACCATGTCCAACAGAAAACACTGTTCACAAACTGCTCCAAACAGCTCTATTGTAGTCCAGCCTTTACTTCAGAGACAAACGTTGTCACTTTGGAACACACGTTATAATGCTCGCCTAGCTGCTAGCATGGCACGCCCTCATACTCTGCTTCTGACTGGCTAGTAGTCCTTACCTAGGTACTGTCAGGACACGCCCTCATACTCTGCTTCTGACTGGCTAGTAGTCCTTACCTAGGTACTGTCAGGGCACACCCTCATACTCTGCTTCTGACTGGCTAGTAGTCCTTACCTAGGTACTGTCAGGGCACGCCCTCATACTCTGCTTCTGACTGGCTAGCAGTCCTTACCTAGGTAATGATCATGTGCGACTCCCAACAAAGATGGAACAGAAGTGAGATGTCTCACTCTGCAGCTAAAACAGAGATTTCAACACACTAATGTGTAGTACAAAAAAATATGGTGTTTTTTGAAAATTAGACGATGTAAACCTATTCTGATATAACCTCTAAATACAATTATGAACCTGAAAACGAGCATAATATGAGCACTTGAAATTAAAATGAAAAACAAACTATTTAAATATCGACGTTATCCTCTTTCTAACGATATCTATCAAGACTGGAGCAAATTGCATTCCATTTCATATCAGCCGTGTTATTGCTTCCTTACAAAGAACAAGAAATCATCAATCATTATCCAGGTCTTTTTCAGTCCTGGTGTACCAATCCAGGGAGCGTGTAAGGTGTTGTTCATCAGTGTCTGGCTAATGTCCAAGGAGTAAGGGTTCATCAAAGCAAAGGGAACACAGATCCACTGCAGAGACAAATAGAAATGGAAAGATTTAAACACACACAACTTTTATGTACGTCCTTTGGAGTGTTAAATTACTTGTGTAAGAGTGTTTTCTTTAAACTAAAAGTATATCAAACTCACCAAGCTGAATAATATGAGCACAAGCTGTATAATATCTGTGTAGGCCACAGAGTAGAGACCTCCCAGCAGTGTGTAGGCAATGGCGATGGCAGCAGAGATCCAAATGCACACAGGGAAGGACAAATCCAAGACCACACTCATGGTTCCTCCTGTCAGACATATTTTATCAGTGACATTTCATAACCAGTCTTTGTGTGAATAACACAACACACGTTTACATTCATTGAAGTAAGTCATATCTACACAGCGTAGGTCAGAATTTATATCCAAGTATACATTTATTTCACTTAACACATGAAGTTATTTGTTAACAGATAAAGGAATTGTAAACAAAGTTACATATATAGCTACAATATAATAAGAGTACTTATGTGTATAACATACCTAAAGCAATGAGTATTAAGGGCACCCAGAGCACATCAAGAGAAAGTGAAAACAAGCAGAGTCCAGCTGTTAGTACTTTTCCATACTTGGCATGGAAAGGGTCCAGCATCGTCACATACCTTCTTTCTCTCATTGGCTTTGCAAACACTAAGCCAACTTTATTTATAATAGGACAGAAGAAATAACAATTAGAAAAAAATAGTAATCAAGTGAGAGGGAAATAACAAAACAAAAAAAAATGTAAGAAACTAAAAGTATTGAGTAAGGTAAGGTGTAAAGTTAACATGATTTCCACCATATTCAAATTTAAAAAGCAGAAATTACTTTAGGTAACATCCAGACACACACACACACAAACACACACACACACAAACACACACACACACACAGTGGCCTATGAACCTCAATGATACAGCTTACTTAGACCAAGCTGTGTTTGAAACCGTTCCCTATCATGGAGATAATGCACTACATACTGTGTTTGCCATTTTGTAGTGTTGTTTGAGTTCTCCGTACACGATGCGCCCGCCTCTGTCACACAATCAACGGGCGCATCTCCTGACGCAAGTCACGCAACAATGTGTTTTCAGTGAGTGTCTGAAATCTCGTTTGGTCGTTCCCTATACAGTTCACTATTTAATAAACACTATATAGGGAATAGTGATTGAGTGAATGAGGGATTTCTAACACAGCTGTAATAAAAGCATTGGGATGTCCACCATGTAGCAGGCACACTGTCAAAATAATTGTGAAATGTTCTAGTTCCATTTACTAATGTGTCGACAGAAATATCACATTACTGGTGTCTCCTGCTTTGCATTGTAAATACGGTTTCTATTTCATTTAAAGACACATCTTTTGAATTCAAGATAAACCTAAACTTGGTATTCTTATTATTATTTTTAATAATTGTTAATTAAACTGATGGCACTCTTCAACCTCAATAGCATAGCATGACTCTCAAGTTTATTATGGTAACATCAGGGATACATGGATACATAATCATGTTTGTGGGTCAGGTTGTGCAGCAATAACAATTTGCTTGTGTTTACAAGACACAGATGACTTCCCTTAAACTGTTAAAACACTCCCTCACTTCCTCTTGTTTAAGTCCATACATACAGTATCCTTTCAAATGTAATTTCAAACTCTTACCAATAATAAAAGATGAGCTGTATGCCATTAACATCACCATTGCCCAGGTTAGTCCCATAGAAGGCGTGTACACAATCTCAGCTGTGCCAACAATGAGGCCTCCTCCGACAAATGTAGCTACGGGATGGATTAACACACGAGCAAGTCATTTGGTGAACAAACAGCAGCTATTTGGACCATTTGGACTCATTACAGGTTTTATTTCACACATTCAAAGAGCTCGGTCTGATGTAATACAGATAGTTCATTGCATACATTTTAAATATTTTTTTGTTGTTGCAAATATCTACCTTATCCTAATATTTATTGAGCCCTGGAGCTCTGCAATAATTCCTACCCCGTTGAAAGTTTTAATTTTCAGTTTATCAAACCTGTTTTTAGAGAGATTTCTGTTGAACTTTATGATCATTTTGGATCATTTTGGAGGCTGCTGTTTGTGGTGCTGTTGAACAGCCTAACCCTAACCCTCTGAAGAAGCAACACGGTTTGTGAAACGTCACCACAACCTGGATATGTTTCTAAACTGGTTCAGAAGACTAAACAACCTGAATAGTAACCTTTGTTTTTATACATTTCTTATTCCTGCTCATATTTTGCAGCTTATATTTCATTAGGCTGTTTGTGTAAGAACTCAAATGCTTATATTATATTGTAAAGCTTTATGCAGAATTATTTTATTATTTATTTATATGGACAGACATGTCAATTTATTTAAACATCTTGTTGCTTAATGGAAACTCTTTCTTTGAGTTTGCAGCCAACAGTTATAACACCACTGTAAAGAACTTTCAAGATATTTTATAATTTTATAAATATATTTCCTTAATAATCACAACCTTGTAATTCACAGTTTCTGTCCTAGTTGTGTCAGCTGTGTTCTCCTCACCTGTCATTGTGAAGATCCCCACCACCAAGCCAATGTTCCGGTTTCCCAGCAGGGCCATCTCTGTTCCAGTGGCTGCACTTTTCTTCTGTTCCCTTTTGGACTTGAAAGAAGCCCAGATGCCGGTCCCGAGGACCAGCAGGTAGAAAAACACCATCGCTATCACTCCTGGGATGTTAACAGCCATGATGGATGTTGACTGGCTTCTTCACTAGCTGATGTCTGACTGACTGACTGACTGACTGACTGACTGATTGACTGAGTTTTGAGGAAAACAGGAGCAACATAGCAGAGGAACTTTATATATTCATCAATGCCCTCTGATGAAATAGATGGTTACAGGTTTAGGTTGGTGTAGAAATCTATTGAGTTTAGAATAAGAATGTCCTGTAGCCTGGGATGGCCTCGCTGTCTCCTCCTGTCTGGCATGTGCAAGATAAGACGGGTTCAAATTTAGTGGAGCAAAAGTGCGCCTGATTTGTTTAATAAACAAATGGAACAGAAGGCACCTAATAAAATCTCTTAAAGGAACAGACAATCTGTAGGCCATGAGAGAAGAAGAGAATGAGAGCGATCCCAAGGCTAGCGCGCAACTTCTCTATCTTTTCAGAGACAGAAAGTCGGAGTGATATCCAACCAATTGGCGGCCCAGACGCAGTGACTGGAGGAGGAACCTGATGATGAATAAAAGAATAGGGAAAAGGAAGGTCCGGGGTCAGACCTGGAGAGACTTTGTTGGTGGTTAGGGAGAGAAAGTCTCGAAGGAGCGGCTGATCCATATGCATATGAAATATCTGTTTGCAATATCATTTTACTAAAGATTGTTATAGTTTAACTGAATGAATCCTGAGTATTCATTTCTTGGTCTGCCTTTCAACGAACACAATAATTAAAGGGGAAACTTTGAGAAGTGACCGGTGGTTCTTAAAAGACTCTGGCCTTTAGAGCCGGAGTAGAATCGGTCGCTTTTTTTCCTACATTGGGAAGGGACAAGAACGCCATTATTAAATATTTGTGTTAGCGAGCAGTTGAACAAGTGTATACAGTTATATAAAACAACCAGCTTGTTGTGAAATGATTCAATTAATCACTTTATTTGTGATTCTCTGGAGTGCTTTCATCCTAATGTAGGGTGACCATATTTTGATTTCCAAAAAAGAGGACACTCGGCCCGGCCTCGAGACACAAATTCTGACAGGCTTCTCAGAGGTTAATGAACATGCTTTATTATGCCTCAATTGTGCAAAAATAACTTCTGTAATAAAATAAAATAGAACAACCTACAATAATAGCTCTCTTTTAAAATAAATAAATAATATGAAATAATGTTCTAAATATGACCTCTTCTGTGTTAGAAAATCCAGCTTCAACAAAATATATATCTTAATACCTTTTCAATGTAATAAGGTAAATAATGAAGACACTGAAACATATGTGCCAGCTTTGCACACGGTGCACTCCGCCTCCCAGTTGTCCGGTCCCAACCGGCACGGTACGTGGGACATTTTTTTGCTGTTCAACTGTGAAGCAGCACTAGCTGCACTAGTTTTGTTTTATGGTTCTGCGGAGGCTCCGCGCAGAGCTTTCGCCGTAGCCTACGCAAGTGGCCTGATGTTTATACTTGTGCGCTGGTGTGTGCGTCGAGCCGACATGTGTGTGTGTGTGGGGAGTGGGTGATATAATAGAGCGAGGGAGAAGTGAGAGAGTGACGGTGATTGTCTTCAGAGTGAGTAGTGATGGCGAGCGAGTACGACTTTAGAGTCACAGTGAAAGAAACAAAGTGTCTCCCCTGTGTTTTCTGACCACGGTGGGAAATCTTTAGCAGGAAACGCTTTGGCATTTAGTGTGCAATGCTGCTCCGCTGTCTGCTCTGATCCCTGTCTGCTCTGGTCCCTGTCTGCTCTGATCCCTGTCTGCTCTGGTCCCTGTCTGCTCTGATCCCTGTCTGCTCTGATCCCTGTCTGCTCTGGTCCCTGTCTGCTCTGATCCCTGTCTGCTCTGGTCCCTGTCTGCTCTGGTCCCTGTCTGCTCTGATCCCTGTCTGCTCTGGTCCCTGTCTGCTCTGGTGCCTGTGTATGTATGTGTGCGTCACAGAGCCGCCCACAAGGCAGCCTCTCGGGAATTACTTCACACAACAAAGTCCCGTAGTATTGTGTGCAAAGCGCCAGTCAATTTAAGTACACTCTTAATGGTCCCATGAAAAACAGTGAAAACCAGACATTTTCATGAATTTATAAAACCCCCCCAGACGCCCCGGACAGTAGGTATAAAGTGGACATGTCCAGGCAAAAGAGGACGTTTGGTCACCCTACCTAATGCTACTAATGCCTAATGCTAAGCTACTTTTCCTTCAATTGCTTCCCTTCCTCATGTCTTAGTCCATTCCACCATAGTCTTGCATGGCCAGACCTTCCTCCACAACGTGCTCTGGCTTATTGGCATTTCTTTAAACCAATCACAATCATCATGGGCGGTGCTAAGCGCCGGACAGAGCAACAGCGCCTCTGAGGAGCAGTTAACCATAGTCCTCACAAATCCACCGGGGTTTAGAACGCCGACACAAAGAAAGAGGAAGGAGACGGACATCGGAAATGAGAGACATCCGGCGTAATTTCTGGTGGCACCTGAACAATCCTGGAAATGACACGTCGTCGATATAGACTACTCCCACCAAGGAAGCATGGGAGAGACGTGAGGAAATCGTGTGAAGAGAGGAAATGAGGACATGTGTTTTTACTCCCTCCCTGCCCACATACTCACCTACTACCTATTTCCCTAATCAGCCTTGCAGTATATATACCGGCCCATCTCTACTCATTCCTTGCCAGATTGTCTACATATTTAACACCTCAAGCTTTCCAGCCTTAGTTTCCGCCTGCTCAATTCTGCCTGCCAGACACACAGATTTATGATCTTTGCCTGACAGTCAGAAAATGTATGACTTATAACCTCTTTAAATGTCTCAGGCTGTTCATACATCTCGCTACATAATTAATGTACTGTAATTCGTATGTCTACCACGTATTTGGTATTTACACACAGGGCTTTCAAGCTGGGAAGCAAAGTTCTTGTCCCAGAAGAAGATACAGAGAAAACACAAGACTTTCACCCAGGAAACGGGTGTTTGTGTCGTGGAAGTACTTCTAAGGCCGGTTACACACTGCCGGCGTGGCGTGAGCGTGGCGTTTCTGTTGCGTGTCAGCAGCGTGGATTTTTCTATGTCTTTACACACCAGAAATGTGTCTGCTGCTGCTAGCCTTGTCTGGACACATGTATGTTTCCCATTGATAAAATGAAATACCATGTTAAACATAAATATATACTGATCTGATTACAGCAAAGACAACGTTGGCAGTATTGACGGCAAAATAGGCTCCAGAATATTTCGTTCTGTATTGACAGGTGCAATATTAGAAAATCTATTTTTTTTTTTTACGTTCATATATCTGCATTTATATCAAAACCTAGAGGCTTTCAAACATCAACATGTCATTTATTAATATGCATTCGTGTCTAAATGACATATAAACATATTTTCCTATTCTTTTTGCCTGGAAACGCTTCCAACACACTCGCGTCTCGCGTGAAAAATAGGCATCGGTTTTATTTCTAGCACGCACGCGTCTCACGCAGGCAGTGTGTAAGCCCTAACCTGTTAACATGGGAGCCAAAATATAAACGGACACGCCACGCAGCTGACACGCTCGCATGACGCGTCCAGTGTGTAACCGGCCTTAAAGGGGTGATAGAATGCAAAACCGATTTTACCCTGTCATAGTTGAATTACAACAGTTTGGTGGGTAAATAGGACATACATAGAACCTAAAAATCACAATTTTAAACTGCCTCTGAAAACGGACAAATCTGAACAAAGCTAAAAGTTGACGTCAACTTCTCAATTCCTCCTTATTTTGCTCTACCTTCTATCTTTGTAACGCCCCAAAATTTACATACTAGGCCACTAACTGATCTGAGGTCAGTTAGTCTTCTGAATAGGTCAGGCAGATCTCAGAAATTGTTTATCTGCTGTTTTACCACTAAAATCACTTCTGAGACTTTTTTATGCGAGAAATCAACTATGTAGAGGTCAAATATTGGCCGTTTTACGAAAATTGATGGCTAAACCAGCCTGCTGTGAGGTAGATGGAGCTCCGTCACCGCTGGCAGCCCACGGTGCTCGATACCCGTGCAAAAGTCACCATTACTGGATTAGTGGACTACCAAACGCCGCTGCCCTGACAGAACTCCAGGGCCTGCAGCGCCCCTCATCCTGCTAAATGGCCATTCTGTGTAAGTGAGAGCGTGGTCAGCGAGCTTGTTAGGCCCGCAATCTCTTACCACAGGTTCCAGTTAATCTTATAATGGATATGTGTATTGAGTTATTTAAACAAACGATCGGGGAAATAAACCCCTCTTGTGAGCTGGATGGAGCTCTATCAATGAGAGCTAGCTAGCTAGCTTGCCCCCTCCTAACAAGACCTCTAAAATTCACAAAATGCATTAAATTGAAATCGGACAAAAGTGTTAGCTTTGTTAACACCTTAGGGAGCTGTGATATACATGTCGTGACGAAATTCAAACTGTAAATATATGATAGTTATGCCGAAAGTGTAGCAACAATCTTTTCCCATAGGATTAAATGGAACACATAGCCTAGCTAGCAGCTCCTCCTAAGGAGATCCCTAAAATTCACAAAAATGCATCTAGTTATGCCGGCAACTGGCATCCGGCTAGACCAAGAAACAATGACTTTCATTGGGTATGGAGGTTGCCGCTTTCTCGTCAGACTGTGTGGAGCTCCTAAAGTCTGACACGTCTTACCAAATTTGCAATTAGCCATACATTTTCGTAAAACTGCCCATATTTGAGCTTTATATTGTTGATTTCTCGCATAAAAAACTCTCAGAAGTGAATTTAATAACAAAATAGTAGACAAACAATGTATAACTTTGCAGTGTCTGAAATATGAGACCTGCTTTCTTGTCTCCAATGTGTTTCTATGTGGTTCGCTCAAACCAATCAGCGCATATTCATGAGCATACCATATTTGGAAGAAAAGCTCTTGTTACAAATAGGGCCATATTCACAGGGTAGTTAAGGGCCCATAAAATAGCATTCGGGCAATTTTCAGCCCAACCAATGTTACATCCCCTATTAGGAGACCTTAAGGAACTGTGTGAAATACGCTATATAATCATTCTATCACCGTTTAAGGGGACCTGTTTTTGTTTTTTTTAACCCAACCCACAATCCTTTTTCTAATCTTAACTAGTCGTTTTGGGTGTCTAATCTTAACTGTTGTTGCCACATGATTATTAACTTTTGTCGGCTAAGTTGAACTGCAACGGCTCATTGAAACGACATCCTCACCTACGCATCATTATCTGGTACGCTGCTGCCACTGCCAAGAACAAGGGTGGACTGCAGCGTAGCATCCACTCTGCTGAGAAGGTGATTTGCTGCATGTGCTGTCCCTCAAGGACCCTGAAGCGCACAGGAAAGATTGTGGCTGATCCCTCCCACCCCGGTCACAAACTTTTCAGGAGACAGAAGGCTAACAAGGTCTGGAACCCTGAATGACACAGTCTCTTTGCTAGGAAAGAAGAAACATCTTGATTCACCAAGGTTATTAGACATGCTCTGAAGTATAAAATACAATACTTTAAGTACCTTGATGATGGTAGGGCAGAGACTGTGGATTATGGTAGAAGTTACATATTTTGGCAAAGTGCATCGCAAAGCCTATTTGCTTTGTGTAAACAACAAGCGCTAGGTCTAAATATCATCATGATGATGATAATTATTATTTATGCTTTTAGGAGGGGGGATTCTGAATAATTTACAATAATATCCCTAGGTAGGCTATAATTTACAATAAAAACGTGAATTACAGGAACAAACTATTGTTTACAATTCTGCATTAAGTTTAATATATTTTGAGTCAAGTAATGTGTTTAACTGATAACAGTGATCTTGATTTTAGCCTACAGTATCAACCGCATATTTGAATGAACACATTCCAAAAGAGTGTCTGGATCTAAACAGTCACCAAACACGACATTGCATTTGGAACTTTACATTAGATAGCCTGATTTCTGACCATAAAAGGAATATTGACTGCAGAAAAGGATGAAAAGGACAGCGTCAGATAGGAAGCTGTTGAATGTGCTGATAGGTTCTAGGAAGTATAAGGACTGTTAGAGACAGGGGAAAACAAGTACAGGTTAAAAGGGTTTTATTTGAATATTTAAATGAATATAAAATATCCATAATATAACTTCTATATAAAGTTATTTTTTATGCATTAGCGTTGGTTGTTTACATTAGACTGCATGGTTGTTTAAAGTATGTGTTACATACTCCGGTACAGTAGGTGGCGGCATGCACCCTTAACATTGGATTGTAGCCTAAAAAAAGAAGAAAAAAAACACAGAAAGGACGCATGCGCAGTTTCTGCTTGAATCCGATAGGTCCGTTTCAAACTGAGACCGCGGCTCTGGTGTTGTGTTTAACGTTAGTTAGCTAGCTAACTATCACACAAAAGAATATTGTTGTCTCAGTTTCTAATGTCCCAAACATAACTGCCAGGTAAGTGTTTCGTTGACTAATAGACCAGTTCGACTGTCATCCTTTTGTTCTTTGTGTACAAGTAAACCGACATTTTAAACCATGTTAATGTTAACGTTACTAGTATCGGTTGACAGGTGCGGCTGCGCGTCAGCTGAACACTTCGAGCTAACCAGTTAGCTTGTTTGCTGGCTAAACGTTTAGCTAGTGAACATGATTTGAAACGAGTTAACTTTTGTAAATAAACGTATAACTTTAAACTGATTTATAATTGGCTGACACAGATAACGTCAATTAAGCACCACTAGGCTCAATAGTCGACCCTTTCTTATCAACGTTAACCGTTGTTAACTTTACGTAAAGTTAAATCAAATTAGCTAACGTTAAGTTTCACCATCACCATGTTCAGTTATATCGCGTTGTCTTTGGTGTAACGTTAGGGAAACGTTTGGTCACTGTTTGGCTTTTTGGTGGTGTCTTGGTTTACTTTTCAGGGTTTTCCCTGCCATTGTAAGGTTTAGGTGCAGCACCTAAGCTGAATGAATGTAACTAAAAGACTATTCTCAGACTTCTTAAGCAATTTTTGTCTTTAGCTTTTTTTAAATTATCTGCTCTAGCTTTTCCAACGTTTTAGACACAGATATGGTGATAATAATGGTCAAAAATAAAAAAGAGACGCATAACTACCAGAAATTGACACAAACCGACTACAAAGAGACGTCAGATGACCAAAGAAAACAAAAACGACCAAAAAGAGACAAAACACGACTATAAAGAGACGCAAAAACCCACAAAGGGACACAAAATGTATAGGGAAATTGCATTTTTGTTGTTGTTGCAAATACACTGCTTTTTATCCTTGTTTATTTGTTGCAGGATGATGGAATCATTCCAAAAAAAAGGAAGGGGGAGGAAAAAGGAGGGGGGGGCGGGAAAAAAAAAGGGGCCCTCAAAAGAGGAAAAAACCCCCCCCTGGCCCCCAAGTTACCTTGAACTTTGAACTATATGACTAACCAACAATTAATTTGCGATTAATGATATGGTATGGTATCTCTATACAGGTGACTATGGGCAGAATGCACCTATGTCACATATATTAATACAGCATGACTGCTGTATTTAGTGAATTATAAAGTGCAGTATATAGTTTTAAACAAAATGCACCTGTTTCATCATTTAAGAATGATGCAGTTAAAAATCTTTTCTTCAAGAATCTGAAATCACTGGAAGAAGACACTGGACTTGCATACTGGACTATAGACTATTGTGATATTGGTTTCATATGAGCTTCGTCAGTCTGAGTTAACCAAATCAAGTGAATGTCTTTATTTATTTTTTTACAAAATGCCTTCATTGTGTTCCAGTGTTTATTTGCCAGAGTTTCGGTGGGGATCTTAAAAAGTCTAAGCTTTCAAAATTAAAAATGTTAGGCCTTAAAAAGTCTTTAATTTTCTGAAGTGTTGTGTTCTAGGTCTTAAATCATTTTAAACAGCTCTTTATTTCCCTGTGTCCATGTAACGCTACCTCTAATGGTCACTGAAAGTTCATTTATTTTTTGTGCCGCGGTGTTGTAGTTCTTTCTTTTGCTCGTCAAAATATAATTGCTGTATATTTACAGATTATTGTTTCTCTGTTGCTTTTACTCAATTTTAATAAGTTTATTAATTTAGCAAGTACTTTTGTGACTCTACATTTCGTTGTACTTTTGTCGCGAAACAGCTCTTAAAAATGAATCTAAAGGTATTAAAAAGGTCTTCAAGTCTTAAATTTGACTTGTTGAAACCTTGTTTGCTGAGCTGCAGCGGAAGAACAGAAAGGAAAAAGTATTTTTGTATTGACAACAGGGTTTCCTCTATGTTGATTTTGTAGTGGTGGCCCACCATGGCAAAATTTCTGCCACCACGGTATCAGAAATAGGGCTGTACAAAAACTGTTGTCACAGTCCCTTTTTAAATTATCCTGCCGACATAATGCACACCCCATTGGCTGCCGCTCACATTGCAATTTAACAACAAGTAAAACTATTCAGAGGTTATTGTTGTGCGGACAGACCTGCCCTAAAAAAAAAAAAATCCTAAAGGAAGCACTGATTTGAAAAGGCTTTGGAAGATAAGCACTTGATTTGTTTAACCCAGTGCTGACAGCTCGTGTTAACGTCAGAACCCCCCCCCACCCCCCAATTCCTTACATTAAAAGTGCATTAGGAAGGGATTTGTTAATGTCCTGTATAAACAGGAGGAAGTACACCAAGAAAAACCTGTTTCAATGTTCATTTGGCCACCTGACTGTTTTTAGATAGACTTCTGGAATAAATGTAAACTATGATTTAAGTTTAGGGTGTGTAGCCCAATGTAGTTTTTAACTTTACCTCTTGCTGTCTTTAATTAAACCCTTGTGTGTTGTGCAGCATTGCAGCATTGAGGAGAAAGAACACCTTCAGGTCTACCTCCGCATCCGACCCTTCAGCTCAGCAGAGAGCGATAATGGAGAGTCGCAGGTAAAAAGACAAATAAAATAGTGATAGCTGTTTTTTTTTTTTTTTTTTTTTGTCCAAACTCTGTTTATGGTATTTATTCAGAAAATGCTGACTTAATGACACTTCAAAACAGTCTTTGCTGTACAGTTCAAATGTTCTGCCGTCAAAAGTCAATAACTGATAACTTAGTTGGTGATGCTGCCACTTAAATAAATGTGAACGGAAACGGAGTAATTCTGTAAGAGAGATGAGTATTTTTTGTCTTCTGTCTCCCTCTTTTTTTAAACCCTCTTCCCTTATTTTTTTTTTTTTCGTTTATAACAGGACTGTGTTACCATTGAGTCCCCAGAAACAGTTTTGCTGAAGCCGCCCCGTTTGTCCCTCTCAGCGAGGCTTAGCACTGACAAATCCCTTCCACAGACTGGACAGCGCTTCCAGTTCTCTCAGGTTGGTGTTTCCTGGCACATAAGAAAACCAAAAAAAGTTTATTGTATTGCTCTTTGGCCTACACATTTTAATAGGGAATTCCTTTTGAATATATCGTCACTTGTATGTATGTATGCAATGCTTTTTGGTCTACCTCCCTTCATTTCTAGACCTGAAAACAGGGCCACAGGCCAGGAAAGGTTGAGAAATCCTGACATAAAAGATGGGAGTGTTGTCATTATTATTTTTTAAATAATAAGACCATATGTCCTACTCATTCCCTCCCTTCAATAGGTGTATGGTCCTGTGACAACACAGAGAGAGCTCTTTCAGGGCACCGTAAAGGATCTGGTGAAAGATGTTCTCGAAGGGGGAAACTCTCTGGTTTTCACTTATGGAGTCACCAACGCTGGGAAGACCTTCACGTTTTTAGGTGTGTTCCACTCTCTCAGACATTTAGTTAGTGCTGCTATTGAAATTATGCAAAACAATTATTGCTGCAGTTTTGGAATGTAATCCGTCTCGGAAGGAAGTGCGTTTTAGATTAAATGCAGGAAAGCTTTTTGCCACCACATCCTGTATGTCAGATCTAATGTTGTGTCTAATCAGTGATAGCCACATGGAGTAGGGCTGTGTACCGAATTCAATACTTTTTAGTTACCTTACCTTCAGTAAGGAGTAAATCTGATCAGCGTCAAGGAGCCAATAAGCATGCAGCATGTTTCTACCAGGATCTAATAATGCTTGTGATTGGCTGTGTAACGTTACAGTTATGCACAGAGCCAAGGCTCACGTAGTAGGAGCAGAAAAATAAATAAGATTTGTGCCGTAATGTTGTAATTTATTTTTGTTTTATGAAATTGGTATCAAAAAGTATTGTTTAGGAACCAGTATCAACGTCACGGTAGAAGCACCTTAACTCGTAATGATCCAACAATGTGTTCTCGTCACTCCAGGTCCAGATGCCGATGCCGGTATCCTGCCCAGGTCTCTCGATGTTATTTTCAGCAGTATTGATGAACAGGTTTTCACTGGGATGAGCATCAAACCTCACCGCTGCCAAGAGTTCACAAGGCTCACCGTCGAGCAGCAGGCTGAGGAAGTGGCGTTCAAGAAGAACTTCTTCAGACAACTTAAAGAGGTAAGCCATCCGTCCAAAGCTGCTGCGGACGACAGGAACATAACTGGCAGCATGTTAGCAGAGCAATAGCTCCAGTCCTTCATAAGTGTCTACACAGGATTCATGCAGGCACAGCACTGCATTGCTGGTCGCCTGTGTTTTCACAGCATTCAGAACCCAATACATAGGCGCTGTAGTTTTGCATGTAAAATGGAAGAAAATAGACTTGAAGCTTAAACATACGCTTTGGATTGCAGCTACGTATGTAAAACATGAGTAAAATGGAGACATTATGCAGTCTTTGTAGACCGTTGCGTTGATGTAAAATAGTGTAATAAGATAATCTGTCGGATGTGTTTGAGACTGGCGACTGAAACATGTAGCTAAAACAACTCATGTGTGGGCAAGTCTTAAAGACCTATTTAGGGAATTAAAATCAAGCTCTGTGTCATGGCAGTGTGTTTAGGTGAACGGTGTTTGGCCTCCCTCCGTGTCGCGACTGCTTGGAGCTCTGAGCAGCAGAGTTCTGCCTGACACAAATGACACACCCTGAATAAAATTGGCAAAATATCCCTTTTGGGCGTGAGATGTGTGTGGCTGCTCAATGTTTTGAGAGACTTTTAGAGCTCTAAAAGGTCCGATAGATGGCAACCTACACTAGTGATTTCTCTATTGATCTATCTATCGAAAAAAACATCTGAACCATTTGGTTTGGAGCGTGTGTGTGTCGCATGGTCCATCAGTACACTGTTAATGTGCACTAACCACTTATTGCTGTAGTGCCCACTTTCGACACCTATGTTAAAACACTTACCGGACGAGGGGGATGAGTGTGACGAACGCAACACATGGCAGCTGATTGGACGAACGCGTCATGTGGGTTTTGCTGCTCCCGGATTTCAAAACTGACTCTAATGGCGTCTCGTTCTGAATACGATCTCGTATTTTACGAAAATAGTTCACCGAAATGTGTTTCTGAAAACATTTTAAGCGAGAAACAGGCCATACAGTTGCTGAATCTGTCTTTTTTTTTTTAATCGACAAAGGTCAGTTGCCGTCATGTGCCGCTAATAAGCCTGAAAGTTTTTGGTCATCCTTTTCTTAAAGCTTGTAAAATAAAAGTAAACCTCACTCTACCCCAGATATAAACTGTTAATGCTTTAAAAATGCAGCTCAGGAGCTTTTTTTGTTTGTCCTATTTGTTTTTAATAATTACTCATGTCATTGCTCTAAGAAGTGCTAAATAAATACACTTGAATAAATGATATAAAAGAATGTCTTTAATGCATTTTTAAACTTTTCATCTTTACTCTTTTGTCTTTTAGAGTGATAGGAGCAATGCCAGCCTGACCTCGACCAATAGGACCCTTCTTGAAGGCAAGATTTAGATTAGTCTTTTAATTTATTGATTATTTTCTGCTTTTTGTTTTTCATGCTGCGGTCGCTGCAAATCTGACACTGAAACCCCTGGTGCAATGTGATAATATTATACTAATTATGATAGACGGCACTGTCACCTTCAGCGTGTTGCCACAGGCAAAGATTTTTTTAATGTTTGTGTCCGTTGCAGGCTTCTCCATGCTGGACACGACTGTCGCAGCGGGGGACAAAATCAGTCTGGCGGTGGCAGCGCACACCAAGTTCTCTGTTTGGGTTTCTTTCTGTGAAATCTACAATGAGAACATTCACGACCTGCTGGAGGTGGTACCCAACGGGGCCCTGAGGAGGGCCGCACTGCGCCTCTCACAGGACGTCAAGGGCAACGCCTTTGTCAAAGGTTTGAAGGGTCGGGTGGGGGACAGACATGCCACAAAACTTGACAGAAGTCTAAAATAGTTTTTGTATTAACAGGGTTTCCGCGGGGACTTAAAAATTAAATTAAATAAATAATTAAATTAGTATAATGTGTTTTAGGTCTTAAGTAATTTTTAACGCGTCTTTATTTCCCTACGTCTATGTCACTCTACCTCTAATGTTCATTGAAATACTTCCGTGGTGTTGTAGTTCTTCCTTTGGATAGTCCAAATATAATTCGCTGTATATGTAAAGATTATTATTACTCTGTCACTTTTATTTAATTTTAATACATTTATTTACTGTGCAATTACTTTAGTGACTCTGCATTTCGTTGTACTTTTAATGTAAATAAAAAAATGTCATCAATAAAGGTCTTAAAATTGACTTGTTGAAACCTGCAGAAACCCTGATTCAAATAATGCAGAGAAAAATATTTGCCAATAGTCTGAACAAAATGCACATCACTTTAAAGTTACTATAACGTTTGGTTTTGGTTCTGCCTGTTTCCAAAAGTGTTTGAAAATGAGTGACCTTCCTTGCAGCTCTTGTTTTTAAAATGAGTGAAATTTCACCAGTTGGGGACCATTTCAGTTTTTTATGACTGTCCTGTTTTTTGTGCATTTGTACGTAGACCTGCGTTGGGTTCAGGTGAATAGTGCTGAAGAGGCTTACAAGGTGATGAAGCTTGGAAAGAAGAACCAGAGCTTCTCCTCCACCCGACTCAACCAGCTCTCCAGCAGGAGGTGAGGGTGAAAGTTACCAGCTTTGAGTTTGCCTCACACTTCAACGTAACACAAGTGCAAAAGTCGAATAAGCATTGCTTGCTAGATCACCAGCTTTACCTGGAACAATAAGGAACCATTGGTATGTTTTGTGGTATAAACTGTCAAAGATATTCTACCTCGATAATGTTCTTCTTTCATTGCCCCTAAGCAAGAGAATGTTCATAGTATGCATTCTATCGTATCTTGGTTATTGATGTTAATAACATGTTTACTACAAATTCACGAGTGATTTTGTTATGTATACGAGAGGCCCAATGTTCCTGTGAACACGGCAGTTTCTACCCACCAGATATGTCTCTACTTTGTCTATTTAAACCCCTTTCGAAAAGGGTTTGGTCGATAGCTGATGGCTGACAGTCATCGACCACTGAGCCTAATATCATGATTTAAAGCTGAAATTTTTTTTTAATGTTTTGCAGTCACAGTGTATTCTCCATTCGCATATTGAGAATTGAAGATATTGGGACTCCGAGGGTCCACGCAGTCAGCGAGTGAGTGAAACTTTAGATTTAGATGGCATATATAGACATGGTTTTCTGTGTGTAACTGTATGCTTGTGAAACAAGGCAGCATTAAAGCATGCATGTGTGCAAAATAAAGTCTTGTCAGAGGTTTAGTAAAGCATGAAATGTTTAACATAAGAATACAGATTTTATTTAAGAGTGATGTCTTTAATGTGGATAAATGTGTTTGTCATCAGGTTGTGTCTGTGTGACCTGGCTGGCTCGGAGAGATGCGCCAAGACCCAGAATATAGGAGAGCGCCTGAAAGAGGCCGGAAACATCAACACCTCGCTGCTCATCCTGGGGAAATGCATCAACGCTCTGCGACACAATCAGCAGGCCAAGTGAGATTATTACCTGTCCGAAATCGCAGAGTTGACACCTAACTCTGAAACCCTTTTAGAGCCTTTTTATCCTAGGGCTGGGCAATATATCGATATTATATTGATATCGTGATATCGTCTTAGATTTTGGATATTGTAATATCGTAAATGGCTTAAGTGGTGTCTTTTCCTGGTGTTAAATGCAGCATTACAGTAAAGTGATATCATTTTCTGTTAGCGTACTGTTCTAGCTCTTCTATTAGTTTTTACCATTACCCACTTTAGTCATTATATCTACATTACTCAAAATTATTTATCTAAAATCGCATTGTAAAGATATTTTGTTAAAGCACTAATTGTCAACCCTATAATATCGCCACAATATCAACATTGAGGTATTAGGACAAGAATATCGCGATATCTGATTTTCTCCATATCGCCCAGCCCTATTTTATCCTCCTTTTAAGCACACTTGTTTTGGTTAACTGTATCTAGCAGATGAAGAGACAGCTATTTTTCTTGCGGAGAATGTATATTAGACTTGAATTCATCAAGTGGATACAAACCAAACTTCAATAGGATGACAAAGTTGCCCGTCTGTGTGTAGAGTCTTTTATCAACTCCTACATTAGGCCAATACGGTGGGATCAAGGGAGAACTTGCTTGGATGTGTGTTCTGCGTGCCAATAATCAATGTCCACAATTTGTCTGCATTTCGATGCTGTGACACATTTATTTTACTTAACGGCCTGCTCACCGTCCCACTAGCATTACAGTCCATTTCATTTCTGGTTTAGTTCCATTCATTTTCCTTATCAAACAAATCAAACAATGACACGCACTGACATGGTGAAAAGCTGTATGCTTTCCCTGTTTTCCACACACCTGTGTGCCTGTGGCTGATTACCTTTATGCCTTCCCAAAGGCAATGCTCCATCCAGCGCTCAAACATAAAACTAGATATTAATTGGCATAATCAACATGGTAGCCTATACAAACAAAACTAAGTGATGTAATGGCTCCAACAATGTGGATAGACATGCAAGCCATGGATGGTTGTTATTGTTGTTCTACCTCCTAAAAAATGATTAAGAAAATTCTTCACAAATTCACCTTCAACAATGTAGCAGCAAAAAACGGCTCAGAATGCACAATATACATACAGTATATCAATGCTAACTAAGCTGTTCCCTCCCTTAGGCTGCTTCATCATGTTCCCTTCAGGGAAAGCAAGCTGACCCACTACCTGCAGGGCTTCTTCTGCGGTCGAGGTAAAGCCTGTATGATCGTCAACATCAACCAGTGTGCCTCTATGTACGATGAGACTCTCAACGTCCTCAGATTCTCTGCTGTGGCACAGAAGGTACATACACACTTTTATTTTCTCTCTTATTGTGCTTTGCGCTCTGATAGTGTTCTAATTTTTTATTCAGCTGCAGAACACACACACACACACACACACACACACACACACACACACAACACACACCTGGAAAATTGCATCACAGTTTGGACAGTTAAAGTCCTCTAAGCTGCAATACGACCAAATGCAGTATATTTGTAAATACATCATTATTATGCATATACATTATTGAATAGCCACCGACCAAAATTCAGTGTCTCACCCAAAAAATCTAGGAAAAAAAGTTCCATAAAAGGGTGAAAAATGACGGAACACTTTGGAAAAGGTGAGGAAAAAAGGTCCAAAGTACTTCGAAAAAAAGCGACAAAAACATCAGAAAGGCAAGGAAAACTTCGAAAAGGCACCAAAATACCTAGCATAAAGCAACAAAAACGTTGAAAAAAACAAAACCTTGAAATGCAATGCAGTAATGATTTTGTTATATACTTTTTTTTGCTCGTCTGTTTCCAGGTTGTAGTTCTGTCCACGAGGCCCCCTCCCATCCTGTCCCAGAGGTCCGCCAGTGAGGTGTCCTTCATCATCAACAATGCTGACAGGAAAGCTCTGCGGGGCAGCAGGAGGAGCTCCCTGATTGGCTGGGATAGTAGCCTGGAGGATGTACAGGTGGGGTGGAGGCCTGAGTCACATCATGAGGCTCTTTGGCTTTTCTTTATTACAGTTGATATATTCTACTGCTGCGGTTTGATTCTTGGCCTGAAGTATTGCTAGATCCATTTAGTCAACATGATGTTAAAATTGTTTGTGCAGGAGGATGAGGACGACGAGTATGAGGAAGAAAACAGCCTGATGGAGGACACGATGGATCGGACGGGCAATGAAGAGGACGGCGATGCAGGCGATGATAGAATTCTCGTCGGTAAAAAGACCCACCAGGTCAGTCTCTTACCATTTTTACAGTGCTTTTAACAAAGGAGTTGCCTCTAATTGCTTGACTTATCATTAAGAGAGATAAGTAGATATTAAAAACTAGCAGCAGGACCATTGTTGAAACATAAATACCGTATTTCCTCAAATAAAAGCTGGGGCCTTTATTTACCTGAACTGCAGAAGGGACCAGGCTTGTATTTGAAGCAGGCTTTTATTAGAGGCAGGCCTTTATTTCTAATTCCATCTGTTTGATAAGTATAATTATTTTAAATAAACTGTTTTAAATGAAAAACCATAGCGTTCACATTTGCAAAAATATCACCATATACGTCAACAGCCAGAAGGGCGACAAAGCAATTTGGGTCAGAATTAATCAAACACCACCATTGTGTCAGTTTGAACCCTGTAAATGTACCGGGTATTTATTTCAAATATAGGTACTACAGTATTACCGGTAGATTACAATAAGAGCATACAGTAGTTACACCAGTATCTGATTAACGTTACAGACGCTAGCTAGCTAACTTTGTTTCTTGCTCCAGGCTAACTTGTTTCCTCCCACCTCCAGCTAGCTAGCCGTGCTCTGCTCTTGTCTGCTGATCTTGTCAGCTCATCCTTCTGTTTCTTCCAGTATCGGATTCTCCTGGGGTCAATGTCGAAACGTCCCGCAGCTTTTTCACCCGAGTTTTCCTCCGCATACTTTAAAAGTCTTTTCGTTTTGTTGTTGAAAAGTCCGTCACTAGCACCAGAGTTGGTCTTTCTCTGCTAGCATTAAATGAGCCCCGTGTTACATCCAATGTAGCTACTGCCATCTACTGGCACCTGTACGTTACTGCACACTACACTTGGCTGAGTTACACATACAGCCGCATAGGACAATAATCCAGAAAAACAAAGTGCGGGAAAAGCATGAATATATTGTTGAATCTGTTAAATTAAATTGGTAGAAATGTACAATGAACTTGAATTTTATTTTGACTTAATGTTATATGAAAGGCATTTAGGAGATTATCCACACTATTTTGTCCCCGACCTTAATTTGAGACTGGCCTTTATTTGTCCGTGTTGACCACGCCCCCGGCCACTATCAGAGGCCCGGCTTTTAATTGACTCCTGGTTTTTATTTGAGGAAATACGGTATATGTAAAATAGTAACTGGCCGGAAGTGTGGCAAGGTAGATCGTGACCCTGAGTAAGTAAATTGCTCTTCATTCAGAACAACTTAATTGAATACTATACTAAGAGCTCTAAATGTGACACATATTTTATGTGATTAGAGTACAAACACACTGCACAAAATGCTTTATTAAATTCAGGCAATGTTACCTGGTAAATAATCCTTTTCTCTGGCTTAAAATCCACACATTTTACATCATACCGCTGTAAAGTTGGCATTAAATATTATTAATATTAAATATCATCCTGAGTGGTATTAAAAAGTTGAATTTAACTCAGTGTCCTGGGGGTACTCTGAATATAGACGGGTAGATTTCACATCTTGTTTTTAATAAACAGGTACTTAACATATTCACTAGTGTATACACAAATCCTTTGTGTTTAAACAGTTTTTTGTTGTGTTGCTATTTTTCTTCCCGTTCCTCAGAGGCAGGTGGCGCTGTTGAAACAGCTGCAGGTTCAGCTGAAGAAGGAGCGAGCGGAGAGCCTGCTCATGGAGGCGCGGGTCAGAGAGGAAATCAGCAGAGAGTTCTCAGAGCTCTTCTCTGAGATGCAGAATGACTACAAGTGAGATTTCTTTTGTTTGTTTATATATATATATATATTTATTTATTTATTTATTTATTTATTTATTTATTTATGTGTAACCAGGAACTATTTGGGTATGGTAATTTGTGTGTGTGTTTTCAGTGACCGCTTGGCGAGGGAGAGAGAACTCTTGGAGGAGCGAGCAGAGAGGAGGCTGGAGATCTTCAAGAACCTCATTGACAAAATGGCCAGCGCTGGACCCAGTCAAGATGCACAAGCCATGGTAACCCAATCTCTCATTTCCTCGGATCACATTCCATGTGTTTGTTTTGTTTACTTGTTGGCTGGGTACATGTCAGAATCAATGCTAAAACAGATTTTTGATAAAAAACATATAATGATTAAAACATGAACGCATGAATCTGTATTTGATACCGATCACTAGGGCCGCGCAATAATTCAGTATGATAATTTATCGTCTGTCGATGGAATCCTATCGTGATGAAATCCTATATTGAGATATCTTGATATACAATTGATGATAATAACAAGCCCATACTAACTCAATTTTCTCAGAAAATCTGTTAAACATTTTGAGGTTATATCATTTGAAGAGTAGCAGATTTGTCTTAATATAACACTCTTTTTGTGCATGCATGTCAACATAGTATATCATTTCACTTGAAAATGATTATCTAAAATCTCATTGTAAAAAATATTTTGTGGAATCACCAATTGTCAACCCTACAATATCGTCGCAATATCGGTATCGATGTATTTGGTCAAGATTATTGTGATATCTGATATTCTCCATATCGCCCAGCGCTACCATCACATTTTCAGTAACAGTTTCCCTAATTACTGAGTATGGCCTGTTTTTGACCGGCTTCTGCCTACCGCTGAAGTCACCGAAATAATGATGATTCCTGTTGGACCGACTTTATTTGCTGTGAGAGCAAAGGGAATTGCAAGATTTTTTAACATTGCCTACAAAGTCAGACAAGTTATTTGATCTCTTTTTGACAACTTATATTAATTACCCAAGCAGACATTTAAGCATGTATGGGTTAAGTATATTTGTGGTCTAGTGACAGGTGTTGTCTAGTCTATATCCGCAGCGTTCCACTTCCGGTGCCGCTGGAAATTCCGGCGGATGTCACTCTTTTCGGCGGGATGTCCCTCCACTTTCTTTGTGTTGTGTTATAAGGACTATGGTTAACTGCTCCTCAGATCTCTGCAGGGTAAATCCAGACAGCTAGCTAGACTCTGTCCAATCAGTTTTCTGTTGCACGACTACAACAACCTTTTGAACGTACACAGGTTTTCCCCAAAACAAGTTCCTTTCTGAAGCTGTTTTGCAGAGGCACCGTGGCTCCGTCCAGCGCTTAGTGCCGCCCATGACGATTGTGATTGGTTTAAAGAAATGCCAGATCACATTTTTCTCCCATTCCGGAATACTATGCAAGACTAGGTGCGGTTGAACCACCTCACGGCGATGTGCTCACTAATCTCCCAGACTAACTTCTCTGATGTTTCCTTCCTCCTGCAGGACACATCTCTGGACTCCTCTGAATTGGCGGACATAAAGAAGGCCGCTGAGGCTGCTCATAAATGTCTGGATTCAGGCCGGGCAGGGGCTCAGGCAGACAGAGGAGACTTTGTGGAGGAGCTGGAGAGAAAGGTGTTGGAACTCCAAGAGCAGATGGCTCTCAAACACAATGGTAAGAACACGCATGAATCCATCAATGTGTCTAAAAGGCAGATGGGAGGAGGAAAAGACAAACTGAGCTGTACTCCTTTCATTTGTAGTGGGTGGGGTCTGGAGCACTGATCCACAGATGAATGTAATCCAACAGCATGACTTCATGGCCTCCATGGGTATTTTGTTAGACCCAGCACACATTTAAGGATCAGTTCACTCATATCCCAATTATGTTTCTCTCCTCCAACTGTTCACAATGTATCCAGAGTGACAGAGAATGTCTCTGGAAATTACAGCACTTCATTTTGAGCACCATCAATGACATTCTTTTCACCACATAGATCTGAAAACCTTATCAAATAAAACCAGAACTACTGTATGCATGGATTGGTACCAGTAGTGGTAGAGCGAAAATAGGTTATTTTGTTGGGATTGGAATCACCAGAGGCCCAATGATACGATATTATCACAATACTTATGTCACAATACGCTATTAATGCGATTTTAAACATATTGTGGTATATTGCAATTTCTTATTTATTGTCAACATCTTTTTTTTTCATCTAAAAAGGTACATTTCTCTAAATAAAGAAACCATGAAGGATTGAACAGTTAATTTTATAGTTCTAGTACCAAAAAGGTAAATTCTCATGTGCAATTTATATAATAGAAGATCAATACTTGGCGTCCGTGTGTTGATACTGTATTGCCACAGAAAATATCACAGTATTATGCTGTATCAATTGTTGCCTGGATTATCCTTAAACCATGAAGGCCGTGGAAAATATTTCCAAAAAATGAAATCCCTTCACTGGCAATAATAACATTTTAGAAATGTCAAATGTCAAAAATGTATTGACCTTCACCTGAGTACTGTAAGATATTCGTTTGACAGTGCGAAATGTATTTTTAAAGTGGTAAATGGCAACATGTTGGTCTTTCAAAATAGATGGTTTGATTCCAGCATGACACCTCTAACCTACTTTTCACATCCTGTTTTCATATCTTCATTTTTTTGGTGTTATTTCCTAGGTGAAGCCAGTGGAGTCGATGCAGAAGAGAAAGGGAGGCTTCTCATTCAGCTCCAGGAGAAGTCGTCAGAGATTGCCCGACTGGAGAAACAAGTGGGAGGCCAGCAGAGGGCAGCGGAGCCGGGCTCACAGGGCTGCTCCTTGCTGGTCGAGGAGGGGAGTCCACGTGAGAGAGAGCGGCTACAGGTAAAACCCCGGGGAAGTATCCTGAACCAGTTAATTAGCATTATCTCCTCTCTTACAATTCGGGGTGTCCCGACTTAGAATTTTCATTAGAGGTTGACCGATAGTGGATTTTACCGATATCGATAGCTAGGTTGGGCCGTATTTGCCGATAACCGATTAATCGACCGATAGTATTTAGAATTGATACACCCACAGCAATGCTACACAAGCATGTGTGTTATCTAAAACAGTTCTCTTACATATTTGGAGTCATCCAAGGCAAAAATAAACATAATGAGCATTATAATTCATATAAAGGACAAACTATTTACATTTCTTCAAAAAAGGCCCAAATGTATGCCAAATCTCAAAACAATGACGCCATTCTTCTCTGTAGAACGGTAACAGACGATCTCTGACCTGGAGGGATCCACTATATACTCTTTTCTCGCTTGGATGCCCATATAAGGCGTAATGTGTGATGGACCTGCCTTCCCATTGGTTGAAAACATAAACTAAGGCATCAGGGGAGATTCCCTTGTCGGTAGCACGGAGTTAGCGGCAGAAATGACCGAAAACGTGATGAATTATGGACATCGAGTGGATAAATCTTGGATGTAACAGTTTGGATTTAATGCTCAACAAACCCGAAAAAAGGCACAAGTTCCAGGCTGGATAGAAAATCATCTGTAATGGCTAGAAAGACACCAAAGACACCCCCGTGACAGCTAATTCGTTAGCTTTTAGCTGCAGCAATCAGTAAGTCTCTACGTTTAACTGTTATTAAATCATCTAAATATGAATCAGAGGTGATCCATTTGGACTTGCGTTTATTTTTGTCAGTGTTTTAACCGCTTGAGGTAAGTTAGCCTACTACTAATGTTTGCCGTCCTCTCAGCCTCGAAAGCAAACATACTGTGCTGTTCTTTGTCTACTAATGCAGCATCTATTCAACAAATTAATAACTTTATAATGATATGACAAAATGTACTGTATACATACCTTTTTGCTGTCGAGGCTTTAAACGCACATCGGATGTCCACCTTCTCCGCACAGCATGTGCTCTCGGTGCAGCGCGCAGTAACACGTGTCGAAAATAAACAACACGAGGCATCAGTGATAGTATTTATTTCGCCTCTAGAGGCCGCTATTGTAATGCATGATGCCAGCAGACCCTTTTCAGCTCTGTTGTCCTTCGGGTCACTGGGACCCGAAGGACAACACAAGGGTTAATTGATGCTGCGCAGTGACCATCACCAAAATCAGTTGGAGGTAAATGGCGTTTTCAGTGGTATCTCGACAGCCGGAGGGTCAAATGTTTCCCTTTCAGTTTGTGCACCGACATTTCCATGGGTTCATGTAGGTAAACCAGTGACCTGTTCCCAAGCTCGTCTTTCTAACCCCCAGGCTGTCACTGGCCTATATAGTATTAGCCTGGTGTTTGTTATGCCATGCATGTATCTAGGGCTCACCTAGGTTAGGAGATAGAATATTTAACATTTATTGAACGGGAAAAAGAGTCTAAATGGACAGAATTTTGCAGTCACCAAGAATAAATCAACTGATTACTGGTTTTACCAGGAAAAGAAGAAATTACAAGAAACAAGAAATGACCAAATGAATGAAGTGTTTCTCACCAGCAAGACTTGTTAGTCTGTGTTTTTAGTGACACTCTCCCCACCCATGTTAAGTTTTTTTTTTTTTTTTTTTTTTTTTTTAGCTGTTTGAACATTTAAAATAGAAATTAACGGTCACTCCTATCACCTAGGAGGCGTTGGCTGCCCTTGAGAAAGAGAAGAGAGGCAGAGAAGATGCCCTCGCTGCTTTGGAGTACCAGACTATGGGAAGAGAAGAGGCACTCGCATCCTTAGATGAGGAGAGGAAAGCCAGGGAGGAGGCCCTTGCCACACTCGGAGAGCTAAAGCGAAGCAAAGAGGAGTTGCTAGCATCCCTTAAAGAAGAGAGAGAAGGCAAAGAGAAAGCAATGGCAGCCCTCGAAGCAGAGAGGAGAGCCAAGGAGGATGCCATTGCTGCCCATCTGGAAGAGAAACAAAGCAGAGAGGACGTGGTTGCTGCACTTGGTCAAGAGAGGAGTGGCAAAGAGGATGCCCAGTCTGTTCTGGAGGTGGAGAGGAAGGAGATGGGCCGGCTGGTTGAGGATAGAGTGAAGAGGCAACAGGAGGGTGATGCACTTCGACAAGAAGAAGTCCAAGAGCTGACTTCCAGACTGGAAGCCACACAGCGTCAGGTAGGCCACAGTATATTAATCTGTAAAGACGCACTTTCTCATTCACTTAAATGAGAAAGTGCGTCCAAACTTTTGACTGTTACTGTATACTATTTTTGTTTAATGAGGATTTTTTTCAAGAAATGTATCGAGAAGTCTGATATTTGAGTTCCTGATAAAAGCTTTGAGTTTTGTCTGCCAGAAAGTTGTTTGGCGTGTGTCTTAGATTAATGGTTATTTATGTTTTTATTAAATGTTCTGAGTGCTTCATGACTAAAGAAAGTGATATCTATGATCACAGGTGTCCAGCAAGACGGAGAGAGCGGAAGAAGTGTTGCGCCAACTACAAACTGCTCAGGCACAACTGGGCGATCGCTCCAAGGAGCTCCAGGAGAAGACTTCGCAGATCCACACTCTGACACAGGAAGTCCAAAGCCTGAAACGGGAACTGCAGACTTCAGCAGCATCGTCCGACGGTGTCCGTGATCAGCTGGGAGAGGAAGTGTCTGAGCTTAGGAAGAACCTGGCTGTGGAAGAGGAGAAAAGTGAGAGCCAGCGCAGACAAATGCTGGAGCTGGAGCGTGAGCTAGGACAGGCAAAAGAACAGTTGGCACTCAAGCAGCAGATCTCCGACCAGCAGCTGGAACAGTTAACCGAAAGGTGGAATCAACAAGAAGCAGCTTTAAAGCGGCAAGTTGAAGAGCTCGGAAAGAAGCTTCAGGAGTCCAAGCTAGAATGCCAAGAAGGTAGGGCTGTGCAATTAATTGAATTTCAATTTCGGCTCCCAACGATCACCGAAATAGTATAATCGAGAAAAAAACGATTATTTTGCCATGTTCTGTTTTGCAAGAACACTCATATTTTGTCTTGTGTTCTGAATGGCACGCGCATGCGCACATCCGCCCCTCCCGAAGCCATTTAGGCAAAACTGACACTGAAAAAAATGGCAAAACCAACTCCGTTGTCTGGGAAAAGCTAACATTAGCTAACCCTGCGGCCCCTCTGCCTTTGCCCCCCCGCTGTAGTATACTGTCTATAGACGTTGTATTCCCCCGACACGCTGTATTCACTTACTGTCTAAATCTTTTTCCAGCTTAGTGGGGGTGCAGAGGCATACTGCTCAAAAACAACATGAAAAAACACAGTAATGTTCCCTCAGCATTTAGTTTAGTTGTTAAACTGTATGTAAATGAGCAGGGACGTTAAATCACCTGTTTCATGTAACGTTACTCTAAGGTACCGTGTATGTGCTGGATTTTTCCTAAGGTTAGCTAGCAAATAAGCCCACTGACAGCGATATTATTGTTGATATTTTGGCACAATGTTTCGTAATGACAGTAGTAGTGGTCATAGTGAGTGAACATGTGATGTGAGAGGCACATTGTGTTAGGTCTGTGGAACTGTTCATTATCTGTATAATGTTATGTGTGATATCTGTAAAGCTGAACCGACTCACAGTAGTAAAACGGATTTTATTCTGATTCAAAGAGTCTTTCTGTGAGATAAAGGACACTAACAGATTATACCCTGGACACTATCCATTATATCCAAAGTTAATGAGTAATCGTGTTAAATAATCGTGATTTCAATATTGACCAAAATAATCGTGATTATTATTTTTTCCATAATCTAGCAGCCCTACAAGAAGGTGCTTCCAACAAAGAAGCACAACAGCTGAGAGCAAAACTTAAGGAACAATTGCAGGCCTCGGAAAAGCAGGAACAGGAGCTCACTGAGAAGCTGCGCGAACAAGAAGTGATGTCACAACAGCAGCTGGAGGAGTTGGAACACAAACTGAGTGAGCAAAAAGATGCTTTAGATGATCTAAAGCAAAAGCTCAGTGAGCGGGAGCAAACTGCACAGCTGCTCCAAGCCAAACTGGAAGACGCTAAGTTTCAAGGTTCAGACATTTCCTCTAGCTCTGCCGCTGAAGAGGATCTCAAGAGGTTGAACGCTGATCTCCAGACTGAGATTGCATCCCTGAAGTCAAAGCTTTCCAACATGGCAGAAACTCTTAGCAAAACGGAAGCTCAGCGAGCTCCTTCAGAAATGGAGATGATGCTAAAAGAAAAGGACAGACAGGTGGAGCTAGCAGAGGCGGCGGAAGTGTCCACAGAGAGAGTGGCGGAGCTGCAGAGGAAGCTGCTGGAGAAGGAGGCACAGGTGACGTCCCTGCAGAAGAGCCTGCAGAAGGCGCGGGAGCAGCGGGAGGAGGAGGAGAGCCAGGCGGTCCAGGAGGCCCGGCGCAGGGAGGTGGAAAGGCGGCGGGAGCTGCTGGCTGTGGCGCATGAGGCCATCGCTCAGAAGGACGCGGAGCTGGAGAAGAAAGCCGAGGAGATCGCCAGGTAACCGGTCAATTCCTTTGCACGTTTGGGTGGGAACTTTCATCTCCAGCAGGGGGCAACGCCACTGGCTCCAAAAAGCTTTTGTAGAAGTCTGAGAAAATGAGCATACTTCTTGCTTGATTTGTTACGTTACTAGCGATATGTCAGTTGCTAGTTTCAAGTCTTTAATACAGCATGATGTTTATTTTGTAAACGTTGCTCCCATTTATTTTAAAGTCAGTTTATTCCGGGTCAGAGGACCGGAACGATTGGCACTAACAAATCAACATTTAATCACCTCACTTAAAGGTCCAGTGTGTAGGAATTTCTCCTATCTAGCATTGAGATCATATATATCGCAATCAACTCTCTTGCACCACGCAGTTCAAAGTACCTATTACAGCTACGGTATCCTTCACGCTTCAAAAAGCCGGTCTCTTGCTCTTTTCAATCTCCTTTTTCTGGCCGAAGAAGAAGACTCCTGTTCCTGAAATTTGGATTTTGAATACGTGTGGTCCTCCACCTTTCCTTCTTCAAACTTGCCGGGGCCGGGAAGCTACGATACCCATTAGCAGCACCTGTGAGTTTATCACGTGACAGCGAAAGGCTGAGCAGTATGTCCTGTATGTCCCTTACTGGCTAACGTATTTCAAGATGGAGCATGAATATGGAGCGTCTACCCCAGTTCATGCGAACGCAAATGTAAAACTTCCAACCAAAAGGAATACTTGGAATTGATGGTAAATATTCATGAAAAAGGACAAGTTTGTGAACGGGCAACACAGATTTTGATAATTAACAACTAAACATGTTACACACTTGACCTTTTAAAGTACTTGATTTTCCTGCTCAGCTTTTGTACCAATACGTGGAATTTTTTTTTTTTTTTTTTTGATTTTCTTTGTGAATATTCAACATCACCAAAAATGTATAGATCAATAGAAAGATTATTTCAAAATAGAAAACGTTACACTTGATAGCGTATTGTATTCATTACACAAGGTACGGGCTGGGTCCGGATTGACTTGCTGTTTGGTCCCGACTTTGAGAAGCCCTGCTTTTAGGGCCTGTCAATCAGGACAGAGGCTAGGAACTATGGCACTGTGGACATTAAAATAGACCTGAACTTGTTTTTGGGGTGTTGTCCGTGTTTACGTCCTAAACTTTGACCCTCTCGCTGTGCGTTTGACTTCATCAAAGTTGATTGGAACATTTTTGTCAGCTAAATGTCAAATATCTAAATACCATTATGATGGACTCTATCTATTCACAAAGCAGTCTCTGAAACAAAACTAAACCAAAAGTATGTTGTCCTGTTAGCCTGGAGTTGTTAATTATCCTTCTCTGACTCAGACTATTCCCCCTGAGCTGCAGAGAAAACTAATACATGGTGAGATGCGCTCTCTCTGTAATATGTTGTTTTATGGTTCTGTTCTAGACTATTACTCTGTCATTGTGAAAAACATTTTCTCTGTATTACCTTGTCTTCCATCTCCAAGTACTTTGGTGTCCTGGGAGAGTTGCATTTATCCCTCCATTCCACCCACCGAATTAAAGAGTCTGAGGAGCAACGGTGTTGTTCTGGAACCCAATGTACTCAGTTGTCTTTTTAAAGTAATTGGTTGCAGTTTATTGTTATCTTGTCTCACTTTCCCAGACTAAAAGAAAATGCCAAGCAGGACTCGGACAAAGTCAAGAGCCTCAGCCTCGACCTTCAGAGAAAAGAAGACAACACGTCAGACCTCAGAGAGAAACTAGCCGACTATAAGAAGCAGATCCAGCAGGTCCAGAAAGAGGTACACATCATGTTATTAAAACCTGACGCAGCGCAAAGCCCGACACAAGTGTCTTTGCTAGTTTAAGACCACAGTTGTCAACTTCCCATCCAGCGCCCGCGTGGTTTAAATAGCAAATGCACTTTTGCCCATGGGCGTGCTGGTCTTAGGCTGGCTACACACTGCCTGCGTGGCGTGAGCAGGTCAGCTGTGTGGCGTGCCCGTTTTTATTTCTGCTCCCATGTTAACCGGTTACAACTTGAAAACTTCCTGCGTGGCACGCACATCTCAGGCGTGGCTCGAGCCACGCCGAAAACGTGTGCATGTAGAAATAGGACCGACGTCTATTTTTTCATGCGACACGCAAAGCGTGTTGGAAGCATTTCCAGGCAAAATGGAATAGGAAAAGATGTTTAAATGTCATTTTGACACAAATACATTTAATAAATTATATTTTGATGTCTGAAAGTCTCTAGGTTTTGACATAAATGCAGATATAAATGTAATTTAAAAAAAAAATTGTGCAGCAGCACACAAACATGCAGAAGATTAAAAACAAAAATATTGCAATGTGAAATAGTATTAGGATATGATCTGCTCGTGTGCTATCACTTCACGCACAAGCACATCAGTTTCTTCTCTCCTTCCTGCTCAGCAAATCCTCCATCATAATAGCAATGCTCCAATTTCCAAACGCGCCTGGCTTTTAAAGGGAATGGGAGATGATCTCTGATTGGTTGATTGCATGTTATGCCCAAAACACACCTATGATTAATTAAGACACGAAGTACAACCCTTTTGAACCATGTGCCTGGCGCACAGACCCTTTTTTTTCTGCCGTTAAACTAGCAAAAGTGGATTTGCACACGCTCTTAATGCACCTGCGCCAGGTGCTTCTTCTTTTTTCTTTTTTTTTGATTATTTTTTTTGCCATTTTAGGCCTTTATTTGATAGGACAGATTAGACATGAAAGGGGAGAGAGAGGGGGAACGACATGCAGCAAAGGGCCGCATGTTGGAGTTGAACCTGCAGCCGTTGTGGCGAGGACGGATCCTCTGTACATGGGGGAGCACGCTCTACCATGGTGAACCACCCAGTTGCCCCATATAAAGTTTTTATTTATTTTGTCATGATATCTGGTGCAATAAACCCATTGCGAAAGGCTGCGCCATATTGCAAAATACACTCAGAGATTTCTTGTGTTGTGCTGTATATAATTCAGTGTTCAAGTTGTTAAAGAATGTTGGAAATCCTTTCCTTTCATTTATTTTAAATTCAATCAGCAATGTGCTGTATTTGAGCAGAATACTGAAAGCAGCAGAACTGAGTATACTTTAATATCTATTTATCACAAGAAATATCTTTTATCACGATATTCAAAAACATTAACACATATTTTCCTTCATATCGTGCAGCCCTAGCTGATTTTGAAGTATGCAGCATAGATATTGCTTTTTGCTGTTTTGGCTTTATTTTTATTTTTTTTATTTAAATTTTTTTTTCTCAACTGTTCGGTCTTTTTTTTTAAATGAGTCGGAAGCAAAAAGCAAAACCTAGCTTTACTTTTGAATGATATTGAACAAAGAGAAATGTTCTCCCCTCGTCTTAAAATTGTCATAAATCAGTACAAGAGCAGCCTACTTCCTTGTTTACTGCTGCAATGAAACGCTTGGTTACGTTGTAACCTCGGTTCTCGGAGTAAAGATTTTTTTTGTCATATTTCTTAATTGAAGTTTCAATTAAGAAAAAGAAAAGTCTCGTCTCGTGAGCAGAGTCTCTCGTCACACCTCTATTGTTCACATTTTAAGAAAGTTAAATTCAGGGAAACTTCAACACAAACAGTGGATCACTGTGTAGCGATACTAATTGGATACAAACAGCAGATGGCTTAAATCACTTTTATCTAGAATGTTATGTGAACTTTTGTTTCCAACTGTTTTGATTCCTGAAGATCTCAGCCATGAGGGAAGAAGAAAAGCTTTCGAGGCAGAAGCTGGCCGACGCCGAGAAAGCCAAGAAGCAGCTTCAGTCGGACGTTGCCAGCAGAGACAGAGCTATTCAGCAACTCAAAGTGGTAAGATAGTCCGTCTGTCTTTCACGTTTCCATTTACTAAACCCAGGGTTTTTCCTGGCTCAGAATGGGCCTTTGGGCATGATCGGTCCGTGTTCAGTGAAGGCAATTAGTCTGTGTTACTTTATTTGACACAAATATATGCATTTACCTGTGATTTCTGTCAATTTGGTAAACAAAAGTATATTATGCTTAAGTAAATAAAAACCCCAATTAACAAAACTGCTTAAATATATATTAATATAGGAATGAAGAGTCCGGTACAGGCTCACTCTGGAGATTAAACTGAGATCAGCGCTCATATTCAAGTTCACGTTCTGCTCGTTCAACGGTTGTTTGGTAAATTGCTCTTAAACACATTTAGAGAGGATTGAATTGCTATTTTTATTCCCTGTTCTTTTTTTATTTTGGTGCTGGTGATCTTCCTTGGCTGGCTAAAACCTTTTGGGGGGTTGGGGCGGCAAAAATGTGTTTAATGCAGGAAAAACCCTGCAAATCTCTGGAGGCTTTAAGCATGTTTTCACTAAAAGAGCATTGACCTCAATACTTGAATCATTTCCTCATCTCCTCCTTCCCTCCTCTAGGAACAGTCCTCTGACACCAAGTCTGAACAGACACGCTACCAGAAGGCCAGTACAGGTAAATGTGTCTTTTTGTGTGCTTCACTCAAGGAAAAGCTTTTTTGTCATGTTTGTGGAAGGAGATCTGCCTTGGAAATCAGAAGTCTTTCTTTAGCGCTGCAACTGATGGTTATTGTCAAACTGATCTCTGTTAGTCCCATCACAAGTTTGCAGAGCTGAATGATGACATATTCAGATTGCTTGCAAACAATATTCAATTTATAATCTGATAAAGCAGAAGAAGTCTTCAGGTACAGTATGCCCTGTACCCAAAGTGAATCTCCAGAGCGGCTTTTCTGTCAAGGGTCTTTGGATAAAACGCTAAACGCGCTCTGTGGCTGACCTTTGACCTGCTTTATGAAAGGCACCTCCCTCAGGGGATCAACATATGTATTTTTTAGGTTGAATCTGACTTCCTGCGTGTAAACCTGTCCTGTGTGTGCCTGTGTCCGTTGATATGTAGACCTTGAAGCCAAAGAGCGTGTGATAGAGGCAATGCGTTTGGCTCTGACGGAGCAGGAGGAGACGCAGGACCAGATGGAGCAGGTCTTGGAGGAGAAACTTAACCTCATCCAGGAGCTCTCCAGCGGTAAGGATCTAAAAAAATCTAAGTAAGAAGATGTAGTCTGTCACTTAAATCTATAGTGCAACAACCTGGCCACTTCATTAGCGAATATTAAAGTTATACTAAAAGTACTTAGTTTTGTCTTTGAATGTACGTATTCATTTTGTTGAAACACTTAGTGTCTTGTTCCCTGGTTTCAACCATTTCAGAGGTGGAGAAATTGAAAGGGATGTTGTTGAAGCAGGACCGCCGGGGAAACGGCACACACCCCTTCGTCGACAGCCCATCGGATGACCTCAAACTGGCCAAACAGGAAACTGCCCAGGCTCAGGAAAGCTTGAAGGTAATGAGGGGAAGTGACTTTCAAATATTCTTTCAGATGCAAGGACCAGAAATGTTCTCAAATGCAACTTGAGTGACGGAAAAATTTAAATGACAACATTCCAATAGGAACACTGACTATTAATAGAGGTTTGTGGTCGGAAATATTAACTAATGTGTCTGTGAGGGTCCTCAGTCATCCACAAAGTTGGCCCAACAGTAATTGTCCATCTCTTCTTTGCATTCCTACCTTTTCAAATACTTCAAACAGATCCTCCAACAAAAAAAAACGTTCAGTGCGGAGACCACTTTTTTCATTCATGTAAACTAACAAATTACCCTTGTCACATATTAGTGATGCACCGAAATGAAAATTCTTGGCCGAAACCGAAAACCGAAAAAAGAGGAAACCAAGACCGAAAACCGAAACCGAAACACCAAAAGAAATTAAGCCAATTATTAGTACCATTGCATTTATGGCTATGACTGTGTACTAACTTTACTAAAATCAAGGCATTGCAATTGTATAAATTAATATTAAAGTTTAATTAAAAAAATATCTAGCAGAAATATGGCTACAATCTGATAGTCACATACAGTATACAGTAGCCTAAGAACAGAATAGCTTACCTATTGTTGTTATTATTATTATTATTAATTGAGGCACTTTCTTGCAGGATTTCACTGAACATATCAGACAACGAGGGTGCATGCCCCTCATCTGGTGCAGCGAGACGAGTCTTTTTTTCTGCGCTCTGATCTCCTGCGCTGGGCGCTGCTCCGTCTCCGTCTCCACGCGGGTTCTCCGCATCCATCGCGGCCTGGATCATTTCTCGTGCGCCCTGCTTTATTTCCGCATCCAAGTAATGGTCTTTATAACGCGGATCAAGTACAGTCGCGATGAAGTGCAGAGGATCCGAACAGATCTCAGTGAAACGTGTGCTGACAGACTCTAAGAGCGTACTTTTCATTGTTTTCACTCCGTGGTCCGTCTCAACCTCTTTGCTTAGGAGACGCTTTGCAGGTGGAACGGATCGGGTACTGACACACGTGCAGGTCGCGTTTTCTGTTTGCGTCATCACAACATTTTCGGCCGTATTGTTTCGGTGATAAAGGTATTTCGGCCGAAAACCGAAAATGCCCTTTTGGGCCATTTTCGGCCGAAAATTTTCGGTGGCCGAATATTCGGTGCATCCCTATCACATATGTGCTGAGGTTCTTAAAGAACAACTAGTAAGACTGATGTCTATTGTTGGATCGGAGTAGCTTGTCTTGTATTTCTTTGCAATTGTAGGCACCACCCTTGTTGTTGTTGTTGTTGCATTTCAGCTAAAGCATGTTTCAGGTACTTAATACGGACATCCTCATTACATAAACAACCCTTTTGTGTACAGCTGTGTGCAGAGAAACACCAGGCCGAACGCAAAAAGTGGCTGGAGGAGAAGCTGTCCCTGCTCGGCCAAGCCAAAGAGGCGGAGGACAAGAGGAACCAGGAAATGAGGAAGTTTGCTGAAGACAGAGAGCGCTACACTCGACAGCAGAGCCAGTTGGTAGGGAGAGGATGATATGCAAACACACTAAAAGCCAATTCATGCTTCTGCGTTAAATGGACATTAAAATGAAGGAATGAATGATTGGTCCGCGTGGCCGTAGCGTGGTAGCTTCGCATTTCCCTCTACTCCCTTGCTGGGGTCTCTTTCTCCATAGTTTATATCCACGACGTTCCGGTGCCGCTGGATGTCACTTTTTTCCGCCGGATATCCGTTACCTTCCGCTTTCTTTGTGTTGGAATTCTAACCTCCGGTGGATTTCTGAGGTCTATGGTTAACTGCTCCTCAGATCTCTGCAGGGTAAATCCAGACAGCTAACCAGACTATCTGTCCAATCTGAGTTTTCTCTTGCACGACTAAAACTACTTTTGAACGTACACATGTTCCACCAAAACAAGTTCCTTCCCGAGGCTATTTTGCAGAGGCACCGTGGCTCCGTCCGGCACTTAGCTCCGCCCAAGACAGTTGGGATTGGTTTGAAGAAATGCCAATAAGCACGTTTTTCTCCCATCCCGTAATGCTGTGTGGACTAGCCAGACCTTCCTCCGCAGCGCTGTGGAGGAAGCGTGACTACCTTCTCCATAAACAACATGAAATCAAGGAGAGGGTTAACTTTTCCTGCTGCAGATTTCCCACTGTGGTCAGAAAGAACAGGGGAGACTTTGTTTCTCTCACTATGTCTCTAGAGTAGTTCTTGCTCCGAAGATAAACGGTCACTCTCTTCATTTTTAAAGGTCCTGTAAAGAATGATAGCAGTTGAACCAAGTCTGACACTGTAGAGCTGAGCCTGAGAAGCTGATTTTGAAATGTCCCCCAAACAGAGACATTTTTTTAATTTTTTTATTTGTGTTCTTTAGGTTTCTAATACTTATAATAGTTTCTCTTTCTGTATCTCTTTTTCCGTGTACATTTCCCTCTTTGTCAGGAGTCCTTGTCGTCCCAGCTGGCTGACAAGGAGCAGATCATGGAGAGGTGGAGGAAGGAGAGAGACACTCTGGTAGCAGCTTTGGAGGTCCAGCTACAGAAGCTTCTCTCGAGCCAAGCAGAGAAAGACAAACTCATCCTGCAGCTTCGCCAAAGTAACTTACAGCAACCACAAGAGGTCAGTATAAGCTAAAAATAACAGAAACAGGGACCACAACACTGAAGATGTAAACTGTAAGAACTGGCTGCTTTTTTTACACCAAACAGACTGACAAGGTGAATTTGCATTTTAAAATGTTCGATCTGCTTCAGTTAAAGTGGAGATGGCGATAAGGCAGAAGAGGAAGGAGGATTAGAGTCACACTCTTGTGTATAAGGTCTTGAGGCTTTTATTTGATTATTTAACCTTAAATAACAAAAAAAAGACCAACAAAAAACAAAAGTAGCTGCTCTCCTCTGTGTAAGACATCCTAGTAGTATGTTTCACGTCTGTACACACTCCAATCAATGATGTCTGAGAAATTCATTCCCATTATCTGTCAAGACAAAACGCCTGCTGTGAAATCGTGGATCTGGATTTAGCCAGAGGTGAAACTTAACTGAAAGTTTGAACAGCATCAACCATTTTTTTTTGTTTGTTTTTGATTTTAGGGATACACAGAATCCAGATTTTTGGGGTTCGGCCGAATACAGAATCCACTGCAGTGTTTCCTCTATGTTGATTTTGTAGTGGTGGCCCACAATGGAAAATTTCTTCCACTGCAGTTTCAGAAATAGGGCTGTACAAAAACTGTTGTCTCTGTTGCCTTTTAAATTATCCTGCTGACATAATGCGCACCCCCATTAAAGGAAACCCTGCACTGGTTAAGATGTTGCTGAAACCAAATACTGAATCCTCCACCCATCCTCAGTCCATTAACACAGTAAACACATTAATGAAGTAAACAAATGGTTGACATAAGTTTTTAGCTGTGACTATCCCTCCTTTGTCGTACCTGAAGCTGCTGCATTCTGGCTGCTGTCTGGAGATTCCTTCATGCACAACTCGTGTTCTTTCGGATGTTTCATACCAAATGTTGTAACAGCGGCCATGTTGTGTATTGTTTAGGGTCCTCGCCACCACAAGACAAATCGGCATTGGAAATTGAACATGTAGCTGGACTTGAACGGCCTTCTTTTGACTGAAAGTACTGCCAAATAACAACTTTTTCTGCTCACGAGTTCCATTTCCATTTTCTCACAGCCTACTGCATTGAACGCTCCACCTACGTAAACACCTTCCCATAATCAACGGTGCCGTCACTACGGCGACCAGCGTAGTGTGCGTAGTGCAAGCATAGGGTTCGGTTCGGTGGGAAAAAATTCTAAGGTTCGGCAGAAACCGAACCACGTCAAAAAGCCGAATATTCGGCCAAATCCTGGATTCGGTGCATCCCTAGCTGGTTTACCCTTTAGATAGGAGTTATTAGGAGAGCAGACGAGCCACCAACTTTATTGAAACCCTACAGAATTGAGGGAGCGATTTTTCAGCATTTTAACCCAGTTTGTAACAGAATTTAACTGATTATTAACAGACTAAGATAAATATGAATTACTCGCGGTTTCTCTCTCTACTTGTGGTTTCTGTAATCTTACACTGCAGAGGAGTGTACTCGGTGGCAAAGATTCTTCGAGTTTTGTCACACTTCTGCGGGCTTTGGGCCACTAGTTTGACTCGTTTTTTTCTTTCCTTCTTTGGTAAATCACAGGAGGTTTGGTAAGTGAATCAGCATTGTTAACATGGCGCCGTATCTCTGTTCCCCATGTTACATTTCACTAATTTTGCACTTTGCTCTCTCACATTTTGTCCTCACTGAGCTTTTGTTTGGTTTTTCTAAATAACATCATTTCTTTCAATGTGACCAGGCAGCCTACCCAAGATAACTACAGAACACAGTGTGAAGAGCAGGCTGTAATGATTCTCCAAATCAAATTGACGCTCTGCTCAATGTCTGGCAGAGCTGCATTGATTAAAAAATTTGGGAGAGAATTGCAGCTAATTTAATGCAGTCTCTTTGTATCTGAAAAAACACAAATAATATGAAGGAAACTCGATCCGTGTGACAGAGCAGTGAAATATCCAAGCTGCTAGTCATACAAGGATTATTTAAAAGCAAGCAAGCATTTAAAAAGGCTATTTTCTGTGTGACGCAGTCACTCGACATTCACATTCAGCTACATTTACTTCCAGCTAACTTCACAGAGAACAATGATGATAAAACGGCATCACCAATCTAGTTTAACCAAATATTGTCTGTCTAGCTCAGCTAAATACACCGGATCTGTAGATTTGTAACTCAATATTATCCCAGCATCACGTGTTAAATGCTAGAAGGAATAGTGCAATGAAAAGCATCCACTGTTGCTCATGTCCACATCGGAGGAGGGTTAACGTTTGATAGCAACTACAGTGGAGTTGTCAGTTTGTTCATACATTTAAAATATATTTCTTGTTTCGTTTCCATTCATTTTATCCATACGTCGATCCATGCAAACACTATATTCTGCTCCAGGATAACACTGCTGTCTGTCAAAACTGATGCATGTCAAGTTTTCAGGGTGCGATGAGGGCTAGGGACCAGAGTCATGGTACATTGGGAACAGTTCCATCACTTGATTCACATACAGCACAATCTTTCCAGTTTTCCACTGGCTGTGTTGTCTTGTACATTTGCCCGGGACATTGGTCATGCCTGTATACCTTAGGTTTCCATGGTTCACTGCTCGTCAAAATGTTCTCTAACTTTATTTTTATTTCTCCCTGAATATGAGATGTACATCTTCCATCATAAATGGTAACCTCAGCTTTGTGTAGGAAAGCAATATTTGATTTCAATGTGTTTGTATATCCAATATGCATTGGAATGTGTAAAGGAGTAACTAGTGCCTCTCATTTAAGGCCATATTTGCTGAAAAGGTTCAGATGCAAATGATATTTAAGCAAAGTGTGAGGTCTTATTTTTAATTTTTTTATGCGGACTACAGAATTTTGAAATGAAAATTTCTTTTACTTTTGTTGATGCTTACTGATAAACCGTTAAGTGGCGTGTTTCCTAGTCCAAAAACAATCTTGAGATGTCCGTGGGTGGCTGTGGCTCAGGTGTCCCATGTCGAAGTGTCCATGGGCAAGACAGTGAACCCAGAATTGATCCCAATGCTGCGCCATCGGTGTATGAATGTGTGTGTGAATATTTATCTGATGAGCAAGTGGCACCTTGTATGTCAACCTCGGCCACCAGTGTACAAGTGTGTGTGTGTGTGTGTGTGTGTGTGTGTGTGTGTGTGTGTGTGTGTGTGTGTGAATGGTTCCTATACTATGTAAAAGCACTCTGAGTAGTCCTTAAGACTAGAAAAGCGCTACATAAATACAGTGTATTTACATTCCTAATTATTGGTTGTTTAAGTTGCGATTATACATTTTCCAATTGCATTAATGGTTCCAAGCTCTGGATAAACATTTTTTATTGGGAAGCATAACTCTGCAGGGACAGAAAACCTCCTCAGTGTCCATGAACTTCCTGTTACAGAGTGGTGATGGCGGTGTCGGCGTGGCAGAGCTGCAGGCCGCGCTGTCTGAAAGAGAGGCGGAGATCCTACGACTGAAGGAAGAGCTCAAGGCCACAACAGCCGAACAGGGGGGCACAGTCACACAGGTGAAGCTTGACCCAAAATATCTTTTTATTATCCTTTAACCACCAAGATGGCTTTTTAAATATGTTCTGACTTCATCCTTTAACAGCAACAGTGGTCATTTTGAATTTATGTCTCTTAAGTGTTCTCCTGGTGGATCAATAATCTTGCAATTTGAAAGGAGTTTGCAAGCCCAAATATACTGGAATGCCCTTAGATTTCCTTTTTTCAAACACTGCTGAACTTAAAATCCTCTGTCCTTATTTAGGAAGCTTCTCAAACTACTACTGCATCATAGTGAATTTATCCGATGTCCATCCAAACAGTCACCGTGTTCTAAACAACTTTAATGTAATACCCTATAAAGGCTGTGGAAGCTTTCACCTCTCTACTTCATTCATTCATACTGGAGATTGTCCTTAGGGGACTTTCTTGTTTTAAACATCCTAACAACAAGGTCCAACAAGTTGGTCGTCTTTCACTGCATGTTGACATTGCTAGTGTTAAACTGTTTTCAGACCTGCCAACATGTACGCATTTTGCGTACTCGGCACGCATTTTGACCTTTCAGTACGCTTGTACGATTCGCTGCTCTCTAGGTACGCATTTTGTTGCATCTTTCATTTCTCCGGTTTCAGTTTCTATGCAATCTACATCTATGACGTTGATTATGCTGCTGAGGTGTGGAGTGAAAAGCTTTCGGCCAATCAGAGCGCTGCATTTTAACCCTCCTCCCACCTGCCCCTCCCTTCTTATATACTGTCTATGGCCCCTCCTAGCCAAATGCTTCGCGCGTTAAATTCAATTCAGTGCCTCAGCAAGCCTGGCTGTCCGGATAACCGTAGCCTTGCATGCCATGGCTGAACTGCCTCAAAAAAAGGTTCGGGACATAGACGGTATATATCGGAACTATTTCTTAATGGGAGAGATGGCCTTTCCTCCACATGTCTAGGCTACCTCACAGAGACAGTATATAGAGCCTCCTCACGCGTTCTGCACCGTGTGCAAGACAGACAACGACATCAGTCCCCAAGGGGCAACAGGTACCGAACGCAGTCCCATAAACAAATACTCCCCATCCCCCGAAACATAATATTATAAATAAATGTATGATAAGAAAAAAGTGTTCATAGTGTCCATCAGTGATGGGAGTAAAGCGTTACAATTCAGTGGTTGAAATGACTGCAGAGACGGACATTTGCGACACATTATTTTCCTGAGTTGTTTACACTGCGTTGAAGCGAGCTGTCCCGTCACTGTTCCCCGTGGTCAGACAGTAACTGACATCTGTGTCCTGTCAGTGGCGACAGCAATGTGACCGAGCAACTGACAGATAACATGTCGAGAATTAATGTTTTTCTTGCTACACGTAATATTATATTTTGTCAGCGATGGAAAGTAACTATAGCCGTCGGTATACTACCGTCGGCTACTTTGATTCAATTTTAATTGGGTATTTTTCATTTTCTCCTACTTATTAGGCTACTTCTAGTCCACCACAATTCAGAGTCATGTAGGCTATTGAACGTTTTACTTAATTATTTATTTTATAGCTTTAGTTACTTTGCAGCGTCAGATTAATAATACAAAATATGAATAAATTATGATGTACTTCATATTCACAAGCTACCTGCCAAGAATATTTCTGCTTCTTTTTGGTGAAAGTAACTCAAACGTAACGCAAAAGTAGTGCAAGCATCAGAGACAATAATATTGTAATATAACTAATTACTCTCAAAGACAGTAACTAGTAATCAATAATGTATTACATTTTGGAATTAACTTGCTCAACACTGGTGTCAATAGCACACCTGCCATCCTTCCCATTAGTTGGGGGCAGTTAGAAAAGTTGTGGAATGGCTAGAAAACTAAAAGGTTTTAGAAAGGCCAGGTGCTGATTAACGTAAGATAAAGGTAACAGTTAGGCTATTTATGTGATGTGATGGCAACTGACATAATGCAATGTCACCTATGTCAAATTTGTAAAAGCGTATCTGAAAATATCTACACGTACAGCCGTTCATCCACTCCTCTACAAAGTAATAATAATTTATTGTAATCTAGAAGGTAGTGATGAGCCAAACAATGTATTTTCAGGTGGAAGAAGTTTCCATGGGCTATGCCTCCTGTATAACAGTTTGTTTTCAATTCAATGTTAGGAGTGATATCAGTAATTGTATAACATTTATGGTCTACTTGTATATGGTTATGGAGTAACTAAGAAATCTTGATTGGTGAAATTATATTATGTAGTATGGTGTTAGGTATCTCATAGTTTTCTCATTGGTGAGTGCAACGGTGGAGCGTATATTGGCGGTGGGCTGTCGGTGATTGGTCGCTTGTAGTGTACTCATAACATTTCTTCAAGTTTGGCAGGTCTGTGTTTTTGACACACACTGTCTGCCAGATTTAACCCTATCTGTATGTGAGAAACCCTCGGCTTCAGATACAGAGGAGGCACTTTTGTTATCTATATAGCGTTGTCAATCTGAAATGGCCCATAGAGGCTGTGGTTGCACTTAGCAGTTATTGTAGGAGCCATTTCATTGGCAACCAGCGTGTGACGCTGGGGGTGGAAAAAGTGTATTTAAATGTGGCCTTATCGGTTCAGCTGTGTTGTGCACAGCGAGGTTGCAGTTTTTCGACCATGGTTAGGTGAATGGTGAAAACGTGGTTAAGTGTATAACGTGGTAAGACTAAAAGAACTATTATCTTGTTTGATTAGTTTTGTTTTTTTATTTAAAATAAACTGATTGTCATATCCAACTTTAAGTTTGAACTCTTGGACAACAAGTTATTAGCAATTATTGGTTCAAAAACCCGCACCTGCACCAATGCCACGCCAACGGTTATTGTAGGACGAAAGTAATAATGCATTGAATGTGTTGACATATTTTGGAAGTTATACATACTTTGAATTTCTTTTTCTGCCTATGACAGACTAAAAGCAACGCGAGCCCTGCTACACTGGTTGGGAATCCCCAGAGTGAAACCATTAACAGGAAGTCAGGAGGAAGGAGGGAAACCAGAGCGTCTGTCAGCAGTCAGGTAACCTCAATGAGATGACATGAATTAGAAAAGATGGTGCTGTAATAGAGCTGGGCAATATATCGATATTATATCGATATCGTGATATGAGACTGGATATCGTCTTAGATTTTGGATATTGTAATATCGTGAAATGACGTAACTGTTGTCTTTTCCTGGTTTTAAAGGCTGCATTACAGTAAAGTGATGTACTTTTCTGAACTTACCAGACTGTTCTAGCTCTTCTATTATTTGCCTTTTCCCACTTCTCATTGTGTAAATATTTTGTGAAAGCACCAATAGTCAACACTACAATATCGTTGCGGTATCGAGATATTTGGTCAAAAATATCGTGATATTTGATTTTCTCCATATCGCCCAGCTCTAGGCTGTAATATACTTAATGAATCAAGTCCAAAACTTTGCGGACATACTGTATGTTGAACACATGACGTTGGATTAGAAGTTTACATTTCTTTTCCACAATGTTTCACAAATATACTTTGAAATTAACGAATAATTAATTAAACTTGATGCAAGTCTAAAATTACAGCAACACAACATTGCGATTGGATTGGTGTCATTCCATGAATGCTTAAGATGACTTTCTCAGTCTAAAACTCACATGGTAGGAGATGTTCATTCATTCAAGAACATGTGACAAAAATGAATGATGGAGCCAGTTACTGTCATCATAATACTCCATGAAAGTTGAATCCTTTGCAAGAAAATATGATTTCCAATTCCCTAATTATTTTCTAAAGGCCTCAGTGTGTTTTGCATGCATCAGTTTTTTTTAAAGTGCTCATATTACACCTAGCTGCTAGCGTGCCACGCCCTCATACTCTGCTTCTGACTGGCTAGTAGTCCTTACCTAGGTACTGTCAGGGCACGCCCTCATACTCTGCTTCTGACTGGCTAGTAGTCCTTACCTAGGTACTGTCAGGGCACGCCCTCTTACTTTGCTTCTGACTGGCTAGTAGTCCTTACCTAGATTCTGCGCATGTGACTCCCAACAAAGATGGAACAGAAGTGAGATGTTTCACCCTAGCTAGAATAGAGAGCTCAACACACAGGGTGAAAAGAGGAGCTGCAGCAATGTGCAGTACAACAGTGTTTTTGCTTTAGGATTTTTTTTTTTTAGCATTCTTTTATTGAACATTGAATTGAATATGGTGGGGGTGATGGCGCAATAGATATGGCACATGCCTTTGGTGTGGGAGATCTGGGTTAAACATAGCAAATAAAAAATTAACACAATTTGTAAATGGTTATTTTCTCTAAGTTATTAAAATTAAAAATGAGCAAATAACCCCTAGTTGCTGCAAAGTTGTGTGGCCTCTGATATATAGCAATTGTAAGTCGTTTTGGACAAAAGCATCTATTTAATGATATGTAATATAAAAGGTACCAGAATGACTGACTGACTGACCAGTTTTCTACTGATTTTTTTTTTCTTTCAACTAACACAAAAAAATCTGAGTGTCTATCGCAATATATCGCAGCCTTTCGCGATGTGTATATTGCGCCAGTTGATAATGCGATGACAATAATGTGTGTGTGTATATGCATATGTGTGTATATGCATATGTGTGTGTATATATGTATGTATATATGTGTGTGTGTGTGTGTGTGTATATTGTGTGTGTGTGTGTGTATATAGGTGTATGTGTGTGTATATAGGTGTATGTGTGTGTATGTGTATATATGTATGTATATGTGTGTGTGTATGTGTATATGTAATGTGTGTATTTTGCAGCCCCAGTAGTCGGTCCACATTTTGCCAGCCTGAAACTTTTTGAATGCCATCTCGCTCAGCAACCTGTGTGGATACTTTGTGGCAGCTGACCTCGACACCTTGTAGTAACAGACAGACCAGTCTGTATCCTCAGATCTAGACACACGTCTCACTTGAGTGACCAGGGAATGACCTTCGTGTCAATCATGTGTTCCCGCAGAGCTCAGCTGGCTATCCTTCAGTGCTAGAATCCTCTGAGATCTCCACAGAGAACGGCAGGACGAGCCGCTTCCCCCGTCCGGAGCTGGAGATCTCCTTCAGCCCTCTGCAGCCAAACCGCATGGCTCTGCGGCGCCAGGGAGAGGAGAGCGCCGTCACCGTCAAAATCACCCGCTCGGCACGCAAAAGGAAGAGCGGAGAGATGGAGAAGGTAAGATCCAGTTAAACAAAAGCAGGTCGTCCACACACTCATCAGGTGTTGAAAAATGTTTCATTTCCAAAGTAAGAGATACCTGAAAATCATAAATTGGCAAAATTCATCAGTGCGGTGGTTTAAGTTTTGCATTGATTGAACAGCGTAGTCTTTTGCCCCTTTGTGGATACATGTACTACTATCTGTGTCCAGCTACAAAAAATGGTGCACGTGAGAACATCCCACTGTGCTGTATAAACCTGCATTTCTACACCATGTTCCCCTAAAAATAAATAATCACTAGATGACTAAAAAATAACTGTGCAACATGAGCCTCATAGATTGACTTTTTTAATTTTGGAGATGAGTTCATTTTTCACACGTTATGTGGAAAAAATGACACCCTTCTTCTGAGAATGGGGCAGCAACTGTGGTATGCAATAACACGAGTGCTATGCAATTGTCAGAATCTCAACAAATGCAATTTATATACTGTGTAGGCAATATGTGACTAGTACAAAAAAACAGACCAAAGAGACTCCATGGAAACAAGACCAGACTGTGAGACAGACTGTGCCGAAACATGAACTGGGTAAAGGTGTTTTTCAGGACATCGCCTCAATGGAATTTGATTAAATGCAGCGGAGGACCTGCACTTATGTTAATTTGTTTTGTTCTGACTAATGCAAGGGAAGTAGGCTAACTCCCCTTTTACAGTTTACTCCCTGCATTTGTTTACAAGACACCATAAAACAATATCATTCAGATCTAGGAAACGATGCATAATTTTAATAATTTTCACAACCGCAACACAATTTGTAAATGGTTATTTTCTCTACTAAGTTATAGTATTGCAGTATACGTTTTTATCAAAGACGAATGTCCAGCAATCGTCCATCTAGCATTAGGTAGCTAAATTAAACACACCACAATTTAGCAGCCTTTTCAGTATTTACCAGAATATTTCAGTTTTGTTCAATCATTTCATTAAAAATTTACACTTAACAGCAAATAATCATAGATAGAAAAAAGTGCAACTTTTCCCAAATCATAACGTGATGCGCCAGGTGGTTAACACAGAAGCATCTGAGAAGCCTTCATTGGAAACTGTTTGAAAAAGGTACCTAACAGGCACTTGGTTGAACCCTTTGTCTGTCACATCTGCCATTGTTGTTTTGAACAAACAGTCACCGCCGTCTCACACACACACCTAATCCACACTCATAACTGGCAGGTGCTCCTCACTGGACGCTGACCAGTCAGGTAAGCTACTACACAAACGCATCATTTCAAGCCTGGCGAGTTGCATTTGCGTCCGATATGTGATCCTGCGATTTCCGCATAATCTCGCGATATTGCGAGATTTCAGCTGCCATGCAAGGGAAGCCGATCAATCTGAAGACAACTTAATTCTGATTGATTGTGCAACTAAAGATCTTTGACATGAAAAAAAAAAAAGATATATGATAGTCCTTCATTTGTCCTTTTTCCTTAATCCCTGTAGGTATAAAGCATACAGTATAGATTGTAAAAACACTCACATGCATGTACTGTACCATCCACATATGGGTGAGAAAAGCCATCTCATTAATCATAAATACCACTTACAAGGAAAAACACAGTAACTTTAGTGGTAGCGCACACACGCTCTCCCCAGAGAACATATTAAAGAAGCATCCCACTCGAAGAAACATAGGGTTGAGTACAGTTCACTTGTCACATTACTTTGTCACTGTGTCTAAAGGATAACGCTGGTTGCAGCTGGTACGACTTCTCTGTTGAGAGGAGAAATCAGAATCACTCATGTTTTTTTTTCTTTTCTCCCTTTGGCAAACCTCTTGAAAACCTACATGTCTGCATTTGGAAAAATGCCAAAATAACAATTGTTGACAGATGTAAAGTACAAGATTGTATAAAGGCAATGGAGGTTTTACACCATCATTTCTTCTTATTATTTCTTCTCATTGACTTTATTTTGAGAGTAAAATTTCCAAATATGAAAAATGAGGTCTCTGAACAAATCAAGTCAGTCATGTTCATGTTTTCCTACTGCCCTATCGTGGATATTTACTCCACTCCATGGTTCCATATATAGCTACATAGTAAGGCCCAATCATATTATGTATCATCATTATTGTAATTTCACAGTGTCTGATGCTTTTAAAACATCAGAATTGTCCTCGTTTAACCATAGTCCCAAGACGCAGTGTGCTTGGGAGGTGCTAAATTCTAATCCATGAACACACCTTATGCAGCATGGGGCAATTGTTGTTGTTGTTATTATTATTATGGGGGAGTGGTGGCCTAAAGGTTAAAGAACCTAGCTTGGGACCGGGAGGTCACCGGTTCAATCCCCAGACCAGCAGGATGAAATCTGTTTGGGGAAAGTGAAAGAGCAGCACTTGTCCCTCCGTCATTACCACCACTGAGGTTCCCTTGAGCAAGGCCCTTAACGTCAACTGCTCCAGCTCCAGCTGCTCAGTGGCCAGCAGATCAGACTGTGGTTGTACTGGGCAGCTTCCATGTATAAATGTGTAACTGTGTGAATGTGATCAGGTCGTCGTTGCAAATAAGAAATTGTTCTCAATCCTGAAAAAAATTTGGGTAATTCATACTTGCACGTGCTCCGTGTTATAAGTTGACTTACTTTAATAGCAACTGCAAAACAAGCCATCAAAGACAATTTCGTGCATGGCAAACCAGAATGACGAAATGATAACATCAAGATATTATCAAAAGGACAAAAAAAAGGTTTTGATCATGTTTGATCGTCATGGTTGAGATGAACTTTGAGTGGAGCAGTTTTTAAGTGGTGACATGATAAAAGTTGCAATGTTCAGGCAGCTGCTGTTCATTTCATGTACTCTGTCACTGAAACACAATACGGTAGAGACTACTTTATTACTGACCCAACAAAACATACAGTTGTATTCATTTTTGTCAGTTGAATAGTTTTATCAACTTCCCGCCGATTCACATTGTGATATGTATTGTGTAAGAGGATTACTCTTACAACATAACTTAAAACTCACCAAAGCTGTCTTGGTTGGTCTTTCTACGGTTTCGTCAACTCTGGTTTGGGTGACATGAACTCACTGAGTTAGATGTGAAACAACAGCACTGTTATTTGCTCTACCCAAAGCCACCTGACTCCATTGACAGAAACCGTAATTTAACCTCGCTGATCATCGTAAAAAAGACTTCATTCAAATTCGACAAACAAAATAAATCTCCCAAACACCACTCTTCAAACAATCGCCAACTCTGGTTTGGTCAAAATAAACCCTTAATTTACGGAGTTATATGTGTAATAAGTCAGCTCTATGCACTGTTTTTCCCCACTGTGTCTCTGCTGTTGAAAAAATGACAAAAATCCCCAACAACAAACAACTAACGATGTACTGCCAATCACCAATTTATTCCTCCAGTCGCCTAAGCCTATCCAACCCTTTTGCAGAATTAGGCATTTCTTATTAACACTTATTATTTTCACTTAAAGGGGTGATAGAATGCAGAACCGATTTTACCCTGTCATAGTTGAAAAACGACAGTTTGGAGGGTAAGTAGGTCATACATAGAAGTGTGTGTGTGTGCGTCCGTCCGTCCGTCCAATCAGCCTGCAGCTCATCGAAATATTCATGAGCAGACCATATAAGGCAGAAAAGCTCTCGTTTCAGTCCAGTCCCATTTAACAGGGTAGCATTAGGGCAAAAAAAATGGCAAGAGAGTCATTTTCAGCCCAACCAACATTACATACCCTATTAGGAGACTTTAAGGAACAGCGTGAAATAACCATTTTATCACCCCTTTAAAGGTGCTTTAAACGATGTTGGGTGACGTCCCTTCTTGACATTCGAAGTATTGGAGTCAAGTGTTGTCACCAAGGGCAACGGTATGAATGCTAGGCAAATCAGAATACATGTAGGCTTTTTCCATGTTGAAAAAACTGACAAAGCTGAGTCCATTCAAATTTGGTTTTCAGAGATTTAGCGGACAAGCATATGCTTATACTTGTCATTACACTGTATGGCAAAATCTGGCAAACATTTAACATAGCACACCCTGATTCTATTTTTTCAAAGGTAAAAATGTAGGTAATCTTCCTAAACAAGATTTTTTTACTTGGCAGAGGATTATTTCATCTACCTTCACAAATTGCTTTCAGTGCTGCCCTGTGGAGCAGCTGATTATCTGATGGCTTCAGCACTTAAAAGGTGTCGGTATGCTACATTTCGTTAAAATGAACACTGGTGTGCACAATGAAGTGATTTGAATAATGAAAGATGGGCATTTTAATTACAGCGGTCTGCTGAGGTTTCCTTTTTTTTTTTTTTTTTTTAACCTTAAAGTATCTGAAATTGAAATTACTGACTAAATATTCTTGAGGTTGTTTTCCCAGATGCATCTTGACACTGCATCTTCACTCCACGGAAAGTGAACCTTGCTGAATAAAAGATGAAAATCGCTTTGAGATGGCATCAAGAGGAAAGCTCTTTAGAAACTGAATGAGTCAACTTTGTGATGCAGCCACTTAAAATATTTTTAATTTTTTTTTTTTCTTTTTTTCATTTCGAAAAGTAGACGTCAAAAGAAGTTTTCACATAACTAAACAACAATACTTGAGCCGACACGACACCAGAGTTTCAAATACTTTTATTTGATACCTTACTTTAAGGAATATAAAATGTTTTTTGTATTAAACAAGCCAAACTTCAAGTCTTAAATATTTAAGAGTAATAAAACTTGGCTAGGGAAACACTGGGCGGTTTTGAGGTAACTATTCAGTAACCTTTTGCTCACCGAACCTCACAGTTGAGAGAATATTCACGTGTAGTTTTGATTACCTTTTTTCTCGTGTTTAAGAATACTTATTTTGTTTTAAGGTGATAATGAAAATAAATGAAAAACGTAAGAACAGAACAAGTACATTGTAATGCAATGAGGAATACTGTCACTTTTACTGGATTATTGGAAAATGACTGCAATTAAAACAATTTTGTGAGTGGGCCAAACCTGTAGTTTTAATGTAATCTAGAATTTCAACAGCTACCCAAGAGACTTAGAGCAACAAGAAGGAGGAGACCTGATACTCTACATCTTCCCTCCTCAATATTTTAAATCCATCAGAACTAAGAACTGTGTGAAGGCGTGTTAGCAATGTGCCTACATACTCCGGCAAAAGCTCATTAGCTGGAACATATTAGGACACGTTAATGTAACAAGTACTCCTCCTTTGATACCAGCAGCGGGAGAATTTACACGGGGGGGAAAGCTCTGCGATGAAACCCCAAAGTAATTCCACTAATGACTGCGGTTCTGCTGACTGACCTGGGTTCAAGAGGGAGAATGGGAAGAGGAGATGGGGGGGTGGGGGGGGTTGTTCAATTAAAAAGCCCACAAAAAGATGTAGGTGTTTGTGATGGGGAGGGCTTCTACAGCACATCCAAAGCGATGCATCGTTGTGTCTGATTTTATTCTGGGGATCTGGGGCACTCCAGTCAACATTTATGAACGACAACACATCTCTTTTATAAAGGCAGTAGAAAAAGACTCCGAAGAGAAGACGGGAGACCCAGACAAATTCTCTGTGGGTATAAAGACTGTTTTCGTGCACACTCTTTAAAATTAATTTCAGCTTCATAGACATGGTCTTTTTCTCTTTGTACACTTTGTTCTCTAACCAGTACCTCCATTCATGCTGCTGCAATGACCCAGTTTCCACTTGGAAAGCCTTTCTCATATGAAAAAAAATTATGCGGGGGGTATTGAAGTGTCGAGGGTCATCATGGCGTCGACACATAAATGACCCTGTCGGCCTTCATACAGTAGCGGGCCAAGAAAGGCCAATAAAGGAGGCTGAAGTAAAACTTACTACCCAACAACCGAAAAGGGGAGAGCATAAGGTGTAGAAAAAACAGAGTAGGTGAGCTTTACAACCAAGAGGAATGGGCCGAAATAAATTGAGGAAATAGTGCAAAGGGATGTGGAGGCAGCAGCACCGAAAGAATAAATTGAGAGAGATTGGTTAAGGGCAAGAGGGGGAGGAAATGCCAGCCAGGAAGGAAAAAAGTGAAATGAAACAAAGCTGGGAGGAAGGACAGATGGAGGATGACAGCGGAGGGAAAACAGCAGAGAGGAGGATGGAAAGAAGAGATGGGGAAGATGAAAGTGGCTGGCAAGCAGAGATGGGTGGGGGAGAGATTAGGAGGGAGGTTAGATGTCAAGATGAAAGAGGAGGGGTTGTGGGTAGGGTGGTTGGAAAGGAGCAGAAACAATAAGCAGCAATGGATGAGGGTGAAAAGTGGAAGAAGCTGTCAGAGGGTGACAGCTCGCTGCGGAGAGATTTTAGATCTGCGCAGAGTAACTGCACAGCCTGTACTTAATGTACACATCTATTAGCACAGCATGTCTTTTATGTTCTCGCTTTATCACACAGTCACATTTTGTAATTATGTGTATACGTATGTATCACCGGAAACCCAGCAAGTTGTCTTATTGTCTGACAATATAGCCTATAATTAACTCTCAGACACATGATGCAATGTGTTTAAGTTACCTTAGGAAAAATACAAAGAATACACAAATTAACTTGTAAAATGCTCAGGTGCAAAACCAACAAACATGATAGTGCCTTAACTCACATATTAAATGTCTTTAAAGACAGTGCTGTATTTATCGCACTATAGAAAACCTTACCAAATCTAAAGTCTGCACACATGTTGTATGCATGCGTCATTGCATGCATACTAAAAAAAAACACACATGAAGTCGCATGTAATTGATCACAGCTAGCTGTCCCTGTCCCCCTCCCACTTCAGTTACACAGCCTGTAATAGAAACTTTCTAGTTCCATCACAAAACTCCTACCAACTGCGTCAGTCGTCGTCCCAGAGTCTCACTGGAGTAATAACTTAATGGAAATAACTGCTAAATGTATACTGTAACAGCCAGGCAAGGCGAAACAATTATTCTTGTGGCTTAAGATCTACCCAAGGAGGTCTTGTATTTGGAAATTTAGCTTGCGTCACCAGTTGTGGTGGAGTGTTTTGACGGAATAAGAATCCTTGGAATAAGAACTTGCCAAAATAACTTTGGGTAGTTAAGTGTTCACTGTTAAATGACTTGACTTTGATTTATAACCAAATGACTGACGGTTACAAAGCCAACATTTAACTGTGTCATATTTTGGAAAAGAACATGCATGACATTTGCATGTAGGATGAGTAAATGTCAGAGAATCTGCATACTATTACTAATATTGTGTTTTTTGAAGACCCTGAGTTTACTATAATACGGATTTCCCCCCACCGTATAAAAAAAACGACAAAATGAAATGACATTTTTATTTAGTTATTTTGAAAACGAGAATTTGTACAGTAGGTTTATTATATGAGCTATTCAAAGCCAATGCTACTTTAGGGTAAGAGACATGCAGTATGTTCGCCAGTGGGGCCTTTTAGATCATCTGAAAGTGATTGGTACAGAATATTTCATCCTTTACACACACACACACACACTCGCTCTCTCTTTCTCTCTCTCTCTCTCTCTCTGTCTCTGTCGGGATCTGTCTGCCAGCAGGATCTTGGCCTATCCTTGATCCTGCCGAGAGTCAGCAGGAGCACAGACAGAGAGCAGGTTCACCGCTGATTAATGGGGCAACGCCTAATAGGGCCTCACAGATGTCAAGGAGAGAGTGAGAGTCCGAGAACACACAGACAGACACGGACAAACAGTGAAGTCCTCAAACCCTTTAGCCAGTTTTGCAGATTTAATTTTTTTTATTTTAAGGGAAGTCAACTTAAAGCAACCCATCCATCTCGCTCAGCTTCGCTCTTTAGCTCTTCATTAATTGCATACAGTAGCCGAGTATTTATGGTGCGTGAGTTTCTGTTTGGCTGTGCTTGCGATGCATCGACGCAAATGTGGAAGAAAGGGGGAAAGTCATGAGAGTATACCACATTTAAAAGAACTTGTTTTATGGAGCTAAATTAGATTTTCTTCAGTAACTTTGACTAAGCAAGTTACATCTGGAAATTGTTGGTTTTGTTTACTGCTGCATCAGTGATTCTTGATAGATTATCTGAGTATAAGTTCTTTGAATATGAGACCATATGTTCTAGACAGCTGGTCATCACACAACATTAATTAAGTTTAAGCTTTCACATGCAAACAGTGTATTCTTGACATTGTCATATATGAATGTAAATTTGTAGGCTAGCTCTCTTCAATTTTAGGCAGGTTACTGTGGAGGTGTTTAATAGGGAAAACATTGTTCATCATTGTACCTGGATTCAGACATGCCCCTTCTGCCCTGTCCAGTTACGCTAACTCAGTAGGGGTTTAACATTTGACAGAGATGATTGATTCCATGGTTTTGAGGTCACAAGTGTCTTTTCAGTAAAGTTGGGAATGCAAAGAAACTAAAAAGTTTCTGACACTGACTATTTTTTTTCCTGAAACATGTAGTAGGTTAAATTTCTACACCTGCTGGCAAGTTATACTGTACAGTATACTTTGTGCAGGCCGACACAGAAAATTAGTTCTACATCACAACTGGCGATTGGTTGATGTCTATGAGGGGGCAGTTCCAGGGAGTCCAAACGTTGCTGGTACAGTTACGTGTGAATGAGCAGTGGAAAAGTAGGCTAACGTAGGGTTTTGTGGTTATCCAACAGTGGAGTTCCATAAGGTATAAATGGTGACATTTTTGGACAAATTCATTTATGGTTTTATGTTAACTTTTTAATCTCTTGATAGCATTTCCACCTAGGGTTAGGGTGGTGCTGTTGTATTGGATAACATCACATTGTTAGGTGTTGTTTTCATTGTGTCCACTCCATGGGGGGGGACAATATTATCATGGCCTCAACACTAGAATGCAGAATATGACCTCATAGTCAGTTAAGGTTCTTAAATGCAGTGCCTTTTCTGTACGAATACTCTCTTCAGCACTTAAGTAGAATATTTGCAACAGTCTTGTGACCTCAGAGGACACAACCCTTAATGCTTCTGGAAACCACACCAGCACTTTTAAACACAATTTAGGCAATTTAAACAATGCTCCCACAGCTTCCATTTGGGTTATATATGGGTTTCATTCTTTCGGTATGTTCCTCTTGATACTTTTAGTGGCTTTCCCGCAGAAGGAAAGTCTGTGACTCCAAAATACACCCTCTGTGAACAACACAAAAATGTATACAGTAATATGGATCTTCAAACACACACAGCCCATTGGTTTTAAACATTGAACACGAATGCAGCAGGGAGTCATGGAGCTCTTGGGGTCTAACAGCTTGATAAATAGACTCTGCTGTACACCACGGTGGCACCAGTGGCACTTTGTATCCAATCCCATCAGGACCTGAACTCTATCAACTGTTAATGCTTTCTTTCAAAAATGATAACCTTAAACCCTATTCCATTCCATCTCATTAGTGTCTCAATATGTCACGACAAACTCAAAATCTAACTGAAAAGATAGTTATTTCATTCAAATGTGTACCATGTATAGGTAGGTTTGTTTTTAACAAAGTTCTTTCTTTTCTAAAGTCTCACATTTTCAGAAGGAGTAAACGACGACCAACACACAAGGTACATATTTTTCTTTTACAGAACCGCATCATGTTTTCACCCTTTCATACTCATAAGCATACAACCAAACATTCCTCATTACTCATCATCATTATCCACATTAGTATAGTTTAAACCAGATGGCTTACCCATCATGAATAAGTCACATTATTTGGTAAAGGAATTTATACGGGAAGTTCAAGTATAGCAGCAGCGTAATATAAGCATTAAAAGCAGGCCTGAATCCCTAACTTTCCTCACAAATCCAGCAGAGAATACTGGGAAAACCTTTCACGCAGGAGACAGAGTTGTTGTCCTTCAACAGTGTTTTCACCTCCAGTTCCTTCATTGGCTGCTAGCCAACAGTAGATGCAAGAATGAATGAGTAACGGTGAGGATATGATGCATAACACTGCATGTGTTCATCCAACCTTTTTTCATCCAAAAACAGATGGTGTAACTGTCATGCTCTCTCTCTCTAGAGTTGAGCGAGAGAGACTACATTTACATGAACATAATTTGATTATGGCCAATAACCAGAGCAAGGCATTACAGCAATGAGGATGTTTTATATGGGATGCTTGTTAGAGCGTTCCATTAATTTACCCATTTCCATGTTATAGAGCAAAGTGACTAATTCCTGAAGACACCCCCTTCACATTATTCCTCAATGTCACAGAGTCCCTCCAGCATTCGCCCTCAAAAACAAATATCTTCCATGATGCTTCTGTGGTATAGTGTAGAGCTGGTCTCCAGTCTTATTTTTTTCTAAAAGATGGGGGGAAATCACGTTTAAAGAGAATGTTGCAGAACTTGGTATCCATTTTTTCAGATTACAGCTTGCTTTGGGTTGCAAAACAGTTGCTTCATAGTTGGATAAGGGTTTATATGGTATAATGGCATTCAGTCATGCAAATAAATTAGGAGTATCTTACTCATTAACGCATTAACATTAAATCATAGTGTGGCTGTGTAATGTGCTCCACCTTGCTTGTACTTCTGCATTATTTTATTAATTAATTTATTCACCACAGACAGTGGACATTTATTAGCATTTCAGTTTCCACCTCAGTGGAAATGTGCCCGAGTTAGCTAATAAGCTTATTTTCAACTGTAGTCCCTGGGAAGGTTATATAATGTCCTCAATACTACAGGACACTCAATATAATAAAATACATGCATACACTACAAAATTAGCAGAGATGATGTAGCACAGGGCTGTCAAACTCAACTTCCCTAAGGGCCACACTAGAAAATGAGAATCACATCAAGGGCCAGACATGTCGAGTTTATTGCTTTTATGTCATGGGAAAAGTCAAATATCTTTTACTGTATTATTGCATGTTTCATATAGTCTTCTCACTTACAGTTTGGTTGACAAAAATGACGAAGAAAATGCAAAAGGTTTTGAGTTTGACACGTGTGATGTAGCATGATTAATCATTATTTCAATTTTTTTTTGCTTAAAGCCATCTCTAAATTATATGTTTTAATGGTTATGTAATGGGTAGTCTCGCTTTGCCAGACCCTCCTCCAAAGCGCGCTGACGGAGGGTCTGGCTACTCCACACAGCATTCGGGTATGGGAGGAAGACGTGCTCTGGTTTATTGAAATGTCTTTAAACCAATCAGAATTGTCATGGGCGGTGCTGAACTCCGCACAGAGACGCTGCAAAATAGTCGTGCGAGTGAAAACTCCGATTGGACAGATAGTGTAGCTAGCGGTCTCAATTTACCCTTCAGAGATCTGAGGAGCAGTCAACAATAGTTCTCAAAATCCACCGGATTTAAAATTCCAACACAAAGAAAGTAGAAGGAAACGGGAAATACATGCATCCGGCGGAATTTCCTGCAGCACCGGAGCAATCCCGGAAGTGGAACGCGAAGGATATAGACTGGGTAACGGGTGGCTTTGAGAAGACTGTTTGCCCAAACCTGCTATGTCTTTATTGTACAACACAGTCTCCTTAAAGATGGCAAAATCATCAAAGGATGATCAAAATTATATAAATTGCTCATTTGTACTATGTGGCAATTGTAATAGGTGTTGGTCATGTTTGTAAAGGGACTCAATTGGTTTCAGAGTTGTCATTCTTGCTTAGCTTGTAAGACGGTATGTTATGTGTGACAAGATGACCGCATGCATAAAGAGGCTTGCTGCCTCCGTAGGTAGATATGGTCTTATATGCCTGCAGTTAGCCAGGTTGAATTTGATGGTACTGGCCACCTTTAAAACATGCTTTCTGAACGATAGATTTAAATCTAGGAATTTATTGAATTTACTACTATAGTCCTGCCACCCCCATCCCACCCCAGTCTGTTGTACTTTGTATTGTAATGTCAGATGAGTTTGTGGTCTTGTGTTATGTGTATGGGTCTCGTGATTGTTTTGTCAGAAAAAAAAAAAATTTAATCTGGAATGATTCCAAGGTATTTAAAATCAGACACCACCTCAAGCTTTTTTTCCCCTTCAATAAAAACATCAGGTTGGTGAGTCTCTGAGGATTCATGTGTGGAAAAACTGACCGTTTTGTCGTGTGAAAATGTAGCCACTGAGAGCAGAGTTGGTGTCTTAAGTCTTCCATCAATTTCCTCTCTACACAGCTTTATTTTTTTTATATATATATTTTCACCAAGTGGACTAGAGAGTACGTGGGTGAAGTGGAGCTTTGGTCTGCGTGCTGATGTAGCCACAGACTGGTACAATCTAGTTGTAGCCTGATCCTCCCTTCTACACGGGGAGGTCAGAGTTGAGGCTGAGCCACAGGGCTGTGCTCCTGGAAATTGGTGGGATTCAGTTCCTTGTTCAAGGACACTTGAGCGGATAACTCAGTGACGAAGTTTCAAAATGATTATTACAGGGTCGCTTGTATGACCACAGGCCCACGCTGCTCCCAGCTGAGTGCGGAGTCGCTACTTGAATCACTTCATCCTGTACTACTGCATTTACAGGAAGTGTCCTTGCCAATTACAACTTAATCAAATGTAATAATTGTGGGGCTTCACAGTCCAAGCTAAACACAGCACTGTGTATTAAAGCAAAGATTCTCTATAACTAAAGATTATAAGAAAGCATTACACGTTGCCGCAATGGTATAAAGCAGTAAACACTTCCTGTCCCCTAAATGGGCGTGGCCTTGTTTTGAAGTGTAGTGAATGTCGTGGACATCTAAAGTTATATTTGTATAATTTATTTTCTTTTTTGTTAACATTAGATATTTAAACGGCTAAAAGCCATATTTAGCATTACAAAAATGTGTCTTTTCAGGACGTTAGTTGATGTTGGATAATCTGTGTTGCCAGATCTTGCGGGAGTTTGATGCTGAGACAGAAACAGGTCTCAAACTAAGTTATTTTTCGCCTAATTTGTGCCATTGGGGAAGGCTTAAAAAAAAAGAGAGACGCGATCCCATCTCTCCTGGGTGAAAGTCCTGTGTTTTACCCAACCACCATCCAACCAACTTCCCTCCACAGACTTACGTCCTTTCATACTACTCACTACGGTGAAAATTCACACGTAATGAGGTCAATGGCGGCCGAACGGCATTGATGAACACGCTAAAAAGCGATTATGCATCTTGATAACACGCCACAACGGCATATGAATTGTCGTGTCATACATACGCCACTTGATGAGATCAGTCTGTGTGTTCAAGTTACCACTCCCATTGGAATCAAAACACTCAGGACCTGCCTCTAGTCTCCCAAAGTGGCGAAATTAACGTGACCCAGATACAGGAAATGACTCTGACTTGGGGCGTCTCAGTTCTAAGTCGTCTCTGATTAAAGTTTCCAATTCTTCTGCAGGATAATTTGCACAGCTTTCTGGATGATGACGGTGTTGTGCAAAACACCTAAACATAATTTTAAACCACAAAAATGAACTCTTCCTATTTTGCGCCATACCACAACGGGAGCGTCTCCGAAGCGGAGCGTCTTGCTGCCCGACTCGCAGATGTTATTGTCTCTACAAGTACTTTACAGAACAATCACGTGTTTATGAAGCTAGTATCAACCTTTCACTCCAAGCACTCCTACGGTTAAACTCCATGTCTTCTCTTTTTGGTGTTGTCTATATGAAAATGATCTGTGATGTTTTGTCAAGCACGCTTCCGGGACTTGCCGTGGTGCGGCTGGTGGATTATCAAGCATAGACTTGAATGGCTGTGATTGCTCGCAGGGGTCACGGCACATCCGTAATACAGCGCTACGTGCCCAGTGGAAAATAGGGGTTAGACTGGTAGCTTTCTCGGGGAGAAAGCTGGGACCTTCTCGGCTTGTGCCTTATGACATTGTTGATATCATAATTGCGTTTATCCAAGTGTCCCGTGTCAATGTTAGTGTTAGAGTAAGTACTAACATTTAGCAAATGGATATGCGTCATTTTTATCTATATTTTATTTTTTTCGTAATTCAAGATTTATGTTGTACTTGTGTTTTTCTTATGAATTATTAATCATAATTTATAAGGATTATTTTTCAAATGCTTGTCACATGAGAAGTGTTTCTCTCTTTCTGCTTCCTGCTTCTAAAACATTGTTACAGTAAATGCAAATTAGATGCATTCAATCTTCTTGCCAGTTGTCTTGTTTTTGGAGGTAATTATATTGTCAGAATGAATGGAATAATGTAAATGTAATTGCTCCCTCTTAAATAGAGTGCTTGTACTTCATCCATGTGACACCCAGGCAGTGAGTTGAATACTAAAGTGGATTCTTATCAGCAGGGTTTGACATCTGTAGGCATCGACCCGGGAGCGATACGGCTTGTTATCAGTCATCCACACTCCTGCACCATTCAATTTTTCTTCATGATAATAGCGTTGGCGGGCTGGGCCATGTGAACTGGCACAATGTGAACACGCTCAAGCAAATAAACTGCTTCAGATTTTACTCTTTGCACACAATCATTTTCTCTTCAGTCCTGACCATTTTTCTCTCTCTCGCTCTTCTTTTCTTTCTGTCCTTGAACCTCTTTCAGTCATTCCTCCTCTCTCGGTCTCTCATGATGCCTCATCTCTCCCAGCCAGCCACGTCTGTCCGTTCAGAAGATGAGTTCTTAATGATTTATTGACGATGTTATGCCTCTTCTTTAGAGGAGACATCGCCGCTGTCCCAGAAAATCTTTCTGAATTTTTAGATTTTATGATATTGGTGTTAGTGTTGCCCTGTCAACAGAGGGGCACCGTGGAGTCGATCAGTTATACACACTGATATACTGTTTACTATATAACTGTTTCTTAGAGTACAACTTGTAGTCTTTTTTTTTCCCCCCCCCTTTCTTTTCTGTTCTCACCGCCTGTGAAGTCCTCTAAATCAGTGTTTAGATGGCTCAGTCATCAAAGTCTGCACCTAGTCATATATATATATATATATAATTCTCAAATGTTAAATACAGACAACGTTTCACTTTACATTACTGTTGCAATTGATAAGATTTGAGGAGGGGAAGTACATGTATGTGTATTTAAATTGAATGACTACACAATTATATATACATGTATTTCCTTTATATATTAAACAAACACCCCTTTTCTAATTTTTGGGAAACACTGGGGAATAACTATAGAATCTGTTCTTCCAAATCTGGCAAGAAAACGATCTACTTGCAGCACATCTTTGCCTCCCACTATCTTCTCTGCATCTTTCTTTGTCCCCAGTCTTGATTCACATTATCTCACGTCTCTTTTACTTTCTCCACACGCTCCCTCTATCATCTCTCTCTCACTTCATCTTGTTTATTTTCTCCCCTACGGTTTATTGCTATCACTTCACTACTCATCTGTATCTTTCCACTTGTTTCTTCCTCACTTGCTCACATGTGTACACACACGCTCTCTCTCCAGCTCCATTATGTGCATTCTTCATATTTTTTTCATCTCAACTTTCATACTTCTCACTCTCCCTTCCGTTCTTCCTTCCTTCCTCAGATTATTTTTAAAAACGTACTCTGAGTCACTGATGACTTCATGTGTTTCTACCTTTTTTTTTTGTGCTTTTCAAAGTGGAGCATGTTTACGGCGTCCACCACGCCCACTACATTGCGCGGTCGGTGATCCACCCTCTCAGGTCAGCTTGTCCCCAACGGTTAGTTGTGAGTCAGAATCGCATCATTTCCTAGAGTACCAAAATATATCCAGGGATTTGTTGTACTGATGCAGGAATATACAGACGGATCACATCTTTTTTATTTTGTTATTATATTTATATATATATTTGACACTTCCTCTTCCCTCCCAATTTGGGGTGGCCAGTTCCTCCCTGTGGTCTTAGCCACTGCTGACTCCCTCTGTAAGTCTGCATATATTCTGGCTCAACGATTGTACATTGATGGGATAAAGGAAACCAGCCAGAAAGTTTTTACCCCCTATCCCAGAAACGATAACCAATGTGAGACTAGCCTGCGTAGGACAGAAAGATGGGAGCATTGCGTCAGAAAAATGAACCCAGGACCCTCTGTTGGTAGGAGGCTGTTTTACCCCTGCACCATTGGGTACCGCTAGGGATGAATAAGACTTGGTCAAATGGTCGATGAACCACAAGAAGAGATATTTCTTGATTCTGAATTTTGGCAAGCTATTGACTAAAGCGATAATCCAAGCGAAAGACCGAGGAATCGGACAAACTAACTGGAAACCTAAGATAGTCAAGAAAATACCAAAAAGTTAAGCACATTCATTTGCGTCTTGCATCAAGAAATGTACATTTTGACTGTTTGATGCGATAGTAGCAAAATAAGTAGGAGAGTAAAAGTTTTCTGGTACATATTTACACGGTCAGTTAGGACTATTTTGTGTAACTTAACTACATTTATCCAGTTTAATTTGAGGCTTCAACCTTATCAGAACGTTATCCAGCAAATGTGAAGGTTAAATCATTTTTTTGTGTTTCTACTGGGTACTGAATGTTTGTTTTAAATGACAGCACAGTAGACAGAAAAAACAGTGGTTGCGATAAAAAGGTTAATTTATCAGCGAAAGAATGTCCTTCGCCGAGCCAGCACAGTGAAGGCTCACATTGCAACACAAAACTCAAACCTTTCTGGGCAAATCATTCTTTGTACTTCACAATGGCTGGAAATAAAATAAAGGCTGCAGTTGTGTAATAGTCCCATTTTATTGGTGGAATAACACTTACGCTTCAGCATAGCACTAACTTTAAACTGACGCATAAGACACAATCTGTGAAGGTCCAAACATAGACTTTTATAAAATCATTCTCCATGAACTCATACGCCACTCATGTCATTCAACTCATCACCTCTCAGACAGCAGACCAGGGAGAAACATGTCACGCTTCACTTGATGAAGAAAAATGCATGTTGGTGAGATTGTTATCTTTGGCATATCTGGGATATAAAAAGAGAGAGGAGAAAATGTTGAAGATTGTCCTTTACTTTCTTCCTGAAAGCCGAAGTCTTCCCTCCGAAATTGTATTCAACTGCGGAATACATATTTGTTTTCTTCTAGTCTTAATGAAAGGTTTTCTACATAAGGTGGACAATAGTGCCTGTCACCGACATAAAAATCTTGTTTGTAAGTGAAAACTGAAGATCAATTGGGTGTTTCTGAGACTCTTCAAGCCCCTGTGGCAGGTGAATGAAACTAAATTGGAGCTTGTTTTCTCTCCTTGAAAATGATGCCGGCCGGTAAAATGGTGTAAGTGCATTTGAACTTTCACAACCTCTGAGGCTGGTGCACAAAGTCTGAATGTTTTTCTACCGACGTCTACCTCGTATTACTGTCGGGCCCCATCTCAACCAGTCATGTCATTATGAAACATTTTGTGGGTGTTATTTTTATAAACCTCTCTGTTCGTCAGCCTCTTACTATTCTGCTGTTACAGATGACTCTGTACACACTCTTGTTTGTTTGTGTGTCTTCATTTTATATTGCCTTGTGTGTTGATAGGAGGAAATGGAGGCTGAGAACAGAAGGAACACGCGGACCAAACTGATGCCAAAGCTGACCCCGCACAAAGAGGAGGTGACAACCAGACAGAAAAACGCGTGCAGACACACGCATAACCATGACCATGTTAAATGTTAAAATATGAATGTCATCGTGATTCATACTTTAATATTTAATTTTCTACCCTAATTGCTAAGGGGGGTTGCTAAGGTCAATGTTATTATGGTGAACAAACAACAAATGGCCTCTGCTTTGTAGGGTTGGGTACCAAAACCTGGCGCCAATATAGCATTTGTTCTCAAACGGCCGGCATCTACCGGCCCGGATGACAGTGCAGATTTCGGTGCCACTTAAAAGCCTGCGCTGCTCTCTGTTGCTCCAAAACAGACAATACAGGCAACAGAAGCATCACTGCACGCATCGCTTGTCAAAGCAACACTAGAGAACTGTTCCCGCTTCGGTCCCCCTACAGGTTGGAAGCGGAATTGTCCATTACATTATTGTCCAGTTCATTCAAACTACAGATCCGCTACCCGATCTGGCAAACCTGCACAATGTAATGGACAATTCCACTTCCAACCTGTAGGGGGGACCGAAGCAGGAACAGTTCTCTAGTGTTGCTGTAAGGTTGCACTTGGCAGCAATTAACTTGAGCCTACCGTTAAACTTTGCTTAAACGCGGTTAAAAGCTAAACGGTCTAACGTTTGGCTTTATTCCACTGGGAATTCCAAGGATTCCAACACCGGGACGTACAACATTCTGCAGCTAAAGACAGAGTGTAGCCTTGCGTCACTTTTCGAATCACCATGGCCACTGCCAGAGTTGTCACTCTCAAGAAACTCAAACTGCTGTCTTACCCTTCTGCCATTTAGTGGTTTTTCTTTTTGTTGTTTAACATTAATTTACTGGTGAAACAAATTGTTGTAATTATATTTTAAATAAATTATTTAAATTGGACCATATGTCCTTAGCAATAAACAAGCTGTTCTTTAATGTCGCCAACTGTCATTTTGTGCTCTTCTTCTTCTCTACTGCTTTGTTAGAATGCATGCATGCACAACTCTACTAAGTGCAGTAGTTCAAAGATGAACCATGAGGTAGTTTACCAAAAAACTAATGGATGTTTACAAGGGACAGTGTGTGATTTTGTGATCTGTGGTTTAAATCATTTGGTCACACTGGACTCCCTCACCAGGTGGGTTTTCCGTATGCTTGTACTGTAAGCCACATGGAGCTTTTCCCGCTGTACACGCTGACAGACTAACCACCGTTTGCTGTCATCTGTGATCAGATCTCTTCTCCATCGAGCCGCAGTGACTCCCAGAGCAGCATCCGCAGCAGAAAGGAAGGAACTCTGCAGAAGATCGGAGACTTCCTGCAGAGCTCCCCCACGCTTTTCGGCACTAAAGGTAAGTATGTCAATGTGTGGCTCTTCAAAGCTTGAGATATACATACATACATACATACATACATACATACATACATACATACATACATACATACATACATATACATATATATGTATATTTCCTCCCCAGTGCATTGTGATGCATTATATTAATTCACCTTCAGCCACTTACTGATAGAAGACAATTACCTGGCCCAAGTGGGTTATTAGAATTTTTGAATTTCACAGATGAAAACTTTCATGCAGCAACACAACGTAGGACACACAATGACAAACCTCATTGTTCCTGCCGGAGTCATTTTGAAGGATAACGCAGGTTTGACACAGTAGCCGGGCAAGGGCGGCCGAGTTCCAGACACTAATGATGGCTTAGAGGAGGAAGTGAAGACAGGGAACATGTTGGAATCAACCGGAGTCATCTGCGAGTTTTATCCCCGGGGATTGGCAGTTTCACTCGGTCAATGAATTATCTCGATTATCTCGTCTGCTGCCATCTGATCCTCTCTCTCTCTCTCTCTCTCTCTCTCTCTCTCTCTCTCTCTCTCTCTCTCTCTCTGTTTTTTTTGCTGCTTGCTGCTCATCATCTTTTGTTGTTATTTAATTTCCTCCAACACCTCACTCTTTTCTTTCTCATTCATCCTCCCTTTCTCTCTGTTGCTCATTCCTTCTCGCCCTCCACTGTTCTTTTTCCGTCCTTTCCCTTCTCCATTCCTTTGATCGCTGATCTTCCCCACCTCCCTGTCCCATCTCTTTTTCTTCCTCCCATTCTTTCTTTCCTACTGTATACCCTGCAGTCTCTTTTTTTTTTTTTTTTTTAACCTGAACAATAAATAACAGCCATGCCAGTGTTGGCTTTACAGATGCTGGAATTTTTTTTCAAGGTCATTGATCAAACGATAAAACTGACATTATTTTTCGTATATATATATATATATTTTTATTTTTTTTATATATATTTTTTTTTTCGTATTATCAATTTCCCTGACGAGACAAAAGAGTGACAATGACTGCATACTGCCAACAAGTTTTGCCTGTGAATCAGAGTGAAATTAATATGCAGAGCACATTTAACACGATCAAATGGTTCACCAACATAAATTTAAGCAGTCAATTAAAATAGATCTTAATCTCTCGGAAGTATCTAATTCAGCATGCCTCCATCTCTGCAGCCAAGAAGATGATGAGTCTGGTGAGCGGCCGGGGCGATGCAGACTCACCAGCCTCCTCTGCCTCCTCTTCATCCCTCAGTCTGAGAGCCAAGAAGAACAAAAAGAAACTCTACCGGCCTGATATCTCCTCCCCCATGGACATGCCCTCCCACCCAGTAAGTGTCATTATACATAAGCCCACTGTCGTCCTAGTACACCGAGGTTTCAGTGGGGGGGGTCTTAAAAAGTCTAAGATTTCAAAATAAAAATGTTAGGCCTTAAAAAGTCTTAAATCCGTACATAAAGCTATAGTGCGTAGTTTCTGTCACCCCCATGAGGAATTCTAAGTAATGACAACAAAACTGTTGGCGCGTCCACATGATATAAGCCTTCCGTGAGCGCAGAGCTCGGAACTCGGACAACCACAGAGTAACCCGAGCTAAAAATCCAACATGGCTGCTCCGTGCACCAACAGCATTGAAAGCTGTAGTAACAGTTATAAGCACTTCTGTCTTATTTGTGTCTCACTAAATCAGTCGTACATGCAGCGCTGTCCATATTCTATATCTGTGGATATGTTGCGCTGTTTGAATGCACAAAAAACAGCGTAATGCATTGTTAACAACTGGCATTGCTGACAACGGCTAACCTGGCTAGAGCTAATGACGAAAACGAAAATCCGACTTGTAAATGGAACGCACTATGACTCGATAAGCAATCTGCTCAGTTCATGGCGTTGGCTGAGCCACTGAACTAAGATGTCGATCTTCTGATTGGTTGTTAAAAGACGGGTCTGTGCCTCTCTAATTACAAGCCTACAGTCATACACAAAAACAAAAATTTGGGGTGTTATTTTGTGTCTCTGGTGCTTCCGCATGCATAAAAACTTTGGGGAAAAAAACCATCCATGGTGTATTGAGTGAGATACGGTTTCTGAATGTGTCTTGTCTTCAGTCTCCGGGTGAGCTGTTCAAAATCTGCTCGGCTTTCTACGCCACTAGCCGAAACGAGGGGGTTAGGGGGCTAACCGTTAGCATGCTAACTCGATCTCAATGGCAAAACACTGCTACAACACACACAAATTCACCATAATCTACTAAATAAATTGTATAGAACTACTTACATGTCCCTGTTCTGCAGGTATTCCACTCAAAGCTGGAAGTGCGCCCTCGTTTAGAAGAAGTCTCCCGGCTAATCTTGCCTTGTACAGGCCAAAGCTGGAGAAACGGCTAGCTAGCTCATGTAATCCTTACCTAGCTACTGCGCATGTGCAACGGACAACAAAGATGTTACAGAAGTTGCGAGGTCTCGCTCTGTACTGTAGCTAAAACAGAGATCTGACACTGGGTGAAAAGAGGTGCTGCAGCAATGTGCAGTACAACAAAAATATGGTGGTTTTTTTTTTAAATTAATCCATGTAAACCTATTCTGGTACAGTCTCAAATTACAATTATGAACCTGAAAATGAGCATAATATGGGCACTTTAACAATTTGTTTTTTTCTTGTTGTAGATAATCAGCAGAGAGCCGGAGGAGAGAGAGAGTGACCATTCGATCATTAAGAGGCGCCTTCGCTCCAGGATGGCTAAATAATGAACCTACTTACATTAACTCTACATCATCTCAACACTATCTTCACAAAATGAAGGGAGCATTTAGCTGCCCAACACCTTTTTTTCTATTTCATGGGGGCTGGAAAGTCTTAAAACATGCCTTCTAAGTTATCTTATTTAATCTAAAAATCTATAGTTTAATACTGTTTTCAGAATAGAGCAAAGTCGCTAATATACAGCTGACTACGTGGCAAAGTGGCAGTTAAAGAAATGGTTCAACATTTTGGATAAGTAAACTGCTGAGAGTTCGATGAGAGGATGGATACCACTTCCATCTGTGCGTTCAGTGCGGAGTTTTAGTGTATTTTTTTTGTTGGTTGTTATCTAAATCTTGAACATGTTTCCCAAAATGTTGAACTATTCCTTCACAATACTAATCAACGTTTGGCTGCTTTTTTTGCTCTTTTGTCCACATTTATCATCAAATGACTCACGTCTCTGCAGATACTCTTATTAAATAGTAAGCACTCTGAATTTGTACATCTTTTACACCTCTTAGACAAAAGATGCTGACTGTTTTTATTTACTTTAAAGTGCAATATTCTCTCGCCATGTTTGGGCTGTGCTGGAGAATGGTTATTTTATTTTATTTTTATGTTTTACTTAATGTGAGGAAGCTATAGCAGTTATGTGGTGTCATTTTTCAGACGTCTCAATGTTGTCCTGTTTGTGAAAGGCGGTGCAGCACCAGCTCACTGGTTTTATTTTCTGCAAGTGATATCAAGAAAGCTGCTATTAGAGCGTTTTGGAAATGTCTCGCGTTGTTCTAAGCAACTATTCATTTCATTTTCATAACTGTTCAGATAGGAAGTCAGGTATTTTAAATGCCTCTGTCATTCACTTTATATTCACTTCTCACTCTCTACCGCACTTTATCTCTTCCCTCGGAACAAACCTGATAGTACACTAAATCTAGAGAATGCAGGATGAAAGCATCATCGGTTTTACTGTGTACTTGTTATTGAAACTCCTCCATGCAGACTTGTTATAGTCCACGTGGTCTGAGTGCTAAAAGCGATGACTGTAGGACCGCTGGCTGTTCATCTCTGTACATTATATTCTGTTCAAGATGAAGGCCTGCTGAGTGTTCTTTCTTTTGTTCAGGAAATAGTTTTTTTCAAAGCTGCCTGAGTTTAAAAAAGAAAAGGAAAAAAAGCTTGTTTTATTTTCTGAAATTGTGCACTTTTCTGTATTTTTGAAATACCTATTTCATACTTTTCTGTCATACCATCATGTATTTTCTCTACTGTCGTTCTATAGCCTTGGAATTATTTTCCAATTAAAAATATAAAACTGCTTCTCAAATGTGGAGATCTGCTGTTTTTCTTTGATTCTTCTTTTTTTTTTAAACACTGGCCAAAGAAAAGTTGCATTTTAGAACCATCCCTTTGGGGCTCTCTAACTAAAGAACAGGGTTACTGTGGGGTCTTAAAGGACAATATGTGTACCCACTCTGTCGTTCTCTGGGACATGTTTTCATGCTAATCAAATGTGTTTGTAGCTTGAAACAAGCTAGCGTGGACCGCTGATTAGCTTACAACGCTAGTATTCGGGGCACAGCGAAAGTAAAAACAAATTGCTATTCATACCACTAAAGGCTCAAAATATCACCACACTTCCATGGTAGCATAATGAGACGGTTTATTAAAAAGAGAGATTATAAAGACAGTAGCATTCTCGTATACAGGCGGCCGCTGTCTTGGGAGCTACTGTCTTTCTGAACTATCTTTTTAATAAACCGTCTGTACACTTACGAAGTTCTCAATGTTTCGGTTTACATGTAGGGACCCTCATTATGCTACCGTTGAAGTGTGGTTATATTTGGAGCCTTTTTAGTGGTATAAAATAGCAATATGTTTTTACTTTCCCGGTGCCCCGAATACTAGCTTTGTAAGCTAATCAGCGGTCCACGCTAGCTTGTTTCAAGCTACGAACACATTCAATTAGCATGAAAAAATGTCCCAGAGAACGACAGAGTGGGTACACATCTGTTATTACCTCCTAGGTTTGTTTTGCACCGGAATTGTCCTTTTTAAAAAGTCTAAATTTTCTAAATCAAAATTCTAGGCCTTTAAAAAGTATTGTGTTCTAGGTCTTGAATAATTTAAACGGGTTTTAATTTTCCTACATAAATATAACGCTACCTCTAATTTCTTGAAATGTTTCTGCAGCGCTTTAGAATTACATTTTTTTTATTAATTATTGCATGGTGTTGTAGTTCTTTCTGTCGCTAGTCCCAAATATATTTTGCTGTATAAGGACTACAGATGATACCAACATGCAGCTTATATTGCAGCCAATCTAGACACCAGTCCTAAAATTAATTCAGACAACGTTTCTGGACGTGATATAGGTCTTAAATTTCATTCATTAACGTCTTAAAAAGTCTCAAATTTGACCTGGGGAAACCTGTAGAAACCCTGAAGAAATTCTTAGTCAATTTAACACTCATACGATTTTGTCGACTAATTGATTAGTTCAGAATCAGAATACTTTTTGATCCCCTCAGGGAAATTTTTTTAGAAATTATAGTTGATTTAGTCGACAGATCGGTTTCTCCACAAACAATCATGTAAAGCACCACTTTAAATCTTGTGTTTAGCAGAGATGTGCTCAGATTTTTTTGGAAATCATTCAGCATGAAAAAAGCATAAAAATGATTAATCTTGGTAGACTCGGACCAAAATGACGGATTAGTCAACTAATCTAAAAACTGAAAGGGGGCGCAGCCCTACTCTGGGCTTTGTCAATGTTGTAATTTATTACTATTATGACCTTTCATACCCTAAATATTAGTATTGGTGATGAAAATAAGTAGCAGTTCTGCATGGTATGTATGTGCATTCATTCATACACACACATTTGTCTTTGGTTGATAAACTGGTTCAAGGCCTGCGATCGCATGGTGAAAATGTTTTGCTACTCTAAAGTAGGCCAGCCTCGGTGGGACGCCGTCACTCTCAAAGCCTGTCGACGCTGATCACTCACGTAGCGTACTAAAATTAGGCAATATATCAATCACCTGCACAACCAGACGAGTAGAACTTTGCTTTCTGCGCCTTGATGTTTGCAATTAAAGACTGTGTCGAGGTGGGAAAGCTTGTTGCTGACAGCGAGTGCCCCCAGGGGGCTTGTGTCGGAGATGAGCTGTTTCAGAGTTGCTTTGGTGTGTGGGCACAAATAAAGACATTTGCATTGACAATTTGTTCAGGGAAAGCCACTAAACCATAACAAGTGAGAGGGACGAGTAGGTCGTACGTTGCCAACAAATTCCTGCACGCTATCTTGCAAAAGATTATTTATTTGCAACGTGTTGGTGCTATAACTTCAACAATGTACGTTTAGCTGCTGCCTCCGTGTTGGGACTTGTGCCCGCTTCTCCAAACTGGGGGCGTGCCAACTGCCATTTACTGTAGTCGGGGCCCCTGGAAGTGTGCTGGGCTTTGAAGCCAATTTGGCATAGTGGCCAAACAGTGGAATTACAACTTTCATGTCCGTCGCGTTATGCCCTCTGGCCCAAAAAGATTTTTCCCCCATAGACTTACATGGGTAGAGAGACTTCTGTAAATGACTCGTTTCACTATCCATTCGGTCCGATAACATTTGGAAAGTCCAGAAGAGCTGCACGATTAAATCATTTCATTCCTAGTCAACTTAGTGGAGACCTAGTCGCATATTGCCAGACCTTCCTCCACAGAGCTCCGCAGGAGGGTCTGGCCAGTCCACGCAGCACTTTGGGATGGGAGAAGAACATGCTCTGGTTTATTGGCATCCCTTTTAAACCAATCGCAGTCGTCCTCGGGAAGGAACTTGTTTTGGTGGAACATGTGTACGTTCAAAGGTTGTTTTAGTCGTGCAACAGAAAACTCCGATTGGACAGATAGTCTAGCTAGCTGTCTGGATTTACCCTGCAGAGATCTGAGGAGCAGTTAACCATAGTCCTCACAAATCCACCGGAGGTTAGAACGCCGACACAGAGACAGAGGAAGGTAACGGACATCCGGTCGAAAAGAAGGACATCAGGCGGAATTTCTGGCAGCTCCAGAGCAATCCCGGAAGTGGAACGTCATGGATATAGACTAGAGTGTGCTAAACTGGAAGTAGCCAGCAGAAGTCTCTAGTGCACCTGCTCTGTGGGCATCATCAGTGTTGTGCCTGAACGCGTTCATTGAACGATAGTTCATGAACTCGTTCATATTTTGGGCGGACGGGAACTGAACTACTATTACTGCCTGATGAACGTTACTGTGAGCTCCTTCATTCTGGCGTCTGTGAACGGCACGCTCTCTCAGTTTAACTTCGTCCAATAGGGTGCCAGATCTCTATAGAGCCTTCCAGGTCAAAACCCGGCTAAAACACACCGTAAACAGGCCTTAATATGTAGCGGGAAAAAAACACCCAATCTGGCAACACCAGCCACCAGTGTCTCACCTCCACATGCCTCATCAAAACAAAAAGCAGCATGGAGGCTTCGTACGATCATTTAAACCAGTTTTATGACAAGGTCGGTGAGGATGGGAAAAATCTGACATTTCTGTGCAAACTTTGCCCGCCGGCTTTCAAAAAGAAAATCCGCACTTCAGTCCCATCCACAGCAAACCTGAAACGGCACATTGAACTGATTGGATATGAAGATGGAATCTGACGCATAGTTTCAGTGTTAAAAATGATAAAATAATTGCTGTCTGTGGTTCTATATATGCAACATGGGCTGTGGCAATAATTTTGAAAAATAATAGCTCGCAGCAACATATGGAAAACAAAGAACTATGAACTAGTTCATTTTTGGAACTGTGAACTTAGTTAAAAATTTTGAAATATGAACTATGAACTGAACTAGTTCATTTTAAAATGTGTGAACTGAACTTTGAACTAGTTCATGTAGCAAGTGAACTTTCCCAACACTTGGCATCATCAGTGTGGAAGCAGCGCCGATCATCGAGGTCAGGGGGGTCAAACTCTTCACTAAGGGCCACACTTGGAAATGAGAATCACATCAAGGGCCAGACATGTAGAGTTTATTGACATGCTTTTATTTAATCAAAGTCAAACATATTTTACTGTATTATTGCATGTCTCATATAGCTTTCTCACTAACAGTTATGTCGACATAAAGCCCCCCCCAAAAAAGTTCCTTATTAGCCATCATAGAGTTTTGCAAATCAAGCAAAACAATGATTACATTTTTTACAGCAACCTGTTTCACAGCCTAAATATGAGAACTCTCTGCTTCTGAGGGAATTCGTGAGTCTCAAAGTCGGCAAATCTGCCAAATTCTGCTTTGAGTCTCACACAATTACAGTTCGAAAAGAGGTTTCCGTCTTTTCGGTTTCTGCGCACAGCTAGGCGGGCCAAAATCTATTGTGAACCTAAAATGATACGCGGGCCGGATCAAAACTTGCGAGGGGCCGGATTTGGCCCGCGTGCCTTGAGTTTGACACGTGATCTAGGTCATTTTGGATGTTGAACCTTCTTGGCTTCATGCACCACTGAGCAACTCTCATAGGAATGAGTGGGGCGCCGCTTCGGACGCTGTATCCAGGTTGTTGTTTTTTTTATACATCTGTGACTGTAGGTAATACACTGACTATGGATATGGATGTAAGGACAGATTAAAATAAAACTAAATATCCTATTAAGTCTTCATTTTGTTCCAGCTTTTGTAAGCAAGGCTTTAATCCATTTCTTTCAGAGCGGTAAGGTATTGCGTCACGCTCGTCTCCTACAAGTCTCCTTCGCTTGTGCGTCTGCTTTTAGCGCGGGCTGTAATTTAGACAATTTAGTTCAGAGTCAGCGCTGCTTCACAGTGAGCAATTATCATCATTACCACTGGACCTATTACCCTCTTTCATTACCTTAAGACTATTTCAGTTATTACGTGTGCAGTCTTTAACCTCACACTCCTCGTTGATGGTTGATGAATGAAAGATCTTGCTTTGGATGACTGTCAGGTAGGTGTGTGTGTGTGTGTGTGTGTGTGTGTGTGTCGGTCTGACTGACTGACTGACATCTGCTGTTGCTGATGTCAGAGATGTTCAGGCCATTTGTCCAAACACTGACAGTGTTACTGTCTGATGGTGTGATTTTGTGTGTTTCGAAAGGCTTCGTGCCCACAGGCTTTTATCTGGTAGAGCAGAACGTTTTCCAAAATGTTTGCGAGTCCAAAATTGAGCCCAATTACATTGTCCTTCTCGGCCATGCAATCTTCGTTACTTACCTTATTATTATTTTTTTTTTTAAATTGTCCTTGGAGTGCTCCGCAGTTCAGCTCATCAGATTTGAGTGACGTCCACCGCCTTTTCACGACGCTTGTCAATCACAATAATCTTTGCGTTTCATCTTTGCAAACGTGGAGGAAAAGATCTGTTGTAATAATTTAATAATAAACTATCTTTTTTCCCCTTCTTTTATGGAAACAATGTGCACTGTGTGCTGTTTCTCCTGACAAGAAACGTCAGCACTTTTTCAAACACAATTAAATATTCTATGTGAACATAACTTAATGAAGCTATATATATTTTTTAAAATCCTTTAACAAGCCCTGATCTCTCTGAATATGCTGAGAGTGTGCAGACACAAGCTGAAGGGAATGAAGGGACCAGTTTTACATTAGAGTACTGTAAACTGTGGTTCTTGTGTAACACCCAATTTGTTACCAGATCTTAGCAATTACCCTGTTTTATACCATGGTCTGGGTGAAGGTCTGGCTAGTCCACCCAGCATTCTGGGATGGGAGAAAAAGGTGCTCTGGTTTATTGGCATTTCTTTAAACCAATCACAATCGTCTTGGGCGCCGCTAAGCACCGGACGAAAATAGCCTCGGGAAGGAACTTGTTTTGGTGGAACGTGTACGTTTAAAAGTCGTTTTAGGCTATGTTCACACTTGGCGTATTTTTTTATGAGAAAAAGTTGACTAGGGCGCTTTTGATTTAAAAAAACAGCCAAGTGCGTCTTTTGTTGCAACAACAACAGCTACTGCCACAGTATCCTAGCTAGAGCGCTATGTGGAGCAGTGCTAGAGAAAGAACAGAGAAAGAGAGAGGTGCTAACGTTAGATAAAATAAAGAGATGGCGCGAGCTAGAGAAAGAACAGAGAGACAGAGAGAAAGGTGCTAACGTTAGATAAATTAAAGAGATGGCGCGAGCTAGAGAAAGAACAGAGAGACAGAGAGGTGCTAACGTTAGATAAATTAAAGAGATGGCGCGAGCTAGAGAAAGAACAGAGAGAGAGAGGTGCTAACGTTAGATAAAACAAAGTGGTGGAGCGAGCTAGAGAAAGAACAGAGAGAGAGAGCAGTGCTAACGTTAATAAGTTAAAATAAGATAAAACAAAGTGAGTTCCCTGTACAGGGAGCACCCGGTCATATTGTATAACTCGCTGTGCTCCGACTCCATTTTTTCTTGTTGTCTTGGAAACGACAGGTCTGGCTACTCCACTTCTTATTGGTTATTGGTCGGCTGTAAAAAGACGCTCCGAGCTGCAGAACAAAAGTTGGCGGTGGCGTTTAAAAGAAATATAAAAATGCTCACACTTTTTTTTGTAAATCCATAGGATTATAATGTAACACAGACGCTGGCAGCTTCTAGAAAAGATGCAAAGTGTGAGTATAGTATAAGGAAACTCAGATTGGACAGATAGTCTAGCTAGCTGTCTGGATTTACCCTGCAGAGATCTGAGGAGCAGTTAACCATAGTCCTCACAAATCCACCGGAGGTTAGAACGCCAACACAAAGAAAGCCCAAAGTAACAGACATTCGGCCGAAATGTGGGACATTCGGCGGAATTTCCGGCGGCACCTGAACAATCCCGGGAAGTGGAAGGCCGTGTACAGTGGTTAAATCGGGCCGGGGCTCTCCGGGGCTCAGCCCCAGCACATAAGCCTGCTCGTTTGTCCGGATGTGCCTGCTTGAATTCTAAACATGTCACATAAAATTTGATGAAAGTGAAAACATGATATTTCTGACAATAAATGAAAGATGTTTGAAATGGCATGCCTATTTTGTCTCGGCGGAGCTGAGATGAGAACAATCAGAACACGGCAACAACCCGCCCAGAACTGCAGACAATTCACCACCGCGGGTCAACTACACAACGCCAAAGTGTCTCCGTCGGTAGGATTAACAGATAAAATGCCTGGGTTAGGTTAGGTTAGGTTAGGTTAGGTTAGGGTTAGGGTGCTCCAAAGCCCGGTGCTCGGAAGCTCCACCGGCCGCTACGAGTTCATGTCGCTGACCTAGCCGTTGAACCGGTTCTCGCCGTTGCATCTCCTCCAGCGGCAGGGTTCTGAGCCGGCCACGGCTCGCTTCCGAGCATCGGAGAGCCCCACTCGGTGCCGTGTGTGCGTGCGTGTGTGTGTTGTAGTAAAGAGAGAGATTGGGAGAAGGAAGTTTGTGTGAGGAGGACCTGGTCACCACAGACCCAAATCTTCTCAGCTGTTGCTACTGTCATATGCTGCACTGTCTCTTCATGTGGCACATTATGTTTGGCACATTGTCTGGGTCACTTCAATAACAAGGTAATACAATGTGTAATCAAGTGATGACTGATTAACAGTAATGTAAATGCTAAATGCCCAAATATTGATACTACAACAATGCAGAGTATAGGCTCTTAACCTTGCAGTTTTGTACATATCATGTAAGACTCAATTTCTCCATTACTTTGCACAAAACTCTCCAGAAAGTGCCATTTAACGGTTTATTTTTCAATTTTTTTTCCCGCGGGGGCATACCTCGGACCCCCCTAGGGAGAGCCCCCCCACACAACATATCCCAATTTAACACCTGGTCGTGTATATAGACTATGACCGACACAAGCAACGTCCAACGCGATAAAAACAAGGCCGCTAAATGGGCTTGTCAGATCAGGTACCCATACTACGTTACCGTTTCAATATTCTGTGATCACACAGAGTTCATCAGACAGCTCATCAAGAGGAGTTACAAGTGTCGGAGTGTGAAATTAGCCCAACGAGCAGGAGGAAGATTACACTTCCCAAACACACAGCAGCTTTAATGCTAAACAGCCGAGTCATGAAACCGAGACATCAAGCACAGAGCTGATTACGGAGACTGTCAGCGGTGGGCGTTGGGGTGGGGCAGGTGGGACTCATTTGCATGTGGTTCTGCCTAACAGTTCAATTGTGATTATTAAGGTATGAGTTGTGGTTTAGGAAATGGCTGCTGTCTGCATTTTTCCCGCCTCTGTGTCATATTAGCACTGCCAGAAACCCAAAGTGCAGATTCTATACGCGCATCAGGAAGACTTTAATCCAGGGACATCATTAGGAGAAAGCGTCATAATCGCCGTACAATGGAGGGGAAGAGAGAATGACACCCACAGAGGGCAAATTGGGAGGAAAGCCAAGGCAGACAGGGTGCAAAATAAATCAGGAAAGCAGGACGACAAAGAGCTGACAGAACAAAGGACATGTGAGACGAGAGGGCGAGAGTGAGCAAGGATGGCAGCGAAGGTGAGAATTCAAATAAGGACACGTCCATCCGCAGCTTTTCCTCCTTGCAGCTCAGGAACTCTTGCCGAGGCCGGAGAGAAAGGAGGAGCAGTCATGTATTCTGTGAATGATGGAGAGGCTGCCATGATACAATTTTAGGAATCACTTCCCACACAGCTGGGGCCTTTGTGCTGTCTGAACAGCACTGTTCGCAACACACACACACACACACACACACGGTTATAAATGAAATGTATACTGAAACACACACACATTCACACACACATGTTCCTGTGTGTGTGTGTGTGTGTGTGTGTGTGTGTGTGTGTGTGTGTGTGTGTGTGTGTGTACAAAGCTAATTAAGACTATCAGCTCCACACAACTCTCTCTGGATTTCTCAGTATGGCTACGTTCAGAAGATTGTGGCGTCCGGTGACTTTCCCATACTATTAAATTGGAAGTCATCACTCCCACCCACAGCTGCTCTATGGATCAAAGATCTCATGCTATTCCTCAGCCTTGAAAAGGTTAAATTGGACATTCCTTAGCATGGTATAACTAAAGAAGAAAACTACGCACTATATCTTTATAAATGTTTTTAAAACTGTGACCATTACAAGATGTGAGGATGGAAAAAGTTCCCGTGGACTGTTTTTGTTTTTCCTGCTCGGGTTGCTAAATTATGAAACACTCCCGCGGGTCATATTAGAGGGTAGGAATAAACAACCTATTTGGTTTGGAGGACTTGTTGCTATGTTGACATGTGAATCATTTCCAGTGAGAAACATGCTGTCTTCTAAGCTCTAAAAAGAGCAAAGTGAAAGAAAGAAGTGGGTGGTTACCAGGAGCAGTGATAACCACTGTGGATGGAAAGAGACAGAAAACCAAAGGAAAAGACAGCACAACTCGCCCACACTAAAGCACCTGGCACAAATTGTGACTGCAGGAGAATTATTTCCACTGTAAGATTTTGTTATTATGAAACCCTTTAGACACACTCAGCAAAGCGACTCATTCAGGGCTTGACATTAGCAGCCAAATGTGGGTAGAATTCGGCAGTGGCGTGTATCACAGTCACTCTAGTCCATATCCATGACCTTCCACTTCCGGGATTGCTCCGGTGCCACCGGAAATTACGCTGTATGTCATTATTTTCGGACGGATGTCCGTTACCTTCTGCTTTTTTTGTGTTAGAATTCTAACTCCGGTGGATTTGTGAGGACTATGGTTAACTGCTCCTCAGATCTCTGCAGTGTAAATCCAGACAGCTAGCTAGACTATCTGTCCAATCGGAGTTTTCTGTTGCACGGCTAAAATAACTTTTGAACGTACATATGTTCCACCAAAACAAGTTCTTTCCAAGTCCAATCAACCTCCCTACTTTCCCTTCATACTACTCACTACCGTTGTCGCTCTTAATACCACGTCATCTTACAGCGATGCGGTCGAGCTGCCGCTCTGCCCGGTGCGTTCCATACAGACGCTAAAGGGGGATTTTTGCGTCGGTATCTGGCGCTGAGAGCCACCGACCAAGCGTCAGTATTTTACGAGTTGGGAGTGAGAACGGGTTGCTGAATCGGTTTTATGTTTGCATACTAAAGGAGCTTTACACAAACTTATCATTCATGTTTTCTTGATTTGGGTTTTTACAATGGTCATTTACTTCTAAAAGGGTTGTAAATCTAGTTCTTCGAGAAAATGGTTGCACACCTTATGCAACTTAAATCAAATAAAACGTAATTTTTCCCACGAAAGTTGTGGCTTGTGAAAGTGGCTTGGAACTTTTTGGAAAACTAGTAACCTCAGTGGCTGGTGAGAAGAAAAGTTTACGTCAAACCCTGGACATATTGCATGTCGTCCTGAACATTGGAACTTTTATTCTACACCTGTCTTTGAAACATGAGGTGGGATTCTCAACAGGCATGTTTCCCTGGTGATTTGATAACTGCGCTATTCAAATTTAGAAGAAAAACTCAAATCATGTTCTGATTGAATGCGCTTTCAAGTCTTTGACCATTCCACTTTTCAAAAGATGCCCTGTGTGCGTTATTACAACATGGAGAGAGGAAGAAAGGAGGCAGTTCTTGTGGAGTGGATTGACACCACGGAGGCATTTTAAAAGGTACATTTAATATAATGAACGCCGGCGACATCACGGAAAAAAGGACCTGAGGCTCTGATGTGGAACTGTTCAAACACAATCCAAATGATTGAAATGCGGAAGCAGAGATTAACATTTTTGTATTTAATTTGAATCTATTCTAATCACATCTAATCTTTACTGAAACCAACTGTGATGTCAGCAGGTACTGACCACACCCTGAGTACATAGGGTAACTCAACACATTCTTATGAACGGGTTCGTATGATATTGTACAAAAAGTTATGCACACTAAAATAATTTTAATTTAAATAAAACTTAATGCTGTCTTTTTTTAACTTTATCCTTGCACTGCTATAGATTTTATATTACTGTGTCTAAATTATTCTCTTATATTGTCCATATTTATTGCTGGTCTCTATGACACACCCTGTCATAGAGCACCTTACCATGCAGACTGAATCACAGGGTCAGGCCCTGCCCTGTCACTGCAAGCCTCTCATGCTTATACATCCCTTATAGTACATTCATGTGGATTTTTTATTTAGTATCTTTTCTTTTATTGTCCATATTAGTCATGTGGATTTGTTATTTTATCATCCTGTTTATGATGTACTGTATGTGTATGTTGTGTGTGATGTCTTTAAGCTACTGGGATCTTGAATTTCCCCTTGGGGATCAATAAAGTATCTATCTATCTATCTATCTATCTATCTATCTATCTATCTATCTATCTATCTATCTATCTATCTATCTAAAACATATGATATCATACGAAAACTAGGAGACCACCGACTGGTCACATGACATCGGCTACAGAGCTCCGTTTAGTCCGTACTAGCTGTTTAAGCTGTTTAAGTTGAATTGAACCAGCGCTGTGTACAGAGCACCGTGAGCTGCCGGTCAATTCGGTGGAGATTACGGTTAAGTTTAGGCAGGAAAAAGTTCTGGGTGCCTGGGTAGCTCACCTGGTAAAGTGTGTGCCCATATACAGAGGCTTAGTCCTCTACGCAGCGGTTGCGGGTTCGATTCTGACCTGCGGCCCTTTGCTGCATGTTGTTCCCCCTCTCTCTCCCTTTTCATGTCTAAAGCTGTCCTTTCTAGTAAAGGACTAAAATGCCACTACAAAAAAAAAGTTGCATTCTGTATTTTCAAAAACAGCACATATTGTTATTTTGCCGTCGACCACTTTCTCGATCTATGAGTACAGCAGTGTGTGTGCTTTTTCATGTTTTATCTCTTTAACCGCAGACTGTTTTCTCTTTATCATTTTCTGTCTTCCAGACAACCATTGGTTTCAGTTCATCTGTATGAAAATTCATTTGCAGCGATCTGAACATTTTCTGCCAACGGGTCATCCGTTGCCAAATGAAACTATTGTCATGTATATTTTCTATTTCGACCACGGGCATTAAGACTGTTTACAACAGAGGATTCCTCAATCAATTCAGTTGATGAGCTGCTTCTTGGAGAAGTATTTGTGCAATATTTAAGCCTTTGTCCCTCTCGCACCAGATGATTCAAATTAAACGAAAGATTTGAGAAAGAAGAAAAGATTTGATTAAAACAAAGCCTGAGGTTTGCTGAAACACACACACACACACGCACACACACACACACACACACACACACACACACACACACACACACACACACACACACACACACACACACACACACACACACACAATGCGTTTTCATCATTTATCATTTATCTTTGTGGGGACCTGTCATTGACATAATGCATTCCCTAGCCCCTTACCTTAACCTTAACCATCACAACTAAATGCCTAACCTTAACCCTTACCCTAACCTTAACCATCACAACTAAATGCCTAACCTGAACCCTTACCCTCACCCTAACCATAACCTAATTCTATCCCTAATCCTACAACCAAGTCTTAACCCTCAAACAGCCCTTTAAAGTTGTGGGGTCCAGCATTTTGGCCCGACAAAGCTGTCGGGACCCCACAACTATACTGGACTCCCGGTTTTCGGACCCCATGAATGTAGTTAAACGAGAACACACATACACACACGCACACACACAGACACACACAGGTTGTTAAACACACTCACCAGCGTGGGTGCATTAAAAGAAGCAGACAAACTCAAATTGAACCTGAACGTCCTGCAAATGCCTATTATCTTCAGACAGAGACGGTAATCCTGCGAGGCGAACTGGATTCATACAGCCACACAGGAACACAGAAAACACAGAATATGAAGATAAGTGGTTTCTGTTCACACAGAAAATGTTCTTGCATCGTCTGCTCCAACAGTCAACAGGTAGCATTCAAAAACAAACATAAAAAACAAGCGTCTGTATGTTCACCCAACAATGTCTGACACACCTTCAGTTGCACGCACGCACACACACACACACACACACACACACACACACACACACACACACACACACACACACACACACACACACACACGCAAAAGCAAAAGCATTAAAGGAATGGAAGATTGTCGCCGTGCATTTGTATTCAGCTTACATCTGTGAGCTTTGAATCTAATCTAAACATATCATTCTCATGATTGTCACGCTTGCAGTCCCACAATGACACACTGATTATCTTATCTTCATATTCTGTGTTTTCTGCGTTCCTGTGTGGCTGTATGAATCCGGTTTGCCTCGCAGGTTCTCCTTCTCTGTCTGAAGAGGTTTGCTTTATGGGTTGATTGTGAACTGTGACCGGAACAATACTCAGAAGTGATTTTTGTGTTAGCAAAAATCACTGATCGCCCATGAATGATTGCGATTGGTTTAAAGAAATGCCAATAAACCCGAGCACGTTTTTCTCCCGTCCCGGAATGCTGTGTGGACTAGCCAGACCCTCCTCCGCAGCGCTGTGGAGGAATGTCGGGCAAAGTGAAACTAAGACAATACATACTACGTTCTGACCGCACTTGATAGCATGGTCTGACAAAAAAAGAAAAATACAGATTTGGATTTTGTCTTTTTCTTTGATCTATGATGTCATCATGCCAATTTCACATTGGCCTTGATCTCTGATTCCATGTGACATCATAGTCACATAAATGTAGCATCCCCCTGTTTTTAGCTTCACAGTCTCAATGAAGACTCCAGAGTTCAGAGGAGAAAAACTCGTGACCCCTCAGTCACTCGTTGTTCAGAAGAAATAACCGGCTTTTTAAAGGCACCCACAACAACGAAGATGGATCCCGAGCAGATGGAAGCTTATTCTGAAACGCTGCGCAAAGCCAGACTGTCTCTGCAACGAGAGGAACTTTTCCAAGACAGCGAGCCGCTCCGCAGACAATTTGAGGAACTCTGCGACAGATTCCAAAATATCGCTGACCACAACATTTGCCTGTGTCTTGGAAATACGGTCTTACTTAAAGAAGTCATGGACATGCAAACGACCATCCACAACCTTGGCAGAGACCAACTGAACGTAGAAAACGAGAAGCTGCACAGACTGTTGGAGGAGCAGCGAAAGCACATCCACGATCTGGAAGAGGCGTATCTGGTAGAGGAGTGCAAAAAGAAGTTTGAAAGCCTCGACATCAAGAAGAAGAAAGGGCAGTCGGCGACGACCGTCGAAGGCGACGACCAGCCGGGTTGTTCTCACATGAATTTGGATGGCGGTCACCAAGCAGCCGCTCTGTGAAAGGACTGGAGGGGCTGCACAACATCAACAGAACAAGCAATGAAACTAAAGAACAATAAAATTAACAGCAGCATTAAAAAAAGAACACACAAAAATAACAGCAGTAATGGTTTGGATTTTTTTTGGTGGCATTTAGGCCTTTATTTTGATAGGAGAGCTTAGACATGAAAGGGGAGAGAGAGGGGGAATGACGCAGGAAGCGTTATTATGGATCCCACGAAACTTCTAGGCAAGTCCCGCCCTACGAAGCAGCTCGATTGGTTTGGGGTTGGGCATTGACCTCGAGTGGTTATGGTTAGGATAGCCGCTTGGTCAGGGGGATAGGACCTGAACAAATCTGGTTACGTTACCTTGCGTAAGCATGGACGCCTGGCCAATAGTAGTGTGTGAATGCTATTGAAGGGGCGGGTCTAACCTACAAGTTGCGTGGGTTCCATATCAACGCGGGAATGACATGCAGAAAGGGCCGCAGGTTGGAACCCGACCTCGCGGCCGCCGCGGCGAGGACTGAACCTCTTATTATTATTAAACTTAAACAGCTAATGTGAGTTGAAACTGCCTGAGAGCTTCTCCTGTAGGCTACTGTACGATAAGTCGCGTGGTTATGACACAATCGTTTGCCTATTTTTACAAAAACTTCTGCTACAGAGCCATAACATGAGGTACAAGGTAATGGAGCCTTTTATACATTGTCTTGTTTCTTTAGAAATAAACAACGGACAAATAGAGTCTTTAAACGCTTCAGATGTAAAGTTATTCTCTGTCAAAGTGACGTCAAAATGAATGGGAGTCAATGGAATGCTAATGGGAGGTGATGGCTTGTTAGCATCAAAATGGTGCCATAGGAGGTACCGTTTCCGAGGAGAAGCTCGCCCCCTTGGTTGGATTGTGTGCAGTAACCATAGCAATGCACAGAGAGCTGAGAGCTGAGAGTCATAAACTGCCGAGAAACCCCCCGATTGAGACACAGATTCTGAATATGCTGTATACATGTCTAAATAACGCTTCGAAAACCTGAATACCGGCATATCACACATGTCTTAATCGGGGGAAAAATGTATTTGGAATTTTTTTTTCTTTTCATATTTGGAATATTGGTGTGCATGTATGATCATATTTGGGATACTGTGTTTACATGAGCACCGAGAAGGTTATTCATATTCCCCGTAAACATCATAAATACTAGTGACCCGGTTTCTTGTTGTGACCTTTTTTTTTTAGCTCGAAGCAGCGCACAATGGTTCTGGGATACAGAGGACTGATTAGGGAAAAGATGACTGCTGACCCGTTACCACATACTCTGTGGGAGGCCCCCCCCCCAAAGATACAGCTAGAGACTCTCATTTTCAAGTGTTGTTCTCCGGTGCCACAGTTTAAATTACATTGTTTTCACAAGGACAAGCAAAAAAAAATAAAAACAGCACTGGAGCAAACATGGTGGGGGGATTGAACGCACGGTCCGTGTGGGCGGCCTGAGTGGGACTGAACAGCCTCTTCCAGCAGAGCTGTGTGTGTGTGTGTGTGTGTGTGTGTGTGTGTGTGCCGCTCTCTAACTGACTGCAGAGATGGAGGGAGAGGTGCTTGACAATCCCCATTAATATCCAATTATATCTGACATTTTTCAAAAAACATTGTGAGTGGTTTGACTCAAACGTTTCCGACACAGGAGAGTTACAAGCTGTCATTCAAGTAGTCCACCCCCGAAACCGTGAATCTTTTTTTTTTTTTTTTTTATCTCTGCTGAAAAACAAATTGTGCAATCCATCACGCACAAGTACGTGTCACTTTACTTTTTTTCCATGTTGGAAAACAAGATCATACTGAAGGGGAAGGATAGATATTTAAATTAATAAACCCTGCGCTGAAGTCTTTTTGTTGTTTTCCGTCAGTTTCACTTCTTTTCAAACAGGGAGATCTCCTCCATTCAAGTAACAAACCTGTACAGTCCGCCATTATTTACGCTCTCAAATGGTTAAATTGTCGGCGAGAGGTGAATGTTGGACGGTAGTGAATCCGGGGCCAGATGCTTGTGTCTCTTTCACCGCCCAGACCTGGATATTGGCTGCACTGAATGGGCTGGCAGTGTGTGTGTGTGTGTGTGTGTGTGTGTGTGTGTGTGTGTGTGTGTGTGTGTGTGTGCGTGCGTGCGCGCCAAATCTTTGACTGCAGAAAAACCAGCCACATTAAAATGCTTTATTGATTAAATGTCTGGGTTTATCCTCATGTCTTTAAATGTGTGTGTGTGTCTGTGTCTGTGTGTATATATGTGTGTGTGTGTGTGTGAGAACAAATATAAACAATAAAAATCCTTCAGAACTGACATACAACTAGGCCTGATAAATTGGCTTATTGATAAAGTGTGTGTATGCGTGCATGCGTGTGCGCCGTTTGATTTGCTCCTCTATGATGGCTAAGGAACTCTTTAGCTGACTTTTTTAGGGCTTTACGTGGGCCACATTGTAAGTGAGAAGACTATAGGAGACATGCAATAATACAGTCAAAAATATTTTACTCTTTTAAATAAAAGCATGTCAACAAACTATACAAGTCTGGCCGTTAATGTAATTCTCATTTTCCACTGTGGCCCTTAGTGGAGCTGACACCCCTGCTCTAAAGGTAGAACGAGACACACAAACAAACAATGGCGCCGTTCACTTCGATGGCGTGAGAGAGTAGATAGGTAGGAAAGAGGCTCCAGAGGAAAGGAGGATTCAAGGTGCGTTCATGCAGATGAATCTTCAGGAAGGAAAACAGTGTATCAATTTATGAAACAGATTTATGATACCCTTTAATACACATGAGAGAAACTTTGTTCAGAGTTCTTTACAGAATGAAATGTAACAGATTCACAACAGTCCATATCAATCTCGCTCACGTTTTCCAGATATTGGTCGTATAGATGTGGATGGGGAAGGAGCTCAAACATGATAATCAGGATTATAGGTCATATAAGGTCAGGACGTTCCTACACTGAAGAAGCCCAAATCCACCCTTAAGCCCAAATAATGAAACCCAAACATGAAACCTAAATTAATTAAATTAAATTAAATTGAATCTAAACTCTATAAGACTGTGCCCCCCCCCCCGCCTTGGCCATGGCGCAGTTGCCCTGTTGGTAATATAAGGAAAATATAATTTATTTGTCTCCATATACCCAAATCAGTCAACATGTCAACATGGAGAATCACAACAAAACATGTCCCAGTGTTCATGCTACTGGAAACATAAAATACTGTATCCAGTACAAGTTACAATTACAGTAATAAAAACAACAAACAAAAAAAAGATCTGAAAAAAACAACTGAAAATACAGTAGAGAAAGTACTAGACTTACCTGCTACATCTTTATAGTGCTTAAAGGTCCTGTGGCATGAAATATTTCACTTTATGAGGTTTTTTAACATTAATATGTGTTCCCCCAGCCTGTCTATGGTCCCCCAGTGGCTAGAAATGGTGATAGGTGTAAACCGAGCCCTGGGTATCCTGCTCTGCCTTTGAGAAAATGAAAGCTCAGATGGACCGATCTGGAATCTTCTCCTTATGAGGTCATAAGGAGCAAGGTTACCTCCCCTTTTTCTGCTTTGCCTGCCCAGAGAATTTGGCCCACTCATGAGAGAGAGAGAGAGATCATGGCTTTCAAACGAGCAAATTGGCAGTTGGTCAAGGCCACACCCAGATACAGTATTAGGGGACCACTAAGGCCTATATAAAAGAGACTTCAGATACAGTATTAGGGGACCACTAAGGTCTATATAAAAGAGACTTCAGATACAGTATTAGGGGACCACTAAGGCCCATATAAAAGAGACTTCAGATAGGGTATTAAGGGACCTATAAGTATATATAAAGAGACTTCAGATACAGTATTAGGGGACCACTAAGGTCTATATAAAAGAGACTTCAGATACAGTATTAGGGGACCACTAAGGCCTATATAAAAGAGACTTCAGATACAGTATTAGGGGACCACTAAGGTCTATATAAAAGAGACTTCAGATACAGTATTAGGGGACCACTAAGGCCTATATAAAAGCATCCAAAGAGCACCATGTCATGGAACCTTTAAACCTGATTGGTTTGTCTACAATTAAGCAATCATGTGTTTGCGCATCTGATGGCTGCATTTCACAGATTGGCTCTAGGTGTAGTAATATGACAGACAGTCAGTGCTTTGGAATTGCAAGGAAGTGACATCATGATATACTTCTGTGTCTAATATATACAAGCATAGGCGCTGATACCGTGGGTGCTCCACAGAAAATACTGAGCACCAACGTGTGCCAGACCGCCAGTAGGCTACATTCATTTAAAATTAAACATTGCAGTTGGTGCTAAGTGGAGCATCTGTGGTTATGTCACTGTCAGTCCCCTGCTCCATATCCTATCCACCAATCACGGCATCTGACCCCTCTCCATCCCCCCACTATACAGTGCGTGCATGTGCATTAGGTCATCAGAGTGAGACTAAAATGGACAGATTTGTTATTAAAAAAGCAAAACCTAATGATGCAAGTGCATCGAAAAATGTAATGTCCGCAACACTGTGTTTCATTACTGGGTCTTCTTCAGGCCTGAAGAAGACCCAGTTGCATTTGCATTAAATATGGGAGTTTAAGCAGTGTTGCGGACATTACATTTTTTTCATTGATTCTTAATTTCCCATGAAGCTGATCGCGGTTACGTGTCAGTTAAAGGTCCTCTGACATGCTGCTAATTGGATGCTTTTATATAGGCCTTAGTGGTCCCCTAATACTGTATCTGAAGTCTCTTTTATATAGACCTTAGTGGTCCCCTAATACTGTATCTGAAGTCTCTTTTATATAGGCCTCAGTGGTCCCCTAATACTGTATCTGAAGTCTCTTTTATATAGACCTTAGTGGTCCCCTAATACTGTATCTGAAGTCTCTTTTATATAGACCTTAGTGGTCCCCTAATACTGTATCTGAAGTCTCTTTTATATAGACCTTAGTGGTCCCCTAATACTGTATCTGAAGTCTCTTTTATATAGACCTTAGTGGTCCCCTAATACTGTATCTGAAGTCTCTTTTATATAGACCTTAGTGGTCCCCTAATACTATATCTGAAGTCTCTTTTATATAGGCCTTAGTGGTCCCCTAATACTGTATCTGAAGTCTCTTTTATATAGGCCTTAGTGGTCCCCTAATACTGTATCTGAAGTCTTTTTTATATAGACCTTAGTGGTCCCCTAATACTGTATCTGAAGTCTCTTTTATATAGACCTTAGTGGTCCCCTAATACTGTATCTGAAGTCTCTTTTATATAGGCCTTAGTGGTCCCCTAATACTCTATCTGAAGTCTCTTTTATATAGACCTTAGTGGTCCCCTAATACTCTATCTGAAGTCTCTTTTATATAGACCTTAGTGGTCCCCTAATACTGTATCTGAAGTCTCTTTTATATAGGCCTTAGTGGTCCCCTAATACTGTATCTGAAGTCTCTTTTATATAGGCCTTAGTGGTCCCCTAATACTGTATCTGAAGTCTCTTTCCTGAAATTCAGCCTTGGTGCAGAATTACAGCCACTAGAGCCAGTCCCACAATGAGCTTTCCATAGGATGTGTCTGTAGCTTTAAATGCTATTGAGGAGGAGAGGGGGGGAGGCAAGGTGGAGGGGGGGGTTGTGGCCTTGACCAACTGCCATGATTCGCTTGTTTTCAAGCCATGATGTCTCTCTCTCTCTCATGGGTGGGCAAAGCAGAGAAAGGGGAGGTAACCTTGCTCCTTATGACCTCATAAGGAGAAGATTCTCATTCTCATTTTCTCAAAGGCAGAGCAGGATACCCAGGGCTCGGTTTACACCTATCACCATTTCTAGCCACTGGGGGACCATAGGCAGGCTGGGGGAACGCATATCAATGTTAAAAAAACTCATAAAGTGAAATGTCCATGCCATGGGACCTTTAAACTTCTCATCTCCAATCCTATCTGTATTTGTGAGAAGTGGCGCTGTCCTGAGTTAAAAGATAACCTAATTTACAGCTTTGTTATCGAGTTAATAGGCGTGTGTTCGTGTCGGACGCTGTCCATTTCCTAAGGTTCTGAAATGCAAACATTTTTTGACTACTTTTTTTTTTAAAGGGCGTGCGCCCGTGAGCACCCACGGAGGAAAACATAAATCACCGCCTATGTATAAAAGTGTGTTTAGTGTTTTGCAAATCGCTGTGTGTATTGCATTATGTGTGAGGCTGACATTGTGCTTATTTATTGTGGTGCACATCTGGGCCAATGTCTTGCTCCTTGAGTGTAAGATTTTGATAATTGTGTAATACTTTTGATTTTGATTAAGCAATCGGCAAAAACAGTAGGGTCACAATTAATAGACTCATGTGTGTTCATGTCTAAAAATGCCTTCCAATAAAAACAGCTTTTCATTTCCTAACTTGATTATCCATTTTCCAGCAATAACCTTTCAGGTTATGCCACTGAGGAAATTAATGTGACACCTTCAATTTCTTTGATTCCGGACTACTGTGAAGCTCCGTCTGTGTTAATCAGCCAGCACTGGAGTCCATGTGAAGAATGTGTCAGAGTGAACCTGCCTGTAGTTGAATTCAGCTGAACTGAATGGACTTTAGCACTTAAGGACAGAAGACAAAGAGAAAGCCTCTGTCACATTCCATTTTCCCCCTGGCTTCATCCGTGTGCTCTCTCTCTCTCTCTCTCTCTCTCTCTCTCTCTCTCTCTATCTCTCTCTGTCTCTCTCTCTCTCTCAGAGATCTTCCCCATCACTCCATCCAATATTCACCAGAAGTGCTCCAGTGTCGGGAGGAAGGTGAGTGTGTGTGTGAGTTCTTGTTTAACTACATTTGTGGGGTCCAAAAACCGGGAGTCCAGTATACTTGTGGGGTCCGGACAGCTTTGTGGGGCCAAAATGCTGGAGCCCACAACTTTAAAGGGCTGTTTGAGGGTTAAGACTTGGTTTAGGTATTAGGTTGTGGTTAGGTTTGGGTTAAAACTAGGGTGGAGGGTAAGGGTTAAGGTTAGGCATTTAGTTGTGATGGTTAAGGTTAGGGTAAGGGGCTAGGGAATGCATTATGTCAATGACGAGTCCCCACAAAGATAGTGAAACACACTGTGTGCGTGCGTGCGTGCGTGCATGGGTGGGTGGGTGCGTGCATGTGTGCATGTGTGTGTATGTTCCTGCAGCTTTCTTGCCGGCCTCTCTGAACTCAAACGTGTTCACTTGAGCTCAGAGAAAGCTGTGAAAAGTCACCAGCATGTCATCACATTGTACTGTAAAGTCCCTGAAGATGTATTGATCAAAAGGGAACGCGAGCATTCTGAAACCCTTGTCAGACTGATGTCATCGTCCGGGTGGAATTATGAAAAGGTCGCCTGTGTCTGGAGACTTCCTCTTTATCTCTAAGTGGAACTGTACACGCAGTGGACACTGAGCTCAGTATACACTCAGAGACTTCCTTGGCATTAATGGCTAAATACATTGGCGATTTTAGACCCTTTTCAATTTCATCTCACCCCCCCTAAAAATTACAAAAGAAAATGTTGTGCTTCAAGTTAGAGTTTGTTACAGAGCCCCCCTGGGGTCAGCTGAGAAACAAAAAAGCATAAAGTTAGAAAGATATTCACAGATTCAAACTTTCGGGATCAATTACTCTATAGCGAAATTTTATTAAATCACAAATGACGCATCTTTCCTAACGTAGTAAGGTTAACAACGAGCTACACACTCATTTTCATCAAAACGAGCCGTCCTCCGAGCTGGAGAAATAACATTGGGCTCAACGAACAGCCAGCAGTAAGACGAGTGCTTAGGGACCGTCTACAAACTACACCACCGAAAAGAGATACAACAAAAATATGTATTAATTAAATGATTAAAGAAGGTAGTGTCTCCAACTTACCTCAATTAGAACATGTCTCCTGCTAGTTGTACTACAGCACTTACTTTAAAAAAATAAGCATATTCATGGGTTGCATGCACTATATCTGTGTCACATTCGCATTAGGGGCTGAGTCCCCCCCCTAAAGGTCTGATCCTAGAATCGCCCCTGGCTAAGTAGCAATATTGCAAAAACCTTTGAGTTTATCTCAAGGTGATTAGTTAACTAGACAGACAGTAGAAAAAAGTTATTAATTCATGTAAAAAAGAAGAGTTCTTAGAAAAGTTCCAAAAAACAGAAGATCTGATCAAACAGCAGAAGTTTAGGTGATGCCTCGCAGCATGTTCCTATTATCTCCGGAGTCCATTAAAGAATCCAAATCAAAAGCTTAATCAAACAAATGACAATTCATTTATGGGTTTGTCACATGCTGAGAAAAAACTTTTGATTATGTTCCCCTTCATCAGCTCTAGAATTATAGGAAAAGAAAAACAGAATATTTTAAATTCAAGCTGCTATTCCTTTTTTTTTTTTCATCTCTCTCCAACTTACGCTTTCAAATGTTTGATCACAAGATCTTATTATAGATATGGATAAATCTAGTCATGTGTAAATGTGTTAACATCGACAATCAGAGTGCTACATCTTCCATCATCCAGAATATTTGGCTGCTTATACTGTGTTTTTTCACTCTGGTCTGGAGATGGAGTAGTTGAAAGTGACTGTAAATGTCCATATAACATTAATATGTTAACATAAGTTAACATAGAATATGGGTGACCTACATATTCAACCCTCTGGAGTCCGTCTATTTATCGGTGAATAGGTTGAACGTAATGTTTTATTGACAGTAACGTTATTTATATATGATGAAAACCAGTTGGCTTTTACACAGCTTGTAATTTATTTCTGCAGAACATCTTTTTTTAATACATTTTTGATGGTGGGATTGCTTACTTATAGCGATATGAGTCACAGCCAGTGCTATAGTTCTTGATTTGTTTTTGTCTCACTTTTTCTGTTGTGGGTGTGTGTTTGTGTGTGTGTGTGTGTGTGTGTGTGCGGTGGGGGGGGGAGGGTCCTAGTGATTGGACTCAGCTGCACACCTGGATCCTATCTCCTCATAACCTGTGGTATAATGTGTGTGTGTGTGTTGCTGTGTGGATGTGTCTGGTGATTGGACTGCACACCTGGATCCTATCTCCTCATTACCTGTGGTATAAAGACTCCAGAGGCCTGTACTACGAATCCAGATCAACATGGCCTGGATTTCTTTCAGTAATCCGGCTTCACCAAACCTAACAACCGCGGTCCCGCATAACCTGTATTACGACGCTGGTTATCAACTAGTTCCATCAACCCAGGGGTTTCCCAATCCAGCGGCGTGCGCGTTCACATAAAAGAGGCGGTGTTTGCGCACCACGACCAATCGCAAACACCTACCAGAGCCGCATGTTATATATAAGAAGAGCAAATTATAATTCTCCATAAATATGAAGAACACAGACTCGGTTTTACAGGGAAAACGCAATACAGTCGCTGCTTCCTAAAACAGGAAGGAAAGCTGGCAAAAAAAAATAAATTGCCGATCACGCTGTAGATGCATAAATTACTCTTATCAATATCACTTCCCCATCAGTCAGGACCAAGATCTGACCATAATTACACTTGTGCTTTCCATAAACTGTCGTTGCTTTAGCCTATTATTTCAGTTGCAACCCTGGCAGTGGGAAGCAATCGTGAGAGCAAATAAAAAATATAAAAACATAATTCAAACCGATATGCGCATTGGCGACACACGGCTCAAGAAGCCGATATGTAATTCTCTCCCATTAAAATATATATATTTCATAAAAATCCTCCTCACCCACACCGGTTGAAGACAACATATCAGCCCTGTCCTTCAACAGCTTCACTGGCTCCCTGTACAACAGCGCATCCATTACAAAGTTCTACTCATCACCTACAAAGCTCTCAATAATCTGGCCCCTCCATACCTCACAGACCTCTTACAGCAACTTTTGGTGACCCAAAGGACAACACAAGGGTTAATACAGCACCTTAGTGTTTGTTTGTACAGCATTTTGGTCAGCTTAAACTGTGTTTAAATGTGTTCTAGAAATAAACTTTACTTACTTACTTTACAAGAGACAGGGTTTAGAGAGCAATTCTCAACAAAGTAAACAAAAGTACATAACCCTTGTTTTGTCCTTTGGGTCACTGGGACCTGAAGGACCACATAAGGGTTAAACCTCCTCAAACCCATCACCAAATCAACCCACCGAACTTTGGGGGACCGAGCCTTTGCAATAGCTGCCCCCACTCTCTGGAACTCACTCCCCATCCACATGAAGTCGGACTCACTGAACACCTGCTCAAAACTGCTCAAAACTCATTTGTTTCAATTGGCCTATCCATAATTTACAATAATCACTCATCTTGTTTGTTTGTTTGTTTGTTTGTTTGTTTGTTTGTTTGTTTCTTTTGTTTGTAAAGCGTCTTTGAGTTCCATGTAAAGCGCTATATATAACTTATGTATTATTATTATTATTATTATTATTATTATTATTAAAAATACCCATCAGGGAATGTTAACGGGGTCTCTAAAGGTTTTAACTTTTATGAGCGCACCCCTCTCTCCCCCTCTCTCTCTCTCTCTCTCTCTCTCTCTCTCTCTCTGCACCGAGCTCCGCCTGATCTTCTTTAAGAATGGTGACGCCGTTATCAATCTATTGATTGGTCGGCAGGCGGTGCTTTTACACCGGTTGATCTCTAATTTCCAACTTAACCTGCTCCCGACCAGGTTAGGTGTTCAGCATGAGTTACCACGGTGATTAAACCCGATAACAACTAATCCACCTTCGTAGTACAGAAAATCCTGGGATGAGCCTGAAGTTAGCTCGTTAACGCCAAATCCTGCTTCGTAGTCCAGGCCTCCGGCCTTACCTAACCTTAACAACCGCGGCCCGCATAAGCTGTGTCACAACGGTGGTTATCAACTAGTTCAATCAACCCAGGGTTTCCCAATCCAGCCAAGCACATGTTCACATAAAAGAGGCTCAACCAATCCAACTTGTCTACCAGAGCTGCATATTTTACATAAGAAGAGCAAACTATAATTATACATAAATATGAAGAACACAGACACGGTTTTCAGTATCCCTTCCCCATCAGTCAGGTACAAGATCTGACCATAATTACACTTGTGCTTTCCATAAACTGCTGTTGCTTTAGCCAGTTATTTCAGTTGCAACCCTGGCAGTGGGAAGCAATCGTGAGAGCAAATAAAAAAAAATAAAAACATTATTCAAACCGATGGCAACACACGGCTCAAGAAGCCGATAAATAGCCTATAGGCTATGTAATTCCCTCCGCTGAAAATCTATATATTTCATAAAAATACCCATCAGGGAATGTTAATGGTGTTGTCGGTCTCTAAATGTTTGAACTTTTCTGAGCCCACTTCTCTCTCTCTCTCCGCGCACACCGAGCGCCACCAGATCTTCTGTAAGAACGGTGACGCCGTTATCAATCGCATACTGATTGGTCGGTATGCGGTGCGTTAACACCGGTTGATCTCTAATATCCAACATAACCTGTTCGGGGTCATTTGTTTTCTAGTTCAACTGTTCTTTTAATGGTATTTTGAGCGATTATCTCGGCCACACAGAATCTGCAGATGCATTTCGTCGAATTTACCCGCATATTCTCCACAGATTTTAAACAAATTTAAAAAATGTCAGTAAAACACTGAATATTAACACATCTCCACCCCAAGCAGAAATATGGTCTGCTAAATCCCGCAGTTTTTCTTTCTGGATCACCGCTGAAAAACTGTAAAAAAAATAAAACGTAATGTAAAAAATATCTGCAGATTCCATTTGGTTCTGGTGATTAGTATAAGATTTGTAATCTCTACCAGGCACCTGAATCATAGTTCATGATCTTTGGGTTCCTGGCAGAATTATACTTTGTTTAAATGACAAAATGAGTCAGACTCACAGCTGAGTTTGTGCTGGAAAAAAAAAGAGCATAGCATGCATCTTGTGGTGAAAAAGATGAATGAAAATCAGCCTGGACTGCAGAGGGTTAAAGAACAAGCTACATATTTAAATCCATTATCTAATCTGCACACATATTTTAGATTTTCAAAGTGTTTGTCTTCCTCTCAAGCACCCTTTTTTGTTTTTATTATTATTGTTACGGAGAGAAAAAAAAATCACTCTTGAAACTTGCTTAAGTAAAGTAATCCATCACAGTGAACATCATGCCCAAATAAATTTATGTCAAGGCAACTTCACTATTGTGTGCACCGAAGTGAAAACTCTTCAGGTGCATGTGAAGGACTGCTGGGATGCTCAGGCACGTGGGACTAAAAAATCTATCAGATTAAAAACAAACAGATTCACAAGACACAAATGAGAAGCTGCGAGCAACACGTGAAGTGACAAGTAGTGTGTCTGCTTCTCTCTTGCTTTTGGTTTGCTGGCTACCATGTACAACATTATTTTTTTTTTCAATTTGGAAGGAACTTGATTTGGTGGAACATCGTGCAACAGAAAACTCCGATTGGACAGATAGTCTAGCTAGCTGTCTGGATTTACCCTGCAGAGATCTGACGAGCAGTTAACCATAGTCCTCACAAATCCACCGGAGGTTAGAATTACAACACAAAGGAAGCCCAAGGCAACGGATATTCGGCTTAAATGAGTGAAATCCGCCGGATTTTCCGGCGGCAACGTAGCAATCCCAGAAGTGGAACGTCAAGGATATAGACTAGTTTTAAATGGACCAAATGAGGTAGGTGTGAAAGCAACCTCAGAAATCTTTCATTTTATTAGTTTATTTTTGTCAGGGACCATGCACAGTTCAAGCCCTGTACCAGAGTTAGCTATACAGCTAATTTACATCTGTGGTCCCTGGGCAAGGGAGATAAAAAGACAATATAGACAATACAGACAATACTATCAAAAACAGATAAAAACTCAACAACAACATGTAACAAGCATTACTCATACATAAACCAAAATACAAATATACATTCCATGTTATAAAAAGATCTTCATGCTGTTTGTAAAACTGTAAAATAAACCTTACTGCTCAAATGGCACTGACCCTATTTCAGGAGGCGTCAGCCCTATGTTCCCACAGCCCTATGTTCCCACAGCCCTATGTTCCCACAGCCCTATGTTCCCACATTTCTAGGACATTTTCAAAATTAGGTCTTGTGTTCCTACATTTCCCTTCAAATTAAGCCCTATCCTCCCACAAAATGTTTAGGGTTAGGGGATAGGATTAGGGGGATAAAATCTGATACAAATTTATGAAAAAGGAAATGTGGGAACATAGTGCCTCATTTTGGGAAAAAAATCTTAGAAATGTGGAAACTGTGGGAATAGGGCCTAATTTTGAAAAACATTCTTAGAAATGTGGGAACATAGGGCTGTGGGAACATAGGCACGCTCCCTTTCAGGATATAACTGATTTGTAACCAGAGATTTTATGAAAACACAACACACTGAACATCATCAAGGGTCAAGCCCTGATCTGGGAGCAATCTTATGTTGATGACTTGTATCTGGTAGGTGTGACAGCAATTTTTTTCACCTTATTTTTTTAATATCATTTATCTGAATAAAAACGTATATTACTGAAAAAAAGTCATTACCAGCGAACAACATCATAGATGGCGCTTCTTTTCTTTGTCTGCTGTTGAACTCTAAAACAGTTCGGTCGGAGTAATTTGGGGTTCTGAACATTCTCTGCAATCCTCTTCCTTTTGAAAAATAAATGTTAATGTGATTCAGCGTACTTAATCACTGCAATTCCATTCGATCTCTGACCCTGACCTTCTTTCTCTCTCTGACCTCGAATAGTGCCGGCGCCTGGTGTGAATAAAGAAAGTGCTGTTCGCTGCTTCAAGTGCATTTGCGGTTCTCCCACTTGTGAGAACATCACACTGCAAAGGTGTCAGATCCTTCTGGAATAAATCTATATTATTTTAGCCTCTGGCGGAGCGCGTCCATCTGTTCAGCGGTAAAACGCTCGTACATGGTGCTGCTTCGCCCTGCATCATCGTGACGAGTGTGGAGGCAGTGGGTAAATAGAGACAAAGGTGAACTACACAGTGTAACTTGCAACTATACATATGTTAGACAAGTCACTTTTGTATTATGTCCAATGGTTAAAAAGATGATAAAATCTTTTCTGTGAGGAAGTGAAAACGCATTGTAAATGTGAAACTAAGATACTGACATGTGTGCTCAGCGATGATTTATCTTTTCCTATGCAGGTACGGTACAGACTGTACCAGGTTCGTCTTTCCAGATGGTCACTGCAGGGGCGGAGCCAGACATTTTAAACATTCAGGGCTCTGCCCAAACCTTTTCGGGGGTCCATGCTCCATTTTCGGCAGTTACGTGCAAGCCATTTGATAACAGAAGGCCATAAAATGTGTAAATCATCTGGGAAAAACATGATAGTCAGCAACTACAAGAATCCTGTAAAGCCGACATCCTGTTTTGTATCTAACTGTTCTCCAACTCTCTTCATCATTCTGAAACGAGAACACAACACATTTTCACTCCTGCCCCCTAAAAAGGGGCAAAAAATGTCTGATGTTTCTATTTTTAAGTTACACACGTAGGTAGGGTAGGAATTTGTCATAAACAGCATTGCTTATCTTAAAACCCTACCTTTACTAGGGGTGGGAATCACCAGAGGCCCCACGATACGATATCACGATACGATATCATCACGATACTTGTCACGATACGATATTATTGCGATTTTAAACATATTGCGATATTCTGCGATATATTGCAATTCATTACCTTTTTTCCAACTTCAAATTATGTCCCCAAAGCAAAACTTTGTCAACATCTGTTGAAAAAATGTCTGGTTTGTTCATCTCACTTCAATTTTCCATCTAGTGGACTGAAAAAGCAATTGATCTAATTCTAGTACCAAAATGTGCAATTTATATAATAAAAGATCGATACTTACCGTCTGTGTATCTATACATTATTGCCATGGAAAATATCGCGATACTCTGCTGCATCCCCACCCCTTATTTTGTAGTAAAGTTCACAGAATAATTATTTCCCCAGTAATAAAACTTTTGCTCCATTGATTTTCCAGTAGCCAGAGAGACTGAGGGGAAATGACACAGAGTTGGAGTTTGTGAGAAACGTTCAGCCCCTGGGTCACAGTATCAGATTGGGTGAAATTCCTGCTGTGAAGTGTCCTGCCAAGAGACTACAGAGTGGTCTACTTGTTGAATGACAAATGATTGATCCGTTAAGTTTCAGTCGATTGGCTAATCCTTAAAGAGCTCACTCAGTTATCAAGTGTACGTTTTACAGACCCCTGTGCAGTATTTTGTACTTAGTCAATGGCAATGACTTAGGACATTTATAGTTCTGGAAAGGGAGGCTTAAAGGAAATATATTCATTAGTGCTGTCAAACGATTAAAATATTTAATTGCGATTAATCTCATTAATGTCATAATTAACTCACGATTAATCGCAATTAATCACACATTTTTATCTATTCTAAATGTCCCTTGATTTCTTTTTGTCCCATTATATTTTTTTATTTTAATGCTCTTATCAACATGGAAAAGTGGATCGGCTTGCTTTGTGCAAATGTTTTTTACCTTAACCACTCGAGGTGAAATGCCAACCCCAACCAATCCAGCTGCTTCGTAGGGCGGGTCTTGGCGTGGCCATAGTGGGATTCGTAATTTTGCTTCCGGTCTAGCTAGATCCGAAAGAATGTTAATCCTTCTTAGTGATGATGCATTGATCGCGCGATAAAAAAATTGTCGCCGTTAAAATGGGTTTGCGTTAACGCCGTTAATAACGCGTTAAACTGACAGCCCTAATATTCATGCATGTATTATTCATTTCATTTCAGCTTCATTTATCCAGGTTAGTTCCATTGAGATGGCAAATTTATTTTCCAATAGAGTGAGCCACAACAGCATTTTTAATTAGAGATGAGCAATGACAAACACTTTTCACCTAAAGTCACAGAGAAAGAAGTGAGAGGAAGAGAGTCCTGAAACAATCGAGTCACCGTCTAATGAGTCTAATGAAGAGCATTAATGTCCTCCATCCAATTATGCAAAATACAGATTTAAAGCAGCGTGGGTACAGTACTGCGTTTTTACACCGCTCCTCAACAACTGTGCCCTGTTCATTTGTATACCAGCGTATTGTTTGCACACCGTGTATAAATGCTGTAATATTACAGCCTTACTGCCTTATGATATTGCTTCAGTCAGGGAAAAATCTAAAACCTCTTCGCCGTCGACTTTCCATGAAAAGAACGACAGTAAAGAGACATTATTCGTCAGGTAGTTTAAGCCTGAATGATCATTGGATAATAATTTATAGGTACAAATGTTGCGATGCTTTTACAAAGTGATCACAGGTGTATCTGTCCAAAAGAGTGATAATAGTTTTGGACCAATTTGATTTTCACACTTTGATAGTCAAGACATGAGAACATTTTGTCCAGTTGTCATGTTTTAAGAGGTCTATTTGAGGGTTTAGACTTGTTATATGTGTACTTTTTCAGGTAAGGTTTGGGCTTAGGCATGTTGATGTGATGGTTAAAGTAAGGATTAGGGGCTAGGATATATACATTCCCTAGTGTCTCTCTCTCCTGTGTGCTTTTAAGAGCTGCACTCCCCTGCTGCAGTGAATGGTGGCATGTGCGTGTGGCTCTACACATTTTCAGAGCTTATTTCTACATTCCATATTTTCTGATATAAAACAAAAATTGAAAACGGTTCAATTTGACCCGAAGTCAACACAACTTTAAACCTCTACCGCTTGTGATTCCTCCTTCATAATTCTGATATTTCTCATTTAGTCTCTGCTCTGCTGCTACTGTTGACAAAACAATGTCTGTGTATGTTTACAAAAAAACCATTTGCCCTTCTATTATTTATCTCTATTCCTCCATGATTTATCCGTTTATTACCTGCTGCTGCTGTTGCTTTGATTTCCCCTCAGGAATGACTATAACTAATCTAGTCTATTGATATTTTCAGTAGCTTCATCTTGTATAATCCTAACAAACTGCTCGGCGTTCACTCCAGCTCCTGATAACAGTTTGTCAATCCCCGAGGCCTCAGGATTTACAGATCGGAGTTTGTGTGTTTGTGTTGTGCGCGTCCTTATCTGGCTTTGTCTAAATCATGCAGACTTGTTGTCTGTGCCCTTGAAGAAAAGTGCTCTAGATCCATTAAGATGATTACCAATACGCCCAATACAGCAGGGTTTAAGCTCTGCATGAGTTTTTATGTTTTATATGTTTCTGGTACCTTTACTAACATTGATTGAAGTGGTAGAAATCTGCTTGTTAGAAAGACCTTCACAATCTCAGTCACAGCTAGATTATAGCCATAGATTTTTTTAAATAGCGGACTTAGCATCCGTGACGTCACACATTGGTTTGTGAACTGCTGTTTTGAAGCCACAAATTTGGCGATACAGATGTTTCCATCTTGGTTTTTTGAAACCGGGCGTGGTAAGTTACCAATCAGGGCAGGCGGTAGCTAGCTAGCTCGGTTGGTAGATCGCTGAACAAGACTTTTTGATTGTTTGGCGTCCAAAATGTTCCAGTTAACTTTGATGAAGCGAAAGCGCACAGTGAGAGGGGTCAAAGTTTAAGACGAAAACACTATTTTAAAGTGCCATGTTTAGCAATGCTAAGCTTCTGTCTGGATTGACAGATCGGTGTGCACCCACGCCCCTAAAGCATCATCTGCTTTATCGTCTATTTTGAAATAAATAGGACCATAATTTACAATGAACATCTTGCTGTAAAAGACTTGAAACTACCAATTGAGAAGCGGAACTCATTATGAAAATGTTTACTGATGTAATAAATCAAGAGAGAAGTAAGGTCATTTCCCCATAGATTTCTATAGAAAGAGACTTCTTTTTAGACGGCAGGTTTAAGGCAGGCTTAAGGCACCTCCACATTGGCTTCAGCTTTCAGCCCTGGAAGCGTTGTCCATTATTTTTAACACTCCGTGATTATATCCATGCATACGTGCCCTTGAGCAGGACACTGACCCCCCCCCCCCCTGAGATGACATAGTGAGATTACAATGACAATGCCAATCCTGGGAGAAGAAATACAGCAAATCTAAGGTCACAATGTAAGATGGATTCTGTCTGCACATGCTGATTTACAGCTTAAAACTATTAGGAAATATAATGCTGCAGCAAAGTGTTATTCGGCTGACAACAGTCCTTCAGTCTTTGAGTTAAAACTCCCTTTTGTCCCGCTTTCCTACATACTGTCTGTCTTTTAAGGCCAGCCTCAAATAGATGAGAGAATGTGAAGTAATTTACTTACGTTTTTTTATTTTCATACCTGAAGTGGCAGAATTTATTTCAGCGCAGATGATTGGAAAGTGGAGGGTGATATTCTGCATTTTGCACAGCGTTGACACTTTCAGGGTTACAAATTTCCGTTCCTAGTGGATTTACACAGTGGCATGAATGCTAAAAATGCATTCATTGTAACTCTATGGAGGCACATGGGATCAAAGTGGCCACGAAATAGCAGACTTTGTGTTAATATACATTCACAAGACAACGTAGCTAACCTTGAAAGAGCATTAAAAAGGTAAAGTAGGGAGGGTGGGGGACCCAGAGTGCAGGATTTGTACAGCCTGCGGGGAGGAAGCTGTAATGAACTCAAGGCAGCACTGAACTCATGAGAGAGGGTCACTCATTTGTGCAGCAAAAACTATTAAGATCCTTTTAAAAATATATATAATTAGAATATAGAAAGAAAAAAGCATAGTAGAAACTTTTGTATAATTATTATTGGACAATCCATGGTACTGGTCTGAAAGTAATTTTTGCCATATTTATTGAAGGTTTGCGGTATGCCTGGGGATTAAATATTGAACCACCAACTACCGCTGACCATGCGGAGCACCATGCGGACCACCGTAGCCGGTGTCACAGAGCTCTGTAGCGGCTAAACACATCTACTAACTGCGGCTGATACGACGAGCTGTGATGGAGGTCTGCAGCCGGCGTGCGTCACAAGGCTCTGTAGCGGCTTCAACAGCTAGCAACTGCCACTCTCTAGCACGGAGCTCTGTAGCCGATGTCACATGACCACCCGGCAATCTCCTAGTTTTCGTATCATATCAGATGTTTGATGCTACGTTTACACGTGGCCGGTGACATTTCAACCTCTCCGTTTTCAAAAATAACATTGTGCGCAGCTGTCAGTTTTCAGAAAAGTGTTAGTTTACACGTACCCGTGTACATATATGCCGCCAATGCCGTCAAGAGCAATCAGAATCCCGAAAATAGCAAAAACAGCAACAAATCACTTCCTCTCTCTTCTCTTCCTCACTTCCTTGGCTGCCTAAACCTCCGTTTGTCTCAGTTTACGTGGTAACGTGCAAACAAAGTTTTCCAAGATCTCCACTCTGGCCGGGAGTTTTTAGAAAGAATCGTTTTCAAAGGAGAATTCTCCTTTTGCGTGTCAACGAAGGGCACAAACGAAGGGAAATGTCTCAGTTTTTCAAAATAACCATGTATGTGTAAACAGGGTATGAGAGTGCATAACTTTTCGTACGATAGTATGAAAATGCATTGTCCCTACAGGAACAGATACCAGCTGCAGATCATAACAGGTAATCAGTCCTCTCCCCCACATGCTTCAGTCATGGTGAGAAGCAGGGGAAGCTCATCTCCAATCAGCCCAGCAGAGGTTGAAAAGGCTCCTCTCCAGCCTCTGAAAAATGATGCAATGTAATCCATATGTATGCCCCGTATTTATTGCCGTATGCACCACATTGACTGCTCTGTATAAGACCGTTGTGGTCCGTCCAAGGAGGAGGTTGGGGTGCCTCCCAGAAATAAAACGTTATATATAAAGATATAGACTACATCCATATTTGGTCTCTTTTAACCACCTACATGTAGATACAAATAAGTTGTAGGTTATTATTTACACTTTGACACAGGGTACTGAGGAATAAGAGCCCAATTTTGTGCAAAGTTTCTAGAGTGCCAAAACAACAGTTAAAAAAAATATCAACTATTGCAGTTTGGATATCATCATGCAGCATGTGGCAAACAGATATGTTGTCCCCGTTGCCTTCAGTATCCAAAAGCGAGAGAAGGACTGTGACATCCCGGCTGTAGGAGCCACCTGCCCTCTGAAAACACCCCCGAGGCCCAGAGAAGACACGCTGCTACAACTTTGGACAATGTGAGGATGGAGAGAACTCAAAACTCCAACTTTATTTTGCCCCCGAGAGAAATCAAACTGAATGTCTTTTATCTCATCCTCTGAATTCTTTTAAGAATAATGTCTGGATGAAACATCTGGTCTGATTGTGTTCCACCTCCCAAACAGATGAACAGAGCAGCAGCCAGGCGGGCACTGGAAATAAATAGACTTTCACTAGGCACTGTATACTGTGTGCAGTTCAGGGTGACATCAGCAGTTTTTGCTTCAATAAATAAGGTGGACTGAGTGTAGCTGCCCCCTTCTTAGCCAGTTAGCGGACTAATGAGTTATTGGGGTCATTTTTTAAAGGTCTTTAAATGAAGAATGACAGTCGCACTCGCATCACAATAACATTCACAAAAATGCCAGGTTTGTAAAAGGCATTTGATCTCATAATGTGATTGCATTTATATGTAGAAAAAAGGTGACAGACTTGATATGAATTGTTGGTATAAAAAAAAAGTTTGAATTAATTATACTTAGACCGAACATGTGCATGTGGCCACAGCATTGCAGGATTATGAAGGTGTAGGAGGAATACCTTGGTAGTTGTATTCTCTAATAATTATAATTATTATTAATTAATTAATAATTAAGAAAACCTTTTTTTCTGATATGATCACAGCAGATATGAAAATGGTGTTCTTTATTCATATGCTTACTAAATGAAAGGAAATCTTTGCGTGGTTTGTCCTTGTCCCCGTCTTGATGACATAATACAGAACAATACAAATAAACGGCAAACTAAATACATAATGAAACTATGGAAACCTACTGACTGAGCGTCATGCGGCGGCGACACCTTAAGTTTAGCCACCAAAAGACTAGTTAAGAATTAAAAGAAGATTGTGATTTGGGTTAAAACAACAGTCCCCTTAAGTAGTACTCCTGCAACACAGACTCTGCTCCCCTGCTTGAAAAGCACTGTGTCCTAGTCAATATTCCTGGGATTGTTCGGGTGCCGCCGGAAATTCCGCCAAATGTCCCTCAATGTCCTTTACCTTCTGCTTCCTTTGTGTTGAAAAGAAGAAAGAAAAGCAAATTTTTCTCCCATCCAGGAATGCAGTGTGGATGACCCAGACCCTCCTCCGCAGTGCTGTGGAGGAATGAGACTAAATATGTAGATTTGTTTGTGTGCTAGAAATGTTCTCAGAGCCCTTGCTGTAAAAGTTACTATGACTTTAGTTAGTTATTCTGTCACTGACAAGAAGCTACCCCTCGCCACAACCACACTCAAAGCTTCCGTGTCGATACTCCTGCCTTCCGCCATCACACAACCCCCTTTTAAAATATCCAAGCTATCCCGTTGGCTTAAAGGTCCCATGACATGGTGCTCTTTGGATGCTTTTATATAGGCCTTAGTGGTCCCCTAATACTGTATCTGAAGTCTCTTTTATATAGACCTTAGTGGTCCCCTAATACTGTATCTGAAGTCTCTTTTATATAGACCTTAGTGGTCCCCTAATACTGTATCTGAAGTCTCTTTTATATAGACCTTAGTGGTCCCCTAATACTGTATCTGAAGTCTCTTTTATATAGACCTTAGTGGTCCCCTAATACTGTATCTGAAGTCTCTTTTATATAGACCTTAGTGGTCCCCTAATACTGTATCTGAAGTCTCTTTTATATAGACCTTAGTGGTCCCCTAATACTGTATCTGAAGGCTCTTTCCCGAAATTCAGCCTTGGTGCAGCCAGTCCCACAATGAGCTTTCCTTAGGATGTACCATTTCTGTGTCTGTAGCTATTGAGGAGGAGAGAGGGGGGGGCAAGGTGGAGGGTGGGGGGTGTGGCCTTGACCAACTGCCACTTTGCTCGTTTGAAAGCCATGATGTCTCTCTCTCTCTCATGGGTGGGCCAAATTCTCTGGGCGGGCAAATCAGAGAAAGGGGAGGTAACCTTGCTCCTTATGACCTCATAAGGAGAAGATTCCAGAACGGCTCATCTGAGCTTTCATTTTCTCAAAGGCAGAGCAGGATACCCAGGGCTCGGTTTACACCTATCACCATTTATAGGCAGACTGGGGGAACTCATATTCATTTTAAAAAACCTCATAAAGTGAAATTTTCATACCATGGGACCTTTAAAAAACAAGCGAGCTAGTCTGGTGTAAAATAACGTCTCCAATGAAAGCAAGTAAACTCTGGTACGCTAGTTCAGTTCTTTTGTCAGGAAATGGAAACAAATAGATTTATTCCCTGTCTGTATATTTGAGAAGTGTGTGCATGTGATAGGAGAAGATAGAGCATAGCAGCTGGGGAGCTGGTTTGGCATTGTTTTATTTGCTGTTGCCTGTTCTTGTGATAAATGTAGAAATAGTGAATGCTTCTGTGTGAAATGATAATTTTGTAGAAATATGTTGAGTATTAAACATTTGCATGAGTGTGCGGTAAGTAAAATGTGTTCTACTGTATGTAACTTTCTTTTGTAAAGCCCTCTGAGGAAATTCTGTAATTTCTGATGTTGGGCTACATAAATAAAATGTACTTTACTCTCGTCTGAAAAGAATAATTACATTCATTTCCCCACTTTTATTGCTGCTGTGTTTACTACAGATGCAGAATCATTGTCCCCTCTGGGCCTATGAGACCATCTTTTTTTTTTTTTTCGAAAAATGAATAATTTAGGTTAAATTTGCAGCTGCATCATGCATCTTGAAGCAGCCACATCTGGCAAACATCACACAGGCACAAAAAGGGAACTGACTGCATGCAAACATGCAAAAGAGACCTTGGATTAGCCTGTTTGGGCACTCAGGGGGATGACAGGGAAGCCAGAGGATCAGAGATCCCAGAGCAGCTGCCCACTTTGCCCTGTTGATAATCCAGCCTGGATAACACCTGGAACAACTGAGTGTGGACAGTAAAAAAAGAAGTAAGAGAAAGGATGCTTTCACACCTATAGCTAGGTAGGCTTACTGCGATTCGGGAGTGAAGTTGCATCATTGTTGCTTTTTTTTATTTAGTTCGGTGTGCGTTTACAATGCCCTTTGTCAAGCGCACCAAACGTTGTAAACAAATGTCACACAGTGGAAACTGTCACTGTCTATTGGAGAGTGAAACTCAATGACACTTCTGGTCTCAGAGTGTGAACAATGTTAGCAGCTGATAGACCAACCCGGTCTCACGGCAGTTCGTGTAAATGTCCACGTTATTCTTAATCTATTGATACGTGTTCACGGAGACGTTTTTCTCGTTTTTTACGTGTAACTGTCACGTTATTTTTTACGGGTAACTGTCACGTTATTTTTTACGTGTAAATGTCACATTATTTTCTCGGGCGGTCACTCCATAAGCCGGGAGGCGCCCGCGAGGCGACCCGCTGGGGACCCGCCGGGAGGCGGCCGAAAAGGACGCTCCATAAGCCGGGAGGCGCCCGCGAGACGGCCCGCGAGGCGGCCCGCTGGGGACGCCCCACAATAACGGGATGGCGGAGGTTGGGTTTAGGAAACAACTTACGGGGAAAGGGCGCCTTAAACGCCGGGGAAAGGGCGCCTTAAACGCCGGGAGACATTCATGTGTATGGGTGTTAAAGGGCTGGAGAGAAGGGATTAACCGTAACAAATTTCAAATTAGAAATGAGCCAAGTCATGGGCTGAATTTGAAGCAGGATGTTTTACATCCAGTCACAGTAATGATGTTAACCCATTAATCAGACAATGCACAGGTGTTTAGTGATATCCCTGCAGTTGTGGTCTTGACTGGTCTTGAAAGATAAACTCCAGTCCTCTTATACCAGACGAGAGTAAAAATGCAGTTGATTCCGAGACGAGACCTTCAAAAAGTGGTCTTGAGACCAAGGCCGATTTTGAGTACTACAACACTGTCGTTTTTAAGCGGAGTTGATACGATCCAGGGTTCGGTTAGTCTTGCTTTGACAGACCTTCCTCCACAGTGCTGCGAAGGAGGGTCTGGCTAGTCCACACAGCATTCCTGGATGGGAGAAAAATGTGCTCTGGTTTATTGGCATTTTTTTAAACCAATCACAATCGTCTTGGGCGGTGCTAAGCACCGGACAGAGCCACGGTGCCTCTGCTAAATAGCCTCGGGAAGGAGCTTGTTTTGGTGGAACATGTGTACGTTCATAGGTTGTTCCAGTCGTGTAACAGAAAACTCAGATTTGACAGATAGTCTAGCTAGCTGTCTGGATTTACTCTGCAGAGCTCTGAGGAGCAGTTAACCATAGTCCTCCTAAATCCACTGGAGTTTAAAATTCCAACACAAAGAAAGCAGAAGGTAAAGAGGGACATCCGGTGGAATCGCAAAAATCGCAAAAACGTTGTCTATATAGACTAGGGTTCGGTTAAAACGGACCAAACCGCTCAAGTCTAAAAACAACCCAAGTCTCATGAGTACTGTGAGACTGAAAAGTGTCTTGTCTAAACTCTACTCCCAAACACTTTAGTTAGATGTAGAGAAGAATCAGCTAAGTTAACATAAACAAACTGTCAGCTAGAAATCTAAAGGGCAACACGGCAGCGGTAGATGACATGCATCAAACCGCCCACACCCATCGTGTTAAATGTAAGCAGCATACACACCAGCAGCTTCAACTTGAAAGGGCACACCCCTGTCCTGTTACATGGCTTTGACGAGCATCAGCTGTCAAGAAATACAGCACTTTCATTCAATTTGCTTCCCAGATGGTCACATCCCAACTACCGTACTTTGCGTAACAAGTCGGGTGTGTGCTAAAGGCATCAATCAATACACATTAAATGACATGATACACTGCTGCGTGGCCGGTGTGTGTGTGTGTATGTATGTTGTACTTGTGCTGGTAAACACAGCAACAATAGCTGTACAGCCTTCAAGAAAAGCAGCAGCAGTTTATTAAAGAGGAAAAGTGTTTATTAAAGAGGAAAGGTTTGAGCTGGAGCCAGCTGGCCTGCTCTCACCACAATGATGCCACCATCGTATTACTGTTAAGAAAATAGGGTTGTATGTCTGGCAATGCGTCAACCAAAACAGACATTTCCTCTGGCCTGTTAAAAGATGTGATATTTGCTTGCTGCTATATTATGTGCATGTGTGTTTGTGTGTGAGTTTAGCAGCTGTATGGATTAATACAAGTCTATTTTGGCCAGACTGCTGAATCTAATGAAAAAGGCATAAAGCTCTGCCATGCATCCAGTTTAATGTTCACTGTATTCCACTTTGGCTTGTAAGTCCAGGCTGTTGCCGCCCTACAAGTGGCTGTTAATGCTGAGATGACTTTTCAAACCTAGGAACCTCTTCAGCTAAATCTCAATAAAATAACACTTCAGTCAGGAAAGACAGGCACCTAGGAAAAAGATTTGAAATGATAGAAATGGCAATTTTCACTCTCCGATGCCCTGCCATTTTAAAAATAATGGTATTGGGTTCAAACAGGTTCCAAGAGTCGAAGGATGAGGATGCACAACATGCAACAGCAGGAATTGTTCATATTCAACACATTTATTTGAACACAGTATTTTCAAGGGCCATTCAGGGGCCGTTAATAAACAACTTGACTTAATTGGTGCGCCACTACAGTAAATTAAAAACAGACATAACGCTACACACACTGCTGCTCTCTTTTGCCATGAGCACTGCTGTTTTCATGGTGGACAGCCCATTTCTCTGACGCTCTTCTCTGATTGTTCCTACCTCTCAATAACCCAAATACAAATGTGCAAATGGGGTTACATTACCTTGCATAAGCATGGACGCGTGTCCAGTAAATGCTATTGAAGGGCGGGTCTTGGTGTGGCCATAGTGGGATTCGTAATATTGCTGGCGGACGTCGGACTAGTGGGCTGTAGGACCAAAGGGAATTTTTCGGGTTATTGAGAGGTCGGAACAATGGAGCGTTGGAGAAATGACATGGCACCGTTTTCATTAACCATTCGTACATATAGCTATGAAATGTAAAACACTGTCATTCGTATGTATTCCACGTATTTTTACTACATGCACCACATTGACTGCTCCTGTGAAAGAAAGCTTCAGACTGCGTAGGGACTGTTTGGGTCATAAAACACAACGCTTTCAAGCCGGGAAGCGGGGTTAATTTTTCTCATAGACAGTATATATAGAATGGACCAACAGATCCCATTGCTCTGGACGGAGACCAGTGAAGGATATTAGAAGCACTTTTCTGGTGAGCTTACTGCGCAGCCTCCAACTGAGCTTGAAGATGTAGATGTGACGTGAGCAACCTGTCTGAAAGTGTGAAGTCTTCTGGTAGCTGTGCCGAGAGAAATCTCAATCATTCCCAATCTTACAGAGATGGAGAGTGTAGGTATATGTAAGGAGATAACATAGGCACAGGCTAATTATTGCTAACTAACATGCTAGTTAACTTTAGTAATTAAACTTAAACAGCTCATGTAAGTCGAAACTACCTGCGAGCTTCACCTATACTATACGGTAATTCCTCTACTATGTGACAGTAAGTCGCGTGGTTATGACACAATTGTTAGGTAATGGAGCCTTTTATACATTGTCGTGTTTCTTTAGAAATAAACAATGGACAAATAGAGTCTTTAAACGCTTCAGATGTAAAGTTATTCGCTGTCAAAGTGACGCCAAAATGAATGGGAGCCAATGGGATGCTAACAGGGGTTGAGTGCTTGTTAGCATCAAAATGGCGCCATAGGAGCTACGCTTGCCAGACGCTCGCTTACCCCCTTGGTTATTCTGATGAAAACCTGAATTACCAAGGAAACGCGTGTTCCTTGCCCGAGGTGGGTGTTTTATTCCAAACCATGATGTTTTTGCTAAACTTAACTTGTCGGTTTTGGTGCCTTAACGTAACTGTTGTCGCTGCATGATGCTCACTTTTTGTAGGCTAAACTTCACCCAAATGTCCGCTAAAAATGACCACCAGCTGGCGTTATGTGACCAGCCAGCGGTTGCCCTAATTTTGTAAGATATCATAGGAATTGGTGTGCATACATTTTTGTACAAACCCGTTCATGAGAATGCGTTTCTAGCCTTAACGAGAACAGTGAGAGCAGTGAGGTGGCAGGAAGGCGTAAAGGTTAGAGACTCTAGAAATTAAACCTACTCAAGGTTCATGGCATGAGCATGATATTCGTAGAAATGTGTGCCCGATGCAGAAAAAGTTGGGTTAATAAGACATTACATTAATTTCATGCATGTTCAGAGACCAGGCTGAATTTAAAGCAGAATGAATGGGGATGGTTTATTTAGGTCTTTCCGACAAATAAAGGTAACTGACATTATTAACATGCAAGATAATATAAATAGTGGAGCATCTGCCATCATTTGAGCTTCATGATATTTTACTGATTTGAAAAACTATTCAAGAAAATAAATAAATAATAGACAAAGTAATACAGAAAAAAAAGAGTCCATGAGTGCTTTTTTGGTGCAATTCCATGTTGAATTTCAAAGAGACCGTTGTGTGCAATTGTGTAAAATGGTGAAACCTGCCTTTTAACTTTAACTTATGTCACAGCTTTATAGTTTATTGAAATAGAAATAGGGGCAGGATAATCTCTATAAACAGATATCTGCATATGAATGCAGAACCTGTGGGCAACGGGACATGGATTTGGTATCGGAAGCGTTCTGGTTCCTGTTAGTAGTCCAAGTAGTATTGACCAATTGTGTTTGAGCGGACTTTGGTTGCATGCAGGTAAACAGTCTGTGTGGGGAGCAAAAGAGGCGAAATGCATTGACCGAAATGCAATCTCGAAACCCATCGGCTATCGTCTGATGACGATATAGCTTTTCATTAGCTTTTTTTAAAAATGTATCTGCATACATGTGCAGATATCTGTTCATAGAGACATCTCTCAACTCCAACTCCATTCTCACGTTTCAAGTTGCTATCAGACCAGGTGCACCGAAGAGGATATACACTGGCTACACCAGAACCCTCCGAAATATTGCCTGTTGCCCCCAAAGGCAAAACCGTCATCAGACCAATAGCACATGTGTTCTGAGATTTGACACATGAAAGCCTTAATGGCCTAATATGAAGATAATATCGAGCATGGAACTCAAGCATCTAGAAATAATGTATCCATTACACATTCAAGGAAAGGAAAAAGGGAGTTTTTTCCCATTGAGTTATCCACAGAAAGACCTTAACACAATGGACAATACACGCAAAGCGCAGTTTACCTCAAAGAAACATGGTGGACGGAAAAGGTGCGGAAGCAACAAAAACTGCAGTTTTGAATTCAAGTATCAAGTTAAAGGCGATCGAGGGGACACCTCTCAGGATTTCCACAGGTCAACACAACTGTGTGCCCCTTTTTCTATACAATGACACAAAAAGGCAACTTGCCTTTTGAGAATCAAGAGTGAGGGTAAAAATTGGATAAGTGGATAAGGAATAGAGTCTTTCTAAGGGAACAGAGATTTCCTTGTGCGTTGTTCGACTATACTAGACTGGAAAGAAAAAACACATCAAGGCTATCTTCCCCCTCTGAGCAATTAGTGCTTCTTCTCTTTGTAGTCCTGTAGTCTCTGATCCGGCAAGATGTAATTTTTTGCTCTCTTACCCGATCTTTTTGGATGAGTTGGTTTCCAAAGCTCCACAATCAGATCGTCTTACGGTATCTTAGCCTCAGATCTTTAAACTAACCAGCAACTCATTAATCAGCACGTGTGATCCGGACATATAGATTAACGACTGCAGTCTCTCCAGACATGCTTATGAGTGCATGCACATACATAAGTATGCCATGTCACACACACAGTGTCAATAATTAGATAACAAATGCATGACCTCACACACACCTACATGCTGCATATGCGAAGTCTCAAATGCTATAAATCACGTTTGGACAAGAGCAAGTAATTGTGCATCATCACATGCATAAAAGATACTATTTTAAAGAACTTCGCATGCTTATATAAATTCCAAACACACACACGCACACAAAAGGGAAAGAAGGTTCTAGTTAATGAGGCAATGGAGGGTAAGCTTTCAATCAGCATTCCCTCTTTGTTTACTTGGTGTAACTTCTAATTAATCATATCACAACTAATTAATCATTTGCCTGCGTTGAACAGCCACTGCAAGCTAAAGCGCCAAAGCTGTGAAGTTCGAATCGTTTTCGGTCTGGAATGGAATGGGGTTATTTCTGGGTTGAAGAATGCTTTTACTTTGAAGATAGCTGGATTGTTTTAAGAGAATAGCGGACGTGCTTCAATTAAACTGTTTAAAAAGATAGAGGGACATGAAATGGAATTGGAGTTAAGAGGTTCAATATTCTGAATTTTCTAGTGGGAATTTTCCAAAACAGGCCCCAAAGCCAGATTAATCTGACTCCTGTTATTAAATTCCTGCGTATTCTTTTATTGGACTTATGTTCACCATACACAAGGATCAATCAGAGACGATGAGTTCAGTCAGCATAAGAGTTCCAACACAGCTGTGGGCTCACAAACAGAGACTAAATTTCCCTAGTGACAGACATAAAGTCAGAGCTCGGTCCACCAAGTTGTCTTCTGAAGTGAGCCCTATTCTCTCCCTTAAGCTTTTATCCTCCCCTCACAGGGGGGTGTCTTCTTGTTTCTAGTAAGAAACCGTTATCTTCACTCACACACATGCCAGGGTTGGGGCCTCTGTGTGGTGCAACTTCCTCGTCCGTTCTCGTAACGTCTTTCCTGTTTTTCTGCTTATCTGTCTGGTGCACAATGCACTTTCATGCAATGTAAGGCCTAAACTAACTTCTTCTTCCTCAATGACTGCACGCATCTCTTTTGCCATGAGCACGGAACAATTTTAACTATCAATATTCTACAATTTTAACTTGAGTGAAAGCAGAAATACCAAAATATTACATATCAGTAGGCAATGGCGTATACAATGTAAGCTAATTATAAATTAACACTTGCCCCTTTTTCAGCTCACAAAAGGATCACATTTGTCATCATATTTTTCCCCACCCCTAAAAATGAAAGCTTCTTATTGTGCAGAATGGTCATATTATTAGATAATTATTTAGGGCTGGATATCGGCAATGATTTCCTAAATCGATTCCATTCCGATTCACCATGTCCCAATTCCATTCCATTTCCAGTTCAATATCAGTCAGGTTAGGGAAATTTCAGTTACAATTCAAATTTAGCTTGGATATAAAATAGATTCTTAGAAAACTTCTTCTGTGAATTGTACAAGCAAGAAGCAACCCTCAAATATTTTTCATAATGCACCAGGTTAATGTTTAACATTAAGAATTCAACCCGAAAAAGTTTGTTTAAAGTACTTTAAACTTAACAGGACCAACATTATATTAACATTTTTAACACGTTAAAAAAATCGATTTCTGGATTTTATTAATCTACATCAGATCACTCAAACAAATATTGATTTTAATTGGAGAATGAAGTATTTTAGCCCAGCCCTATTATTATTATTACAGACATTGTAGACATCAGCATGTAGGCAGCATTTTAATAATAATTTTAATATTAGGGTCAGGTTTGGCGCTATGTGCTCATAAAACATTTAAAATTGTGGCTTTTCAGGGTGGAGCAAGGTTTTTAACGTTACTGTTGGTTAGTTTAATGCACTGTATAATGCATGACAACTGTATCACATTTTAAATGCTTTATTATTACAACATTACATTTTATGTGCTCATTTTAACAACATGAAACATGTATAAAGATGTTTAAATAACTAGTAATACTAGCTTTCAAATAACTATATTAGGCATAAAGCAGCATTAAGTGGATATAATCGATAAATAAGTAATAAAGTACAGTTAGCTCAAAACAATTGTTCCGTACATACGGTACTTTAGTTAATACACTCAGCTATGTTTCAACACTGGCTTCAAGGAGAGAAAAACTTACAGAACTATTTTACAGGGGACAGAAATTTAGTTTTTTCATTACCCACCATATATACTTAATGAACATTTTATCTGCAGTACGTGTGCAAGAAGTTTATTCGACGCCTGATGAATACCAATAACTAAACCATTACTTGGAGTCTGCTGAGATTCCCACCAGGCACATGTGCAGGAGGAAATGCACTCCTCATACTGTTGCAGCATTAAAAGGTTGCACAGCGATCATATTCTACTGAATCCACCTTGAATACGACCACTTCTCCCTCAGCAACCTAATAACCTCTTTCAAAACACATCTCCCATGATATCACTTTTCAGCACTGTTACATCATTGAAACACTTTTTTAAAACCCGAGACCCAGAAGGAAGCTAACGACCAACGAGCCTCCACAATGGCCTCCATATTTCTTCCTTTCTATAGGGAAGTGACTCTTGGCTGTAGCGCTCATATATTCTCCCCGGAAATCAATAGCAGAGGTCGGCCTCGGCTCGACAACTTTCTTCTCCCTCTCTCTCTGTCTCTCATGTGAGATATGAGGCCTAGCGGTCAAATGTCAGCTCCGCTCTCACTTGGTGGACGACTCCAAGCGTGAATTCAATAAACTCGAATCAAGTCGGATCACTTCAGTCTGTCTTTGCCCTGCTTCTCCTCTCTTATCTCCATCTGTAGGAGGCACTGAGGGAGCGAGAACGTCCATGGGGACTACAACTCAAGTGCGTCAATCACATCCTTTTCAACTCGACTTTTCACAAGGGGTTTGTCTCAACATCAGAATGGAACATCTTTTTTCTCTTCAAAGAAACCAATAACTAGTACCAGTGGCGCCGGCAGCCGTGATGCTGTACTAACTGTGCTTCATTGTTTTGTTAATGTATGTCTGTTGTTACTAGGGTTGGATTTTACTGGGGGATATGGACAACCGGAGAGTGTTGTTTCATTGTGAGACATTGTGTGCCCTATTTTAACGATCTAAGCGTACGGCGTGAAGCGCATGGCGCAGGTGCGTTTTGCTAGTTTGACGGCGGAAAAAAGGGTCCGTGTGCCAGGCGCATGGTTCTAAAGGGTTGTACTTTGTGTCTTCATTAATCGTGTGTCATATTTTATGACACTGCAATGTTTCGTTTCTAAATTCACTTCTGAGACTTTTTTATGTGAGAAATCAACAATATAAAGCTCAAATATGGGCCGTTTTACGAAAAATTGATGGCTAATTGCAAATTTTAGTAAGATGTGTCAGACTTCAGGAGGTCCACACAGTGTGACGAGACTTCGCTCCATACCCAGGGTAAAGTCACCGTTTCTGGGTTACGGGACTACCGGGGCTCGGGGCTCCGTGGAGCTGGCCGGCCGCCGGCATAACTATAATATATTTACAGTTTGAATTTCGACACGCCACTTATATCACAGCTACCCTAAGGTCTTACAAAGCTAACGCTTGTGTCCGATTTCAATTTAATGCATTTTTGTGAATGTGAAGGGTTTCGTTAACTGCTAGTGTCCATTTAATGACTTTGCGTATGGAGCGCTGCGGGCTTCCGGTCGTGATGGAGATCCATGTAGCTCACAGCGAGCCGGGTTCTGTGAAGGAAGACACGCCGGGCGGCGAGGCAACACCGGCTGCTGTCACGTTAGCCTGCTGAGCTCCTGCTGAACTGCAACACACAGTTGGACAAAATTTGCAATCAGCCATCAATTTTCATAAAACGGCCCATATTTGACCTCTACATAGTTGATTTCTCGCATAAATTAAATAGCGGACAAACACTGTATAAAATTTCTGAGATCTGCGTGACCTAGATTCAGAAGACTAAGCTGACCCTTAGGTCAGTGGTGTAGCTTATGTAAATGTTGGGGCGTGACAAAGGTACAGACTAGAGCCAAATAAGGATTTGTTCATTGAGATTTGCCCGTTTTCAGAGGCAGTTTCAAATTGTGAGATTTGCAGAGGAAAGGGATGTCAATGGAATTTTGAGGTTCTATGTATGTCCTATTTACCCTCCAAACTGTAGTTTTTCAACAATGACAAGGTAAAATTGGTTTTGCATTCTATCACCCCTTTAAGATAGGCATATATTAGTTTAATTGAAAGTCACTACAGATATGACTACATTATTTTGGTCATGTGTTCCATCCATCCATCCATCTTCGTCCGCTTATCTGGTGTCGGGTCGCGGGGGGAGCAGCTCCAGCAGGGGACCCCAAACTTCCCTTTCCCGAGCCACATTAACCAGCTCCGACTGGGGGATCCCGAGGCGTTCCCAGGCCAGGTTGGAGATATAATCCCTCCACCTAGTCCTGGGTCTTCCCCGAGGCCTCCTCCCAGCTGGACGTGCCTGGAACACCTCCCTAGGGAGACGCCCAGGGGGCATCCTTACCAGATGCCCGAACCACCTCAACTGGCTCCTTTCGACGCGAAGGAGCAGCGGCTCTACTCCGAGCTCCTCACGGATGACTGAGCTTCTCACCCTATCTCTAAGGGAGACGCCAGCCACCCTCCTGAGGAAACCCATTTCGGCCGCTTGTACCCTGGATCTCGTTCTTTCGGTCATGACCCAGCCTTCATGACCATAGGTGAGGGTAGGAACGAAAACTGACCGGTAGATCGAGAGCTTTGCCTTCTGGCTCAGCTCTCTTTTCGTCACAACGGTGCTATAGATTGAATGTAATACCGCACCCGCTGCGCCGATTCTCCGACCAATCTCCCGCTCAATTGTCCCCTCACTCGCGAACAAAACCCCAAGGTACTTGAACTCCTTCACTTGGGGTAAGGACTCATTCCCTACCTGGAGTAGGCACTCCATCGGTTTCCTTTGGTCATGTGTGGAAATATGCATATTGTGTGAGAATATGTGTGCGTGTGTTAACTAGTACAAGTCACACCCTGCTCCTGTGATATCAACTACCAGTTTCAGAACCTGGATATACTGTAATTTGAATGAGGCAGACCGGAGGATGAAAGTGGGATAGCCCCATTGGGAAACCCTTCATTTCCATTCATCCCACACAATGATTTTGGTTGCAGTGTTAAGGAAATGATCCATCTGGAGGTTATTGCCCACATAAATCCCAATTTGGTAGGTTTTTACAGGTCCACGGACATTCAGATTTGAGTTTCCCATACATTTCTGTTGCTCCAGATATGAATAATGTTCCTTATAATGTTTTACATCAATACACTAAAAGGTGTATTACAGTTTTTTTCAAATGTTTACACGCAATTTTGAAAACCGGGTTCTTTTTTTCAAAATATAATCATAATTATCCAAACACCACACTCAATTTGCATAATTCCTAGATTGTTTGCAAAATGACACACTTCAGTCAAAACATACACACTTCAGTCAAAACATATACACGTTTGTGAAAATGCTATTAGTTTTCATTTAACCAACACAATCCTCAATGATCAGACACTATTGCAGCCAGTTTCACACTGCTGTGATAAATAAAATAAACTAATTTTAGGAAATAGCATGTGCTAGATTTTTGGCCAGACATTGTTATGTAAGGGATAATTTAGATGACAAAAAATATAGTGACAAACCCACAACATTCTTCATGATTAGTTTGAGATATAGATAGAATGTACACAAATAGGCCTACTATAAACTTACCAAGCACTGCATAACACTGATGCTGCAGACTGAATATTTCAAGTATTTATTTCAATACTTACAGTATTTCTTGCCATAATCAGTCACAGTAATCAACCAACAATGAAATCAATGAAACAAATAAAATTTGTAGACAAATAAAAATTACTGCATGAAGTACATACACTTTGACTCTGAAGAAAAACTACTGTAAAAGCAACAAGAATACTGTAACTATTCATCATCTCTCCGTCTGGCTGGATCAGGCCATAAGATTTCATCCACATCACAGGCTCCAAGTCCTTCTTCTCCTCTTCCTCTACCTCCTTCATCTCCTCTTTGAGCACCCCCTCTCATTCTCACTCGTCTTCTTCTTCTTCTTCTAGCTCCTTCCATTTTTGTTGAAGACAGGTGAACTCACCTGCTGCCTTTTACAGCACACCTGAGTGCTGTGTTTTCAAATTAGCATGTGTGCTTCCACACCTGCTGGATGTGTTTATCCAATTCGTTCATTGGTGTGGTCATTGGCAATCCGGGGCTTTGTAATGACAAGGAAGTAACCTCACAATCCTTATCTGTGTCTAAGTTGTGAAAATGTGTGTAGAGTTTTACAAATCACTGTGTGTAATGTTTTGCAAAAAGGGTGAAGCAGACATGGTGTGTAATGTTGTGCAAATCTGTGGAGGTGTTTTGCTCATTGGAGTATAGTTTTGCAAATTGTGTGGAAATTTTTATTTTAGTGTGTAAACAATCGTAAAAAACTGTAATTGAACGTGAGGACCAACTCCACATAATATCACACTCAGGTTAGCAGACACTTCAAATGAGGAGACGTTGCTAAAGCCTGGTTCACACGGGACAATTTTAAAATTGTCGGCCGATTTTTCCAATCCTGAGAGACCCCACACACGGTGACAAAAAATCACGGGTCTTAACAGTTGTTTACGATAATCGGAGCATCCTTAAGATTGTCGGGAGGGGTGAATCGGGGCTAAAATCGGCCTAATTATCCTGCCATCTGTACCAGGCTTAAGATGTTTTGGTGTGTAAGTTTCCTGCAACAAAAACCTCTAAAATAAACCACTCAAAATACAAATAATCTACTTCCTTTGCATTGTCTATTAAACTTTAGTAAACATGTGTGTGTGTGAATGTGAGCTCTTTTCTCCTGTAACCTCAGTATGAAACCCCCTTTTTAAACACTGGACACAATTATGTATATATATATATACATATATAACTAATCCTCTGTAAGGGACTTAATTGTCTCACGGAGCATTTCTGCCAACATTGTCTACTAACCCTCCAGCAAACTCTTTTGATCAAATGCTTCAGGATGTTTAAGGACAGAGTTTGGGGCTAGGGTTAGTTAGTTTTGAGTTCAGCAAAAGAGGCAGGATTTACATCCAGTCTGGGAGGCTCAACTCCGAATAAAATAACCCCCTGAGTCCTCAAAGCAGAGGTTTCTTGCAAGCCATGCTCTGGCCCCAAAAAGCTCTACCAATCAAGGTTAAAAAAATCTAAACCTCAAACTTTTGGTATACATCCTGCCCTGAAGCTCTTTTTTAATCATGCAGAGAAGAACTGATAACAAACCTGATGAATTCTGGTGCTGAAAGACAGTTGAGTGGGACCCAAAACTTGGCCACAACTATTACTTTGCCACCTTTCAACATTACAAGCAGTGCATCATTCACTGTTAAAGTCCAGTGATATCTAGTACAGCAGATTGGTTTGACATGATTTTACCAGTAGCCTATATAGTTTTTACTTCTTTTAATTATTTCTTCTCTGGAAGTGCTTCACACATCTGTTTATTTAAAATCTTTTGCAATTACTTGTCACATGCCACCTGCCAATTAACCCTCTGGGGTCTAAGGGATGTTTCTAGATATCTTTTTGAATTCTCCTTTAATTGGTATTTGCATATAACCTGATCCCAAAGTGTTATATATCAAAATGGTCAGAACACACTCAGCTTTCTGAATAGTGATGCCCAAAATTGTTCCAGAGCAATGTATAAGGAGATAATTTGGCCCTAAAGCGGAAATATTTCTCAAATCTCTTGTGAAAACATAACTACGCTCAATTGTTTTGGTGCTTGAAATGAGTTTACAAAAGACTTGGCTTCACAAAAGTAACGCAATATTTGAATAAAATCCTAAATAAATGTATTTTGAAAATATTGCTTTTTGTGTGTTGTCAAACATCGCTTGGACTCGCTGGTGCATCTTTTGTCCTCAGAGGGTTTTAAAATGCCAGTTAGAACATCATCAACCTTTAATAGCAACAACAAAGAAGATATGTGCATGTGCAGGGCATCATTTCAGGAGGGATTTAATTTGAGTACTTGTAAGTGACATGGCATGTCTGGACAACCACGGTGACTCAGAGCTGTTATCATCACTCGCTGATCTGTTCTAGAGGACTGTTTGCTGAAACACTTCAACACATGCTTCACGCCTCCCTCACACAGGATATGTGATCAAGAAGTGGAAATCTTGTCACTTTTGGAAATGTACACAAGGTTTTGGGCAACGGCCAGCCCTTGATATCGTTCCCATGATGTTTTTAGCTTCTGCAACCCACAAGCTAATGAAATCAGGCAGTTTTAAAGGTTAGCTAGTTGCCCCAAACCCCATTTAATTGGATCAATGTATGTATACACCTCAAAGTGCAAGATAAAACAATTTAATGAGGTGGAATATAAATGCAACTTCCCTTTTTGTTGGCATATATCACGACATATACAAAGACTTCTAAAAATTAAGACAAAAGTCTGCCAAAAGCAATTTTTTTGAGTATGTTTAATATTCTAAACTTTGTTGTGATGCTTGATAATATGTGGAAGCTAAATGGAATACGTGTTTTTTTTAACAAATAATTAAATAGAACCCAATGGGTTTATACAAGAGGAAATATTCTCCATGACATTTTGAGGCATTGTCATTTAAATACAGCACCACCACACACTGTGACTCATATTAGAGAGACGACAGGACCTCATTTGTCCTGCATGTATTCGTCGGAGCGAGTGGGTGAATCCACCTTCACATTTACATGAACAAATGAATTCTGGATGTAAAAGAAAATGGCCTCACAAAGAAAGAAATTTAAGGGCAAACTTTTGAATTTGGCTTCGGGAGGTTGTTATGACACTCATGATAAATGTGTTTTTCCTAAGGAGGCACTAAAACTAAGAGACAGAGGGAAGAAACTGAGCAGGTTCTAAGCCTCAGGGGCCGAGACCCACCAGGCAGCCGCAAGAAGATGTTAGAGAGGCTGCAATATGATTTATGTGATCAGAATGAAAAGTGTCTTGTTTCTTCGATTCGTGAACAAATCCATGTTCTGCTTTAATGACATATTACTGATTTGTAGCCACATGCTGTCGAGATAGAGCTCTCCATTGACTTGTATTGCGGGAAGGTGCATCCTTGTCAAGTCGTCTGCTAGCAAACAAGAGAAAATTGCCTAAGAGTGGCTGTGTTGTGGGATGCGCTACCAACAGGGTTACGTTTTTATAAGCTGCCAACACGAAAAGCTCACCTTTTCGGAAGACAAAAGTGGATACGGATGTAAGGAATCACCAGGAAGAATGGGAAGACACTAAGCTAACGTTATGTTTATTTTGTTACCAAGTCAGATATCCAAATGTCAGTTTTAAGCTAAAGCATTTTCACAGTATGCAGCTTGTGTTATAGTGGAATGAGGAAAATCAGAAAGCTATGCAGTATTAGCCTATGTTTGCAAGTGCCTTAGCTTGCTAACACATAGCTAGCATTAGTTTACAAACAGCTGACTTGTCCCCTGCTAGAGGACAGGTTGGCCATAGGTTGGTAAAATAATCTGTTGACATACTTAAATCTGATGTTTTTAGCTAGCTACAGGCTAGCTAGGCACTTTGTTAGCGTTTCAGCATTTGTGGCGCCTTGGTGGGCGTGTTTTTTTTTTTTTGAGTTGCAATCCGCTCTCGCTATACAGTATATATATGTTGAATATTTGCATATTTTAGAGCTATGCTATGTGGTAATTAATACAGCAAGTAGCAAAAAAATAGGAGATGAAAATCTAATGTTGGTTTCATATTTCATCACCGCTTTGTTTTCACTGATCTGTAAGGCGTTGAGTTTGAGCATCACTGCTCTGAGAGGCGCTGGCCCCATGCTAAGTATGCTGGGGAACAGAAAGACAGACTTATAACAAGTCTATATCAGATACAACATGTCCCAGATGATGAAAGGATGTCTCATTCGTTTCTGGGTCTCACCTTATCTCTGAATCACATGCATGCACACTTTCTGTTCAAACCATTTCTCGGCTGATGCACTCATTCATGTTTTTCTAAATTACTTGCGAGTTGTTTATGCTGTGCCGGCTCCCAGAAAGCTGTGAATAAAGGAAATGATATGAGACAGAGTGAGGGGGACAGGAAGAGAGAGAATTACATCGCATAGCATTGTAATTACAAGGTTACAGCTGGGTTCAGTGTAGTTTTTAGATAGTGAGCATCACAGTTTTCACCTCTCATAGACCAAAACGAGTAGAAACTTTTTAATTAACAGTTTTTACAGCCTCAGACACATTTGAAGGTGTTTCTAGAGAAATATGCTGGAAATGCAAAAAAAAAAAAAAAATGATTGTCCTGTGCCCAGAACTATTACATTATTCTTTCCAGTACGTCGATATGAACCATTAATCTTGCTCATTTCAATTAATTTCACTTGAAACATGCCAATATTACCTCTTAGCAGATGAAAGCTTTGCAAAAAAGAAAATACTGGAAGACAGTTTCACTTTTTATAATGAAAATGTCTGGAAACAAGCTGACATTTGAAAATGTATCTTTATCTTTACCTGGGAAATAGAAAGTCAAGTGAGGTTTCTGGAAACGGATAAGCAACATGCACTGAGATGATTTCACTAGAAACAATATGAAGAATTATGGCAGGTTTATGTCACTTGTTCAGACAAGTGACATAAAGCTGCCATAATTCCTACAATCCCTTGCCAAGTTTGTCATTTTTTACATGGTGACAACTCTAAGCAGCACTGGCACTAAAGTACTACTGAAACGGAAATATAAACAGTGTGAGATGCTTGTTTCTAAAAGCACCGACTAAGATCAGTATATGGCCCGATGTCTGTTTCTTTCAGCTTCCATTACAGTTTGTTTTGGTTTCATTATAGACATTATTGTAAATGTGAATCGAAGGCCTGTGATCTGCTACACTGATCCAACATTTGACCAATGTATGATTTATGGACAGCCCTTGAAAAATTAGATTCAGTTGCGACAGTGGAAGTCGCCAAATAAGGTCATCATGTAATACACATTCTCACTGTGTGTGTAAAATACGCTTTTGAAAATCAGTGCTATCAATTTGGATAGTTTCCTCTAACTGCCAACAGTGTTCAATAACAGTCTTGGATACTTGCTGTTGCTTTAAAACTAAATCTGTTAGTTTCATCCTAAAACTACAGCAAAGATAAAGTTGCATCTCTCTTCATTACTTCCACTAAGGACGTTATGTTTTCGGTTTGTTTGTCTGTCTGTCAATTAGCAGACGACTGGCCCGATTTTCAAGAAACTTGGTTGAAGAGTGCACCATAGGCCAAGCAAGAACCCATTTAATTTTGTAGTGAATTTTAATCATTTTCACTTTCGTTAACATTGGGAGAAATAGCATTGCGCTCACCTAGTGCCCTTCATTGTTCTTGGTATGCAACTGTTGCAGACTCAAATATCATGTTCTGAACAGGTAGCATGTAACGTATATGTTATTTGAGTTATTGGCGCTCATTGTCAACCAGGTCAAGTGCAACCTGAAAACCTGATCAACATTTCTGAAAACCTGATCAACATTTCTAAAAAACCTGATCAACATTTCTAGACATGCAAAGCGTTTCTACCCCAAAAAACGCTCCAGCTGCTAAGTTTTGCAACATGCCATCATATTGAAAAGGTTAAAGAACAACATTGACATGACCTAAAGGTGCCGAATGTTCATTACACCCCACATACAAAATACTTATATGCTAAAGGAGAGGTCACGAGATCCTTAAAATAAAAATCAATCCTCTGGGGAGTGTAAAGGAGCGCCATACATGTCATGACAACCTGCCCACAAGTTGTTTTTTTTCAGTATAAGTGGACATTTTGATCCAACAGCGGCACTACAAGCCGGTCACTAAAATCATTAAGATCCGTTGTCTGTAAAACAATGTACGAAGCAAATTTCACGGCAATCCAAGAAGGGGTAGCAATAGCAGTGCTTCAAGAGATGTTATTAGGCATCAGACCTCAGAAAAGGCAATCTTATCCACCACCTGTCAGTGTTTTGAATTGGATGAATGGACAGACTGATTGGAGCCAGTGTCCTCAGACATCGCTGCCAACACAAACACAGTATGAATTCAAGCTTTAAGTCATTGTTTTGTACTAACTGCCATCAGGTTTGCACCAGTGTATGCTAAGTCTGGACCAGGCTTGTGCAAAATTCAGAATTGAATTGAGAATGGCTCCTAAATTCCAATTCAATTCTTGAAATTGAATTGAATTTGAATTGATGTCAAAAACAGGATCTAGAATTACAATTCCAAATTTCAATTAAAGGAAGCAGAATTTCAATTCAATAAAAATTCAAAGAAATTCATATACATAATTTAAGTGAAGTGTTTAACAATGAAGCATTACAATATATGTCAGATATGATTGCATTACATATTCTATTAATGATATTAGTTTGAACTACTTGTACAGATTACATTAACAGGAAATGTTTTCCCCCAACAGTGAATGTTAAAAGCTCTAGTCACAAAACAAATAATTAAGTTTAATTTATTGTAATTGTAATGTTGTGGAACATGATGGAACATGACTCCATTTCCCAGAATGCTTTACTTTAACCAAGTATTTTAAATGCTTACCAAAAAATTTGAGGTGGACATTTGTTTGAAAGCTTCTTTTCTACACAATTTGATGGTCAACACTGGACTTTTTAAGTCCCTTACAACTTCAGATTACAAACGTTTATAGATTTGACACCTGTAATAACATGGAATATAATAGCAGGCCTAAAAGGTCATCTGTACTAGTTCATTTTGAAGAACCAATTCCAACACGAGCACCTGGAAACCACAGAGCCATATGCAATGGTTCCATAAAGGCTACTTCAAATTTCAAAAGGCATCTACAAGTAAGTTAACAGACAGACAGTCTTTTATTTTGAAAACCATCTCTTGATGGTATTATGCTCAGAGGTTAAATTGGGCCGGAGCGCACCGGAGCGCAGCTCCGCCTCCTCAGGTCCACAATACACCCTGCCAGAGCTCAGCTCCGTCTCCTTCAGCATCAAACATTTTGCCGAAGCTTCAGCACCGAATGTATTTTGAAAAGTTGGCTGACAAATATGAAACCAGACGTCGCTTTGTGTCCACTGTCGCTGTAAAAAGCTGCGCAGTTTCAGGTTTCTGGATGAGCTCTGCTGGCGACATGCTGCGGCAGATTCAATTCAATTCAATTCAATTTTATTTATAGTATCAAATCATAACACAGGTTATCTCGAGACACTTTACAGATAGAGTAGGTCTAGACCACACTCTATAATTTACAAAGCCCCAACAATTACAATAAGTCCCTCAAGAGCAAGCAGTGCGACCAGTGCGACAGTGGCGAGGAAAAACTCCCTCTTGGGAAGAAACCTCGGACAGACCCAGGCTCTTGGTAGGCGGTGTCTGACGGGCCGGTTGGGGATGTGATGAACAGTGGCGATAATAGTCACATTAATAATGGAACAGTGACTTCAAATGGTAGTCGTAGTAGTTCATGTCATATCAGGGCGCTGCAGGGCGTTACAGGCTGTAGCGTGGCCCAGCAGAGCATGGATGGATGTAGCAGGACGCTGCAGGGTTCAGCAGGACGCAGCATGACATTGCAGGGCACTGCTGAGCTCAGCAGCGAGTGCAGCAGGACCACGGCAACAGCTGGAACCAAGATCTTGGTTCCAATGTTCTCCAAGGAAATACGCTGGGGGAAAAAACATAAGGACTCCGGGGAGTAAACTCCCCAGAAGCTAGGATTAATAACAAGCATTTCTGGGACGGGATACACACAAATGGTAATAGAGAGGGAGAGGAGAGAGCAGCTCAGTGTGTCAAAGAAAGGAAGGAAGTCCCCCGGCAGTCTAAAACTATAACAGGTAACTAAGAGAGACAGGTCATAAGGAGAGGTAGCTTTTTCGGGCTTGGAACTCTCCCCTGCCGGATCGGGCTTTGCTGGCCTGCCTCCCTCTACTTTGTTATATATTATTAATCTAACAATTATGAAGAGAAGCAGGTGGGCCAGTTAGGTGGACACTGCAACTCCTCACTCCCTAACTATAAGCTTTATCAAATAGAAGAGTTTTAAGTTCATTCTTGAATGCGATTACAGTTTCTGCCCCCCGAACCCAGATCGGGAGCTGGTTCCATAGGAGAGGAGCCTGATAACTGAAGGCTCTGGCTCCCATTCTACTTTTAGAGACTCTAGGTACCACGAGTAACTCTGCATTCTGGGAGCGCAGTGCTCTAGTGGGACAATAAGGTATTAGGAGCTCTTCTAGATATGATGGTGCTAGACCATTTAGAGCTTTGTAGGTCAAGAGAAGGATTTTAAATTCAATCCTGGGTTTTACAGGAAGCCAGTGCAGAGAAGCTAATACAGGTGAAATATGATCTCTTTTCTTAGTTCTTGTGAGAACACGCGCTGCAGCATTCTGGATCAGCTGGAGAGTCTTAAGGGACTTATTTGAGCAACCTAACAGTAGGGAATTACAATAGTCCAGCCTGGACGTAACAAATGCATGGACTAGTTTTTCAGCATTGTTTTGAGACAGGATATTCCTAATTTTGGCAATGTTATGAAGATGAAAAAAGGCTGTTCTTGAGGTTTGTTTTAGATGGGTGTTAAAGGATATATCCTGATCAAAAATAACCCCTAGATTTCTGACAGTAGTGCTGGAGGCCAGGGCAATACCATCCAGAGTAGCTATGTCTTTAGATAATGAGGTTCGGAGGTGTAAGTTATTGGCCCAGGACAATAACTTCAGTTTTGTTAGAGTTTAACATCAGAAAATTATAGGTCATCCAGGATTTTATATCTTTAATGCACGCTTGAAGTTTAGCTAGCTGACTGGTTTCATCTGGTTTGATTGACAAGTATAATTGTGTGTCATCCACATAACAGTGAAAGTTAATTGAGTGTTTCCTAATGATATTACCAAGAGGAAGCATATATAAGGAGAATAGAATTGGTCCAAGCACTGAGCCTTGTGGAACTCCATGGCTAACTTTAGTGTACTTGGAGGATTTATCATTAACATTAACAAATTGAGATCGATCAGAGAAATAGGACTTAAACCAGCTTAGAGCAATTCCTTTAATGCCAACTAAGTGTTCCAATCTCTGTAACAGGATGGTATGGTCAATAGTGTCAAATGCAGCACTAAGATCTAGTAAAACAAAAATGGAGACGGAAGCATATGATTCTGATTCCATGGTGCGGAGCCGTGCCCCAAATTCACTAAGCCTTGCCTCCAGAGCAGCAAATATACTACATTTATTACATGTATCGTTATCACTAAAGGAGGCAGAGGAATAGCTAAACATTTGACACACAGAGCAAGAAAGAGCAGGAGAGGGAGAGGAATTAGCCATTGCTAATGGCTAAGCTAAAGTAGCTAACAGCGTTTTAACAATTGTAAATTCAGCGAGTCAGTCGCTGTAAGTGAAGCTAAGTATAAGTGCTTGAGTAGAACAATTGTAATTCAAATGCAATCCAGGCAAATAGCCGCTAATTTAAACAGTAAAGCAGAGTTGAGTAAGTTTTTGCTGGAGCAGCAAACTAGCGTTTGTAACACGGGAACACCGGAAGTGACACAATACGCTCACCTCACACGTCAACACGTCAGCCACGTCAGCCAGCCAGATGTGTCGCGTTTGTGCTCCGTGCATTTCTGCCATAAGTTTTTTGGTTTCCACCTCTGACGTAGAGCAGCATTCAGCCTCTTCCCTAAACGTCTCAAACGGGGCTCTGTGTCTGTCAGACGGTCTGAGATCTAGCCTACCGTATCAGCAGAGCGATCACGTACTGCACAGCAGACTACGGTGCGGGTATAGATTATTTTCTGAAAGATAGTGACTTTATTCTCGTAATAGCTAATAGCCTATTATAACTTTATTTTTCACAAAATATCAAGACTCCTCCAAATCTAAGAGAGCACAGATGGGATGAGTTATATTTTGAATGTGCACAAAGTTTTGGACATGAGCAGAAATCTTGCTCAAACATCTGAAATATTACAGTCCAGAGGTTTATTAATAAATTAGATGAGTAATGTTTCACTGAGGTGAATAATTGTCATATGCACATATACGGAGGTTACTTCCTTGACAAAAGATGCAAAAGAGGGAAGGATAAATGATGCCTAAGCTACGTGCGTGCTGACTCAGATATAATTAGAAAAGTCGATCTAAATGAGAATAAATAGATGAAAGCAATACAGAATGCCAGAGAGCCTTAGTGCAATATATTCCATTACATTTGGATTGTAATGTTTACCTTTACATGAAGACATTTCAGGCATATTTATTCAGAAACAGGTAGAAATGGGTGCATAAAAATTCACCAAAATGCAAGAAATGAAGTGTTTAATGCTAAAAAAAAATCATAAGTCACTACACAAATCTGGAAGCAAAACCTTGGCCTTTGGGTTGCCAGGCCAGTTATGATTAGACCAAATGTTGGTGCCATCTAACAAACTGGAAGCTAAAATGAACATACACTGGCTATTAACAAGATGTTTACATATTTGCCAACCAATATTTTCAAACATGTTCGATTTCATACATTTTCCGAGGGTGAAATCCATTGCCTGCCTGTTAACATTAGCCTATAAAAGGTAAAAAAAATTATAATAAAGTAAGTGAATTGTAAAGTATTTCTCTTTGTTTGAATAATTAATCAACCCTACCTTACACATTAATACTGGAAAAAGAGCCCCTTTGGTGTAAAAACACATTAAGTGATTTTGAACAATGACCATTTTCCGTAAATAAGGGCTCCCCCTCCCTACAAAAGCCAATTTAACCACTGATTATGCTACTGATATTTCATATCATCAGTGTTGGGGTCACTACTCAAGAACATGTAATACACATTATTCACTTTAAAAAAAACAAAAAACATAATGCATTACATTACTTGTTATTCTCTATGTATAGTAACTCATTACTCTACTCATTACATTACTGTAGCACAACACAGCAAGAGCCTGTCATATAGCTCATAAAGGGCTTAAACACACCTTCAACTCACAACACAACAGTAACAGTAAACTTAACGGGCCCTATTTTAACGATCTGACACGCAAAACACAAGTAGCTTTGTGGGCGGATCTCGGGTGCTGTTGCACTTGCGCCCGACGCAAATCTTAAATGGGTTGGTCTGAAGTAGCTAGGTGTGGTTTGGGTGTAACGTGAAAATAACCAATCAGAGCGTCATCTCACATTCCCTTTAAGAGCAGGCGCACTTGTTCCATGGCGGATTGCTATAATGACAGTGGATTTGCCTGGCGCACACCAGCGGGAGCTGTCCGAGATGCGGCTAAGTAATAAATGGGCCGGGTGGCGATGTTGCTGCGGCCTCTCGGGCGCATCTCCTCAAGTCTGGAGAGGATTGCTGCAGCTGTGGATGGTGGGCCTCCAAACGCACCACCTGCTCCTGTTGTGCTGCTTCCTCCTCCCCCCCCACTCCATCTCTGTCCACCTGCTCCACCAGGAGCGCATCGCGCATTACTCCCGCTGGAGTGTCCAATCCCACCGTAGTTCAACATCACGTCTCCTTAAGTCCTCTAATATTTCCTCCTTTATGTCATCAACACATCCATGATTCATGGAAATGTGTAAAACACAACAAGCCGCAAAGAATGCTGCAACTTTTTGAGGACTGTACTGTAAAGTGCCTCCTGATCTATCTAAACACCTGAAGCGCATTTTCAGTAATATTTTTCTTTGTAATTATGTATGGTTTGCAAAAATGGGAACTGCTGCGTCCGCTTAGATGAGAGAAGCAAAGTGTATGCACATGCTACATTATGGCCAAGCATGCGCCCCTAAAATAGCATCTGAATAACACGCTACTGACTTTAGACTAGCGCCACTGACTTTAGACCAGGTTTTTCCTCGTCAGTGGCGGAATTGTTTTCTGAAACTGCAAAATAGCACCAGGGAACGTTTGCGCTGGAACACGCCTTCTCTTTTCGATGAACCGCCCCCTGCAGCGCAAATACATTCCCTAATTTACCGACGTGCGTCTGTGGAGGGAAAAGTCCGCTGTGTGTCGGGTGCAAAATAGGAATGATACATGCATCGGTGTACAAAGGCAATTGCGCTGAGTGCAAGATAGGGCCCAATGTGTTACATTACTCAGTTACAGCCAAATGTGATTATATTATGGCATTACTTATTGTAAATCAAGAAAACAATTATTGTCAATTGTGGAGTTAATAGAAATATTTGTTCTATTAAAGAGTGATCTATATTGAGGGACTTTTTTCCTACAGAAGAAACATCAGGAAATCTTGATGGACTGTGAAACCAGCGGTTACACGATCCAGCCAAACCAGAATGAAGATCATGGTGGTGTTATTTGATTACTTTGAAATGAAAATAACATTGGAACAAAACTAATTAAACAACATTGAGGGGGTAATTTATTTCAAGAATTTGCCAACAAGCCTGGTCTGGACACAGTATTCACCTACTGAACTCCAATAAAACTTTGCTTAAAGAACATCCTCCCCCATCCAAAATAGAAACTCACACACACACACACTGCTGACCCTGTACAAGGTACAGAAGGAGAATGAAAGGCATAAACAGACTGAATGTGATAATGTGATATGTGGTACCATCGTCCCTGATGGTGAACAAAAACAAGCCTTTATTCCTGTAGCTCTCTTTAGTCTCTGTCTCTTTTTTGTTGCAAAAAACACCATTATGCAAGGTTTTATGCAAAGTTTTATGAAAGCATGCACACACACACACACACACACACACACACACACACACACACACACACACACACACACACACACACACACACACACACACACACCTCACACACACACACACACACACACACACACACACACACACACACACACACACACACACACACACACACACACACACACACACACACAGTCCACTGGTAGTGCAGACACCAGAAAGTACCTCAGTGTTTCTAGGTCAGCGGTAAGAAAAGTGCTAACATGTGTGATGGAGCGAGGAGGAGGTCTGGAGCAGTGCTCTGAGTAGACGGATGGATGATTCTCTTGGTTTGTTTGCGCTACACCCAAACCAGATGTGTATGGATAATTTATACAAAAGATACTGATATTAGAGGGTTAAAAGCTTCAGAGTGTTTCTGGTATTCTGTTTCCAAGTTGTGATATCCAACAAACAGGGCTACTTATTGACAGATTAGACAAGAGCTGTGACTGAGCAGGAGTAATGCCAATCAATGACCTGAAGGAAAGCTTTAAAAGACCTCTGATCCTGGGGTGCTGTTGCGGTGAATGAACTGCATTTACTGTAAATAGCTTAGCAACCACTCAAAGCCACCCCAAGGAGAATGTGGCGAATGCTACATGGTGCATCGGAAGGCGTAGAGCAATGCATGTTGCCCTTAGATGCAAGCAAAGCTCTCTCTCGCCTAAAAAAACTGTCAAAATAGCACTGACAGTGACGGTAGAGCCGGAGGAGCTCGGCTGTTCCAATTCAAATATAACTTATAGTAATGCTAACACCTTCTATTGCTTAGCTGAACATAAAGGTTTGACCAAATGTTACAACTTGTTTAATACGTGACAAAATTAGGCCAATGTTACATGAAAATATTAGAGCAATATTTAATATGACCCCCCTAAAACAACACTAACCCCACCAGCAGGGGGCAATATTCAGTAAGCAATTCAGAAGTATAAACACAACAAATATTTTAACTACTGAGGGCATCGGTAGCCTAAAGCATTTAGCATGTGCCAAACAACCACCGATAACAAAGTGCTCAAGTGCTACATTCAATTAAATTAACTCCCATTCAATACCAGTGCAAATAAATAAAGATATATGTTACAGCATTGAAGAGGAAACTTTCCTATGAAGGCAGAAGACATCACCACAATCACACAGGAGAGTAAATACACTTTTTCATGCTAATGATAAATTAGATCTCAAGGGCCAAAGTGTTAACTCCAGACTCTGAGCACTTCCTGCTGCTGTTACGCTGGGGTCCTATTGTTTCGTATTTTTGTATTTGGAAATAAACTTGTCCTGAGCTCCTTGTTGTTGAGCTGTTGCTCCCCACACTATTTTGCAGATGAGAGAATTCTGTTCTGTGTATTTGTGGCACCAGGACAGCCCGACGGCAGGGTATCAAGAGCTTCACCCAAACACTTTCACATAATGCCTACCATACACTAGAAGACTTTGAACAGACTATAGTCTGACACCATCTCAGATCTAAAGACAATCATTGCACATCTAACGTTAAAGACTGGGGATCTTGCAGGGTCACACATTGCAAGACTAGACTAGATTTGTTTAGAAAAATGTAACCAAGCTAGCTAGCTACCGCTAGCGTTAGCAGGTACCTTAAGGGAAAGTTTGCCAATGTTCTGTTCTGCCCTACGTGCAAATGAATGGCTTCTGTACCAGCGTTTATCTGCCAGTAAAACTCCCATTGGATGACACGCTTCAGAAGGGTTGAAAATCGTCAACTTTCCCTCTTTAGCATTTAGCTTAGCGTGGAGCCATAGCAATAATAAACAACACTGGTTCTGACATTTGCTGCTTCCATTTTGGTGCTGGAGGGAGCGCACCCATTGGTTGTTGACAATGTTCACATGAATTAACTTCACTACCAAGACTCAAAACTTAAGACAATATCTAACACGTTTGATTTTGTCAGAACGTAAAGACCGGCAAAAGACTTACTCGGACTGAGATTTATGACCAAACGATTGAGACGACGGGAGCCCGCCCACCCTAGCAAGACTCTAGCAAGACTCTCAAGATTTCATTCCGATATTGGAAAATAGTCTGCGACAATGGAATTTCTTGAAAAGTCGTTTGGTGTAAGGTCGTCATAAATTAGACCTGGACCAGACGGAGCCAAGCAGTTGGGTTAGCCCATGCATCATCTATGACCCCACTCTTTTGTCCTCCTCCCCATTAGGCCTGGACCCAACAAGTTGAGGACCATCACGGTGATCCAGAGCAGTTTCTGCTGTTTTTTCACCCGCACTCACCCTCCAAAGTTGGCCCCAGATGCTGCATCGTCTCTCCCGGGAGCAATCGGTTAGAGTTTGCTGTGCACTGATGCCCTTTGGTGTAAGTGGAACATGGACACTGAATGCTTTTTTCTTATTTAAAAAAATAAATGTTTTCACAATGTGTTCATGAGTTCATTCAGCGATTTTCAACAATTAATTTACAATAACTGCCATTGAAATGATCTACTCATCTACCAAAGGCGGCCTTTTTAATTACATGTCACCTGAACTGAAAAAGATAGTCGTGTCACTTTAAAAACCAATTCATCACATCTGTCTGCTGTAATCTTCAATGCGTTTAAGCAAAACCTGCTTAATTCTTTTATAGATCTGATCAAACTCTCATCTCTCAGTCTTCAGGAAACTTCTGAGTCTCTAAATCTGCTTGTTTTTCACACACACACACACACACACACACACACACACACACACACACACACACACACACACACACACACACAGAGTTCCTTGCTGCAAACCTAACCAATTCAAAACTGATTTATTCCTGCATCTAAAAAGCTGCGGATAACAGCCAGAACAGGCCCCGGTTGATTATGGTGATTTGGTTATTGTTTCGCTTGTGATCACTGCACTGATATTTATTCATTGTTATTTTTTATATTTGGAGTAATGTTTACAGTTTTTTACGATTGCTAAACGACAGTGGGCACAACTGGAGTCACATGTGCAAAACTCAAACTACAGTCTACACTACCTACAGTCACCTGAGCTAAACAGTTCACATTTCCTGCAAAACTCATTCAAAGCAACACAACTCTTAACACACGTCTCAAAACAGGCTCAGTACAGCCAAACAGTATGCACAGGCCTCACTGAGATAACACACACTGTCTCTCTTTTTGTAGCTGTGTATATAACCTCAGACATCTTACCTGGACATATTGGTATCTTTGCTCTTTTACCTGTTTCTCTCAAACGGTACAGTGTATAATTGTGTCATTCTTATTTGGTGTTTGTATACAAAAAAAAGGCTTTCTGAGCTTTCTCTACTGTATATAAATACCATATATGTTCACTAACTAGTCTAAAACAAGACACCTGCTTAGGCTTTCAGCTGAAATTGCAATCAGCAGTGTATGATAGGCACCAGACTGAAATCTATTCTGTTTTGAATGTGTGGTTAACAGTTTTGACAGCAGTGTGTTAGCATTTGAACAAAGTGCTGTAAATCTACAGTGTTGTGCACATTGTGGTTAAAGTCATGGGATAAGTGTGTAGAGTTTTGAAAACTGTGTTCGAGCAATGAAAAACGAACTAGAGTTTGGTCCACATGAACTGCTGCTGTGCAGACTGTAGTTAGCGTTTTGCACATGTGACTCCAGTTGTGCCCACTGTCGTTTAGCAATCGAAAAAAACTGTAACTATATGCACTGCGTGACACCATGTTGTGTGTTACACACCATTAGGGTCATAATATGGTTTGTTGTATTGTATCATGTTGCTGGAGGGAGGACTGGGGTAACACACAACGGTGTGTTATGGTAATTAATAAAGGGTAATTACCATTTTTTTTCAACCTGGGCCCTATTTTCCTATGTTTTTTGTGTCTAAGTGACTGATGGGAACAGCAATCTTTGACATTGGTCCAGTATTAAGTGAGATCGCTGCAGTCGGCAGCGGCGAAACAAGCTACAATGTAAGTTAATAGGGCAATTGTCCAGCTTGTATTTACCTTCACAAAAGTGCTCGTTTTGCCACTGACAGACTCAGATTAATATTCTAAGTGTCTGACAGCATTATGGGAAGGATCCCTTTAGAGAGAGAGCTTTTAAACCTATTTAAGATCTTTCTGTTTAACCAGAAACAGCTCTGAAGTCGCTAGCGCTAAACCCACCAGACTCCATTTAAAAAAGCAATACTTTTAGCGTGTATAGGGCCAATATTTTCACATGTAAATGGGTAAACTATGTGTTTATTTCAACCAAAACTAAAGTTTTGATAGTTGGAAAAGTGGAAAGACGACCCAAAATGTTGTTTCATAGTTTAATTTTGTTTCTGTCGACTTTGAATGAAGTGTGTTTTACGATGCTAAAATTACTTGTTTGTTAGTTTGTTTACATGGAGTCTGGTTGGTTTAAAAAAGGATTTTACTCTTCCTTAGAAATCCTTTACATAATGTTGTCAGACACAAAAACAGGAAAATAGGGTCCAGGTTGAAAAAAACAGTAGTTACCTTTTAAGTACAAAACGACAGAGGGGCCTGGATGCTACATATGCTGATAGTAGCATAAATGCAACTTGTGTCAGCATCACCTTATCCATGGCAGCAAACTCCAGAAGCAATCTGTCAAAGAAAGTGATTTGAAAACATGCCCAGTCAGACTCATGGCAAAAGAGCCTCGTCAGGGAATACCTGTCTACGAGACTATGCAGAGGTAACACAGGGGTATATTTAGAGAATGTTGCTGCTCATGTTCACAGTTGAGGCCGTCGCTATCAGTCAGACCAGATCAAATCAGTGACACTGACAGTTAAGGACTGCTGTGTAAAAGGAAAGTGATTGTTAATGGATTACTTTCCTCAATGGTCTTTAAACGCCGTCAGCAATAAAATAACATATGGGCTCTGACAAAAGGATCAACAAAGACCTGTCACGTGTAGGTGCTGCAATCCTGTAAAAGCACCCACCAATCACTGCCTTGTGGTCCACTTGGAAAGAACCAATGAAATGCCTTCTTTCCCCGCTGCGCGTACTCTGCCCCTCCCGTGTATGTACGAGCTCAGTGCGTGTCGTCGCAATGAGTTAGGGCTTGGTACCGAATTCAATACTTTTGAGGCACCGACCGAATTACCTCTAAAGTATTGAGTATCGAAAAATTACTCGTCATTCAATACCCAATTTCAATACCTTAGGAGTAAATCTCATCAGCGTCATTGAGCCAATAAGCATGCAGCATTCTTTTACCAAGATCTTATATGTCTGCGATTGCCTGTTTAACGTTACATGTCGCAGAGACAGACAGGGCTCACGTAGTAGGAGCTGAAACATAAATAAAAAGACTTGTGCCATGATGTGTAATGTCGTAATTTCTTTTTGTTTTATAAAATTGGTATCAAAAAAAGTATCATTTAGGAACCGGTATTGAAGTATTGGCATTGGTACCTGGATTGAATATTTTTTTAACCATACCCAGCCCTACTAACAGTAGTCATGTTTGTTTTAAACATTCGGTATGATAATATATGAATGAGACATGAAACTAAATTGCGGTCCTTTCCTCGCTCTGCTCTGAAGCAGCGATGCTTGTGCGAGTGTTAGCTTCATCAGACGAGACGAGACTACATATGTTCGTCTACGACCTTTTTTTCCATGACTAAGACGAGACGATGACGAGACTGCACCAATGTCCAAAAATGCTGACTAAGACTAAATTAACGTGCATTATTGTTGACAAAAAAAGACAAGACTAAAATGTTTTGCATAAAATAAAAAGTAAGATAAAATCTCGCTTCATTTTTGTTTACAATCGCCTCTACTTTTCCATCATGAGATAGAATATTCAGCTGTTACTAGGGTTGGGTACCGAGACCGGGTGCTAATGCGGCACCGGTGCCTTAACAACCGTTATCTACCGGACCGAATAGCAACGCGGATTTCGGTGCCTCATTTTGGTGCCACTTAAATGCCTGCGCTTCTCTCTGATGCTCCTAAACGGACGTTAGAGGCAACTGAAACACCGCCGCATGTCACGCTAGTTAACACTATACTTGGCAGCAGGTAACGTTTGCCTACCATTAGCTAGTTAACACTATACTTGGCAGCAGATAACGTTAGCCTACTGTTAGCTAGTTAACACTACACTTGGCAGCAGGTAATGTTAGCCTACCGTTAGCTAGTTAACACTATACTTGGCAGCAGGCTACCTTTAGCTAGCAGCTGGAGTAAACATGGTTAAAATGCTGACAGTTAAACTGTTTAAAAGTTTGTCTGTATTTCTCTGTAGAGGATTCCAACAGGGGGACGTACGACAGTGTCTGCCGTTGTCTGAAAAACAACACAGATGTTGCATTCACTTGAAACTCGCCTCGCCAGCCTCGTGCTGCATTCAAAGTTATTGTAAAATACCTTTTTCCCATCCAGTGGTTGTTTTTGTTGTGTCGCATTTTACGTACAATGATAGTGACAAAAAATCTGAATGTGTCATTATAACTATTTGACTGAAATGGTTATCAGAATTAATCTGAGAAATAATTTATTTAAAGAAAGATGAAAATGTTTTTGACTAAAACTTGACTAAGATATATTGAGTTTTATTTTGACTAAAACTAGACTAAAATGACAGACCTTTAGTCAACTAAAACTTGACTAACACAAAAAAGATATGTGAATGACTAAATATGACTAAAACATTAAAAAAAAGGACATTTGGCACAAGACTAAGACTAAATAAAAAATAGGTGACAAAATTAACACTAGCTTGTGCACGTCTGTGCGTGGGACGGAGCCCCGAGGATGATGCTACTCTCAAACCTTGCTAGCTTTTCCCCATAACCAACCCTGCCTTTAATGAGAGTATCAGGTTGTTACTGCAGTAACTTCCAACACTGATCAGCAGACTACTAGAAACTACAGAAAGAAAATACAAGTATAAAGCTGAAGCCACTGTAGTAGTTTCTATCTGCTTATCCTGTTTGTTCCAGGTTTATTATCATTTTAAACAGCAGGTAAAGCAATGCTATTTGGCAGCTAACACGCTAATCCTGTGCATTGGCCCTTAAAGGCAGCACATAAACCGAATTTTTACAGTTACGGATGACAACTGATCTTCTCTAATGGCAGAAATCCCAGATCACAACTGCTTCTAAAATCTAACCGATCCTGAGGCCAAATGGTATCCAGCCACTGAATGTCAGCCAAATCTGTTTGCTTTGTTACTTTCTCACATTTCATGTTTTTACGCCATAGGCTTGATTACGCTAAACAGAATCAAACTTGGCACATTTGCACTGGAGGAAGTGTGGGTTTACAACTAAATTCAGTGCGGTATGTGTCTTCAAGCTGGTCGGCCAAAGAGCCAAACTCTTTTGATACTTCACACAACCCTTGTTCATTCCCTCCCTCCATTGCATCCCTGCTGACACACTTGGCTGAAGTTTGGACAGCTGAGTACATTTCTTCTATTCTCTGAGATTTACACTAGTTCACACAGCCAAAATATATTAATGCTTATTTATGCTTAAAGAATATAAACCCAGCAGGTCTTTTTTTTAATCTTTGGGAATTATTTCATTTCATTTATTTGTTTATTTGACAGGGGCAGTGCTCATTAATCAACAGCAAAGTAACTGTAAATGAGCCAGAGTTTGCTCAGCAGGCTAATTTTCATCAGTTGTCCCTGGCCAGTTTTAGTCCCTGGCCATTAGTCAGTTTGGTGTGCCTCCAGACAGAACCGGAATTTTGTGAAGCTGCATTTAGATACTACGCACAGATGGAACCAACTTTGTCATGATGGTAAATTCCAACGTTAGAACTAAATAAAATAAAAACTCCCATACCTCAATGTGCGAATGGTGCTATACAAATAAATGTTGACCAAATGTTGGCTGTTTTCTTGTGGTTTGGAAGAGCCAGTGAGTTGCATCCTGTCCTCGTTATAGCTCTCACGTTCCAGTGAGTGCATCGACATGTCCCTGCAGGGACATACAGTAATCCACAGCAGTGTGACAGATTTTCAAGAACAGGTCACATTCAGCTGCATGCTGTCAGCCTGAGAAAACAGACAGAAACGCACAAGAGATAGCAATAACTTGACTGCTTTTTTCAGGTCAACTAACAAATAGACTATTTCTCCTGAATGCTCACACATGACAGAGAGAAGTGCAACCAGAAACGACATTTTGTTTCTTAATAAGACATGAGGTTTCTCAGGTGCACATGGAGAAGCCCAGCACTACTTGTCCCATTACTCCTTTACCACACAGTGTCACTCTGAATTAATGTCACTATTGCAGCTGTGGAGGCCTCTCTGTATTAAGGGAAGGGTATAAATAAAGCAGTAAACTGTGGCAGGAAAAATCCTCCCCTATGGATGTTGATAGAAGCATTACTGTCAGATGTTGGGTTAAATTATGAGCAGAGTAGCTGTAACTAAAGCAATCTAATCTAAGTAAGACACATATGATTCCATGCTGCCGCCCTCCTCAAAGCTAAGATGGAAGTAGTACATATATATTTATATTTTTTTTATCTGCAATTTGGTCTTTCATTCACACAAACTGTGTCTTAGGTAACTGAAAACCCCTGCCAGAGTGAAGATGCTCAAAAAGCTTTTTTAGTGTTGTCGTGTTGATGGGGAAAACAGTGTTTATGTCTTATGACTTTAGTACACCTTGGTACACGCCTTAGAACACCTCAGTCATCACTATATTGTTTCTCTCCATCTAACGCTTTTGTATTGGAGTGTAATTGGCACTGCAGCCTCTCAGGAACATTAGTGAGGCAATAGACCTTTAGTTATGTTATTATGAGGATACATTTACAGCATAATTTCATGATCAACAGCAGTAGTGCAATAAGAACAATCATAAGCCAATAAAAAAGAAAACAACAAAGTTTGAGAAACAATGATTATTATTTTAACCAGTTTAATTTTAAAACACTATCACTTTTACATTCCAATACATTGCTGTGTACCACTTGTTAACCAGGTTCAAAGGGACATTCATCTTAACATCCAAAAATGAAATGATCTCCCCTCTAAGTCTACCTCAATATGCCCATGATTAGTCTTGAGAAATGCACAACTGAACAGATGCCTTACTAACACTCTACTGCGTTTAAACTGTATGCAGTCAGTCAGAGTCTCTCTTAAATAGGCCTGGCAAACTCGATTCCTTTTTAGGATTCAGGTTATTCTGAGTCACTCACTAAACTGATCCGGGTTGTGCGAGTCACTTGAATCACTTGAGTCAGTATTGTATGCTACATCCAAGGCGAGCTTTTGATTTGGATAAAATGCCATGTTTTCATTTAGAATCTTTTAATTTTATTTGAAAAAAATATCCATAAATATAAATGGTCTGAAAGAAAACCGAATATTCATTTAAAAATGACATGGAATTATATTTTTTAACTTTAATAGGACTGACAAATAAGAAAGCCATCTGGACTCTGAACATTTACAATGACTTAAAATCTCTTTAATGTAAATTCCATGCGGCCCTTTTTCATGTATGCACTGTATGCATTTAATGTTTTAAATGTGTATGTGCATCTCGAGGATAAGCTGCCCTCGCTCGCTGCTCGCTCATCTGAATCAGATCCACTCATGACAACGTAGCCGGCTGATTCAGTTGATTCGCGGGATTTACTGACTCCCGCGAGAACTCACGAGTCATCAACAACTCATGAGTCATCGAGGGCTCGTGAGTTGTCGACAACTCATGAGTTGTCTGCGAGCCAAGCTGAGGCGAGCTTGTAATGTTTCAGACTGTCTGCTCAACCTGATTGCATTTAGCATACTACATTAAACACCAAACCTACAGTAGGCTTTGCTAGGCTACGTGCAGAACATTGTATGTGAGTTCTCGAGTGAATCCCACGGTCTGCGAGCTTCCGGCTCTGAGTCTGCTGGTCGGGACTGTCTCTCTGCTCACTCAGGTGCTTGAGTTGACTTGTGGAGTTGCTGTTAACTACGAAATTGTAAGTTATAAAGCTTTTTGCAGCTAAGATGGCTAGGAATAGTAGAAGCTAATGTTGCAAGAGGTTTGTGTGTGCCGCTGTTATCATGTTAGATTGAATTGTAGTAGGACTCAACTGAACCAGGTTAATGTTGCTAGAGACTCGTGATTCGTGAGTCAATTTAAAGACTTGGGTTAAAGATCCGAGTGAATCACAACTCGAACAGGTCTACTCTTAAACCATCTTATCAGGCTGAAAGTAACTCGTATCTCACAGCTGAAGTCATTTGGAGCAGGTCATCAATAAAAGCAGACAGCTCAATCCGTCAAGAAGCGCACGCATTTCACAGGCCTGTGATTTTAAGTCGTTCTGTCTGAGACCCCAGAGAAGATCACGCTCATCACCTCCACACAACTTTAACTCCCTGCTTAAAAAATTGTGTCAGGCTCTGTCTGAGTGTTAATGTCTGTGAGAGAGAGCTGGATATTTAAAACAACAACTGTGCCTGGTCGACACTTCACCCATCTGGTGCAGAAGGACCGCGACGGACGGCTGTAACAAATGTGCCCACGCTGCGGCTGTCAAGCAACTGCCAGGTTAATTGATAATTTTCAATTAGTCCAATATTAAGCACATGTAGCTACAACCTTTAAATGCTGGATTTCTACACTGACTGCATCAGATTGAGCTGACAAGGCTTGTCCAATGCATCTGAGAATCCCTTTCCTTCTGCCGAAAGGAAAGAACAGGTGTATCCGTCAAACCAAAGCGCATCGATTAATTGCTCCATAGGGCATCCAAGCGATCCTCCTCCACTTGTGAAGTCACATTGCCCCAATATATTCACCAGGTGTTTGGGTTCAGGTGATCAGTTGGTTGGTTCTCATGAGCAAGAGAAAGTTAAAAAGGCTGAAGCAATATTAAAGATGTGTGCACTGAGAACCTTCGCCAGCTACCTCGTGCTCCTGCTTGCTCTGCTGCTGTTCCACCCTCACCAGTCAAGATGGCTCTGATCAATGCACCGTCTATTGGAAACAAGTCATTCATCCTCAATGACCTATTTTTTTATATTTAATGAAAGCAAGGACTTCTTTTTCTGACAGAACATGGCAGCAAAATATGGATTACTCTCACTTGATTGAGCTCTGTCCTGCTGCTTGCTCTTTTATCAGTAGACCCAGGCAAATAGGCCGTGGAGGTGGACTTGCCACTGTGTTTAGAAACAAGTTTACATGCCAACTGGTGAGCATCCAGCCTTACTTGTCTTTTGAACTGCAAGTGTGCAGAGTTGGACGGCTAAATCCTAGGTATTGTATTTTGATTTACAGATGTCCAGGCCCAAAAGGCTCACTTTTATCAGATTTTGCAGACCTATTATTATCGTTTATAAAGCTGGACAAGGTACTAATGGTTAGGGACTTTAATCTTCATATTGTTTACTCTACAACAGGGGTGGCTAACCAGTCCAGCATAAAGAGCCCAAAAAAAACCTGCACCCTAGCAAAGAGCCACACAACACATGCACACCCACACTACAACAGCGGCTTACAGTTCTAATGACAGTCATAATACAAAGCAGAACAGTTTTATAGGTTTCTTTCTTATCTAGACTGACTCAGTGGGAAACTTGGCAGTCTTTGTTATCCACGAGCCCTTTCAGGTCTGGCTTGTACTCAGTTGTGGCCACTTTCGAGCAACTCTTTCACGTGTGTGCGGTAAGAACAGAACGATGTTTTGACTTTACTTGTTTTAGTGTAGAAAACACTGATTCACAGACATACGTTGCTGCAAACATTGACATTAGCTTGAGTGCAGCCTGTTTAACATTGGGATATCTGTCTGTGGGCACTGTTTTCCAGAACTCTGTGGTTCCTTCTCTCAACACAGATTTAAGTCTGTCATCCTCACAAAGTTCAATCATCTCCAACTGGGACGCTGCTTCATTTGTCACTAAAGGGGCTTTTAAACAGTCAGATTCAGCAGTGAAAGGGTTAATGAGGAAGGTGATCTGTGGCCGTTTTTCCCTCAGGTTGCAGAATCTGTCCTCAAAACTCTGCTGCAGATTTTCAACCAGTGTTGCATAGTGTGCAGTGCTCCTTTGTAAGACCTCAGCTGCTCCTCCACTTGCCTTCAACAAGGATGGGAAATGTGTGAGCTCTCTCTTTTGAAGATGGGTCTGGAATAGCTTGAGCTTGTTGACAAATGTGAAAACACTTTGCACCAGGTCAGGCAGCATTTTTAACTTTCCTTGCAGATCTACATTCAGTTTGTTCAGATGATGCAGCATGTCGACCAGAAACCCCAAATCTGAAATCCACTGGGGGTCATGTAGCTGAGGATATTCCTTATGTTTCTCTCCCAGAAACAGCTTCACTGGGTTCAACATTTCAAAAAAACGGGAAAGCATGTTACCTCTTGAAAGCCATCTCACAGTGCAGTGGAAAAGCAGATCACTGGGAAGATCCTCATCAAGTTCAGCTATGAGGTTTTTGAACTGTCTGTGATTGAGAGCATGAGTGCGAATAAAATTCACAATTTCTAGCACTGGTTTCATGACGTGGTCCAAGTTCAGCTTCTTAGACACCAGATGCTCTTGATGGATAATGCAGTGAAATGTCCAAAAATCCGGGAAACGGTCATCAGCTTTACACAGCCCAACAAGGCCATTTGCAGCTCCTAACATAGCTGGCGCACCGTCTGTGGCTATTGCTGTCAGTTTTGACAACTGCAAATTTGCCTTCTCAGCAACAGTCATGAGTGTCTCTTTCAGGTCGACGCCACGGGTCCTGTCTTTTAACGGCACAATGTCAAGGAGCTCTTCCTTAATGGTGCAGTCTTCTGACACAGACCGTACAAATATTGCCAACTGAGGCTTATCTTGAATGTCACAACTCTCATCCAAAGCAATGCTGAAATACAGGCATTTCTCAAGGTCCGTATGTAACTGTGTTTCAATGGACTTGTTAATATCCGATATTCTCTCTTCAACTGTGTGCCGTGACAGCTGCAGGTCTGACACAGACCGCTTTAAATTGTCATTTTCAGGCGCGAGGATAGCAACAACATCTTTGAGACATGTCTTCACAAAGTCCCCTTCACTGTATGGCTTTTTGGCACGAGCAATGTTCCATGCTACCTGATATGATGCTAACGTGACCGTCTCGGAGTGCTTCGCGAATTTTCGAAAAAGCTGAGTCTGCTTCTCTGACTGCCGTTTCAACGCGTTTACCTTATGCTTGCGAAGTTCACTGCCTTTGGGGAAATCCCGGGCGATGTTAGCATGGAGTGAGGTGAAATGGCGCTCCAGGTTTGATGCTTTAAAATGCGATAGCGAAGTCTCGCAAATCAAGCAGAAAGGCTTCTCATTTCGTTCCACAAAAAAATACAGTTCCTCCCACTCAGATAAAAATGTCCTGTGCTCCTCTTCATATTTGCGCTTAGCTTTACTTTTCCCAACTGACTTTGCCATTATTCACTTACTCACTAGCAGCACCTACCCTGCATTGTCAATACACGATATACAGCTAGCTACGGCAACACCACTTAAACAAACCACATAGTTACCGTCCTTACCGACCGACGCAATACGAAACGCGAAAGGATCCATATATAAATATACACAGTATATATTTTTTTTAACCCAGTGCCCAGCCGCTCAGTAAGAGCCTCACAGGAGCAGGCCAAGAGCCGCATGCGGCTCACGAGCCGCAGGTTCGCCACCCCTGCTCTACAAGTACTTATGCCACTGATTTCCTCAATCTTACTGAGTCTTTTCATTTTAAGCAGCACATATCTCAAGTCAAGTCAAGTGGGGTATATTTGCATTTCAGCCATATACACTGTATATAGTGAAACGAAACAACGTTTCACCATGGATCAAGTGGTGTTACACATTTAAAATATAGAAAAAATGACATTATATAAAAACGACGTTCGAGACAGGCTACATTTTGTGCACACACATTATAGACTATACATAAAGTGCAATTACTACTTAAAGTAGAGCATTTAAGACAGACAAGGGACAGGAAAGACAACAGACAACAAAAGACAGGGCATAAGTGGACTTTTAGCAGTGCACTGATTGTTGTAAGTTAGGTTCACAGTGTGGTATGAAGGTAGAATATTTAGAATTTTAGCAGCAGAAACAAAAAGTGCAGGAATGCAATATCTGGCCCCACACATGGTGGGCATAACTTGAACCTTGCTTTTACACATGGTATAGATATTGGATCTGTTAGCCCTAAGGACTTATATATCAGTGACCACAACTGTAACAGAAATGAAACTGGCTCTGTCACTCATTTTGATGTTATTGTCCCCGGTACCATAGAAAGTGATGTAACAGGCCAACAAGGACTGCAAAGTCTAGAATCACAAAAACGAAATTTAGTAAAACTTTTGGAAATTTCTATTTACAGGAACCAGCATTTTACAATTACCAGTGTCAAACAAACTATGAAAGTCAAAGCATAATCAGGACAAGAAGGCATTACAGGTAATAAAGCTGAGGGAGAAAGTGATGAAAACAGCAGTAGTTTGATGAAAAGGGATAGATGATAAATGTGATAAACTAGCACGCAAATAGAAAACGGAGTGATCAGTTGTTGTCAGAAACTGATTGAAACAGTTTTCTCATTTGAAGGCATGAATGACAGAATCACACGGATGAGATCTGAATGATAAAATGAGTCTTTTTATTTTATCAACTTTGTGTCTTTCTTTAGTTTTTTTGCTTCTCTGGTGCTCATATTTGGATCAAAAACTGAGTTACGCATTTTATGTGATCGTTAAGCTAATTCTCATTAAGATTTCCCATTAGATATGTAACATTCTCTCAGATTTCTGAATCAAATTGTCTTTACATTTAATAAAGACAAAGAAAGTCAAAGGTTGAGAAACTCTTATAAACATGGTTTGAAGTTGTGAGATATTGCTGAGTCATGTTTAAACATTGTGTGTAAAAACCAGCTGTGATTAATGTCCAAGGGCGGTCCTCCAACAAAGGTTGGATAATCAACCCTGAATGGGGTGAAATAACTGTATGGCTCAAATGGAAAATGCAGCATAATGTATATTTTCACAGCATAAGTTCAATACAACAATGGGGTCTTTTCTTTGAACGAAATACTGGAAAACGTATTCATCAATAAATTCTTACTGCTCTTACAGCATTAAGAAAACACTCCCTATGAAAGTTTCAAATTCAAAGCCAGGCAAGAAAATACTTTAACCAATGCAATGGTTTTAAATGGAAACATCTGTTCAGGAATAAACAGAACAAGAAATTGGCAAAAAAAAATTAATTAGTGCATAACAACAACACAACTGATGTCCCTGTACTGGATGAGGTGTTTAGTTTGCATCAATTGCATATTAAAGGGGAACTATTATATAGGATTTCCAGGTTCATACTTGTATTTTGTGTTTGTACTAGCATATGTTTACATGCTTTAATGTTTAAAAAACACTTTATTTTTCTCATACTGCCCACGGCTGCTGGAGCGCCTGTCTCTTCCCCCTCCCGAAAGGCCCAGTCTGCTCTGATTGACCAAATTCCGTATCAGCGTTACTGTTGTTGCTGACTGTCTCCGTGCAGCCGGTGGCTTCAATGGAGCATACAGCAGCACTTTCTACTAAAGAAAAAATAATAACAAAGGCAACAGTAAAGGCTTATAACGAATATCAAACAACCGGACACGTTTCAGCAGCAGTGTGACCCGAGATTGGGAAGAAATTAACAACATTGGCAGCCCAGATTACAGATTTCCCTGGCGTTAGCACGCAGCTACTAAAGTTAGCAGTGCACAGTAATAGAATATAGCACCACTTCCTAGGTCTATAGATAAAGGCTTCTGAACCAAATACTACCCAACTGGACATGTTTTAACAGTAATGTGACCCGAAATTGGGGAGAAATTAAAGATTACATCTTTCACTGCCAATAGCATGTAGCTACAATGTTTACTACGCATTAGCTTAAAAAAAGAAAGACAAAAAAAGCACTCCAGTCCTGCCTACCTGGAGCAGATGACTGTCACACAACATGAAAATTGCCAAAATTAACTCAGATAAAGCGCACAACTAACTCACTCCAAAGCATCACTGCACTTTCTATTTGGATCACCCACAGCATAGTCTATATCGATGACGTCTCACTACCCAGGATTGTTCAGGTGCAGCCAGAAATTCCACCGGATGTCCCTCATTTTCGGCCGGATGTCCCGTTACCTTCTGCTATTCTACTATGGTTAACTGCTCCTCAGATCTCTGCAGGGTAAATCCAGACAGCTAGCTAGACTATCTGTCCAATCTGAGTTTTCTGTTGCACAACTAAAACAACTTTTGAACGTACACACGTTCCACCAAAACAAGTTCCTTCCCGAGGCTATTTTGCATAGGCACTGTTGCTCTGTCTGGCGCTTAGCGCCGCCCAAGACGATTGTGATTGGTTTAAAGAAATGCCAATAAACCAGAGCATGTTATTCTCCCATCCCGGAATGCGTGTGGACTAGCCAGAGCCTACTCCTCAGCGCTATGGAGGAAGGTCTGGACATGCGAGACTAGCCACAGCATGATTCAATTCAGTTTATTTAAGAAGAGGACAGTAATGGTGTCTTGATAGTTCACCTGGGTGAGTGTGCGCCCCATGTACAGAGGCTCAATCCTTGCCACAGCGGCTGCGGGTTCAATTCAGACACGCGGCTCTTTGGTGCATGTCATTCTCCCTCTCTCTCCCCCTTTACTGTCTTCAGCTGTCCTATGTAATGAAGGCCTAAAACGCCCCAAAAATGTATCTAAAAAAAAAAAGAGGGGTGACAATGCAAATTAATTAAACGCATTACTGTATTAAACATGGATTAAAAATGCCAGAATTAGCCAAAAGGCCAATTTTTATCAGTCGTCCCCTGGTCTCGATTTTTAAGACGTCTTTTTAAAATGAAAATAAACAAGAAAGATAGACAACACAAGCACAGCAGAAAGCACAAAACAGAGCAGGGTACAAGGTAACACAACAGAGCATAGAGTACAAAGATTAGAAAAGACAAAGCTGTTGATGCAGGGAACTGTAGTGGCAAAACTCAAACTGTGGATGTCATGCAGTTGTTGGGTTGGTGCCCCTCTGTAATGCTCATCCATCAGGTTGATCCTGGCAGCGAGGGAGAACGGAGAGGAAACGACAAGACACGCAAACAGTCGTCATGGGACGAAGACATTTTCTTATTGCTTAAATGACTTTCCACATGTGCTCCTGGGGCAAACATGCAATTCATGACAATATAACAGTCTAAACTTCATTTGCGAACAGTAACCGGAGAAAGCCTGCTGGAGGCAGTCCACAGGGCACTTCGCATCACTCACTGCAATGCTGTCTCAATTTAAATATTGATTTAATTAATTTAATAACTAAACTATTGTTTAGGGAAAGTCTGCAAACAAGCCCATTAATAAAAGTCTGTAACTCCATGCAAATATTATGATTTTTTAATATACTGACTCATATTTTGCCCTAAAGTCTTTGACCAAAAATCTCTCATGATGCGTGAAATTTAAATCGCTCTTCAAATTGACCCTACAAAGAACTGGCACTGTGATTCCTCTGTGAGAGGAAAAAAAAAGAAGGGAAGAGCGAAAGTGAACAGATTGGTAATTAACTCGGCTGTCAAACCAAGCTATTAGGACCCACACTTTAGACACCAGCACTCCTCTGCATAAACACAATATAAGACAACATTCATTATGTTTATAACGCTGATTCAAATTTGATTTAATCTGATTTGAAGTTCTCCATTAAACCTCCCAAAATGGAGAGGGTTTTTGGGGGTTTATAGCTTGGCTGTGGGGCATGAAATGAGACTTTAAGCACTAACCACTTTGGAAAGGTCAAAGTCTCCAGAGAGGCATTATTGCTTTTTGTATTAAGCCCAAAGGTGTGTGTGAGCTGGATTTGTTTGACTTTAAAAGAGGTCATACAGTATTATGTAATTTAAACTAACTTTGTGTGCAGAAATTCTCTCAGGAGGGTCTGGCTAGTCCACACAGCATTCAGGGATGGGAGAAAAACATGCTCTGGTTGATTGGCATTTCTTTAAACCAATCACAATCGTCATGGGCGGTGCTAGGCACCGGACGCAATAACAGTGACTCTGCAAAATAGCCTCGGGAAGGAACTGGTTTTGGTGGAACATGGGTATGTTCAAAAGTTGTTTTAGTCGTGCAACATAAAACTGAGATTGGACAGATAGTCTAGCTAGCTGTCTGGATTTACCCTGCAGAGATCTGAGGAACAGTTAACCATAGTCCTCACAAATCCACCAGATTTTAGTACGGCAACTCAAAGGAAGTGGAAGGTGACGGACATAGGGCCGAAAATGAGGGACATCCGGCGGATCTTCCGGCGTCGCCGGAGCAATCCCCTAAATGAATCGTCGCCGATATAGACTACCATCTAGGGCATCTAGACCATTGAGAGTGTTGCTGCCAGGGGTGGGAGTGTGTGTGCAGGTCCCTCAGCAAAGATAAATAAATCTGAATTTACTTTCACTCTGCCCTGCGTGAATGGAGCAGTAGCTGCTTACAGACACAGACATTAAACTCCTGATCTGTTGCTCGTTTAAAAAAGAGTAAAAAAATAGGGAGATTAGAAATTTTTTTTTTTTTCAAAAAAAAAAATGCTTTTTTGTGTTTTGGAGGGTTTTTCCCTCCTTTGGGCTTCAGGCCAAATACGCTCCATGCATCACAGGCTGACAATTTATTCCATGCATTTCCACCTAACTCAGTGCAACTCAGTGCAACTATTTCATGGTGGCTTCTGCTGCCCTGATGGACTTACACCTGTACGGCTTCCAGCTACAGCGTGACACACAACCTGAATATCATGGCAAAAATGTAAATATGGAAGGTATGGCTCGCTATCTATCCCACATCCTCAAACTGAATAAGATTACACTCTGCTTGTGGCTTAAAAACCCAAAAGTTTCATGATGACTTATTAAAAAAAAAAAGAAATCTTTCTACAGAGCGGTTTGCAATGTTTTATATTGCTTTGGAATTTGGGGATGTAAACTGAGCTGTAGGGTAGTTTCTGGTGATGATGACAAGAGTGATGGTTGGTAATGAGTGTGGGCCACAGGGCTGGACTAAAAAGGCTGAAAACAGCCCCCGTGCTCAGAGAGTCTAAGAATCTTTGGAAAGCCGGAAAATAACTCTCTGCAGTGTGCAGTTTGAAGGATTGTTTGACTGTTAAAAAAACAGACCAAATTGGTTTTAGTCTCATAGGATTGAGACATTACTCTATTGTGAAAGAACAAAACACAAGCAAGGTGCTTCATATAAAATCATAGACCAGAAACAAAGTTAAAATTTACTGAAACTTTAGCGCATAACTTTTTGATATTAAAGGTCCCATGACATGGTGCTCTTTGGATGCTTTTATATAGGCCTTAGTGGTCCTCTAATACTGTATCTGAAGTCTCTTTTATATAGACCTTAGTGGTCCCCTAATACTGTATCTGAAGTTGCTTTTATATAGACCTTAGTGGTCCCCTAATACTGTATCTGAAGTCTCTTTTATATAGACCTTAGTGGTCCCCTAATACTGTATCTGAAGTCTCTTTTATATAGACCTTAGTGGTCCCCTAATACTGTATCTGAAGTTGCTTTTATATAGACCTTAGTGGTCCCTAATACTCTATCTGAAGTCTCTTTTATATAGGCCTTAGTGGTCCCCTAATACTGTATCTGAAGTCTCTTTTATATAGACCTTAGTGGTCCCCTAATACTGTATCTGAAGTCTCTTTTATATAGACCTTAGTGGTCCCCTAATACTGTATCTGAAGTATCTTTTATATAGACCTTAGTGGTCCCCTAATACTCTATCTGAAGTCTCTTTCCCGAAATTCAGCCTTGGTGCAGAATTACAGCCACTAGAGCCAGTCCCACAATGAGCTTTTCTTAGGATGTGCCATTTCTGTGTCTGTAGCTATTGAGGAGGAGAGAGGGGGGGCAAGGTGGAGGGTGGGGGTGTGGCCTTGACCAACTGCTACTTTGCTCGTTTGAAAGCCATGATGTCTCTCTCTTTCTCATGGGTGGGCCAAATTCTAAGAGGTAAGTTAGGTTAAGAGGTAGGGTTAAGGTTAAGAGGTAACCTTGCTCCTTATGACCTCATAAGGAGAAGATTCCAGATCGGCCCATCTGAGCTTTCATTTTCTCAAAGGCAGAGCAGGATACCCAGGGCTCGGGTTTACACCTATCACCATTTCTAGCCACTGGGGGACCATAGGCAGGCTGGGGGAACGCATATTAATGTTAAAAAACCTCATCAAGTGAAAGTTTCATGCCATGGGACCTTTAAGAAGCTTTGCATCAACTCATTTGGAAATGGCTTGAATGTAACGGACATTGATGTATAAAAAAATAAAATAGTGTGCAACAAGTGTGCAGACTAACCAGCTTGTTGAATAGAGAGAAATTTTCACGTCAAGGGACCTTTAATAAACGTCCGTTACATTCAAGCCATCACCAAATGAGTTGCTACAAAGCTAATTAAGACCACACAACTCTCTCTGGATTTCTCAGTACAACTGTGTTCAGAAGATTGAGGCGCTCGGCGCACAGAAGCTCGAGTGAAAATAATGACCTCTTCTGAAAAGTCCATCATGTTTTTTTAATCCTCCATGTCCTCCTTGGTTACTAGCAACTGCGTGGAAGAGATCTTCGCGATCATGGATGGCTTGTATCATGTGGACGCGCCAACAGTTTTGTTGTCATTACTAGGAATTCCTCACGGGGGAAAGAAAGAAACTACGCGCTATAGCTTTAAGAAATGGGAGGTTAGGTTAGCTAACTCACCCAGTAAGAGCGTGCGCTCCATGTTGGCTGAGTCCTGCAGCGTCCTGGGTTCGAATCTGACCTGCGGCCCTTTGCTGCGTCATCCCCAACTCTTTCCCCCTTTCATGTCTATCCACTGTCACTATAATAAAGGGAAAAGCCCCAAAAAATAATCTTAAAAAAAGAAAGAAATGGGAGGTTAAAAAAATTACAAACGTGACAGTAACTTTGCACCCCAGTGGTCTCCAAACGGCTAAATTAAATACATTTCCGTACCAAAATCCCTTGAATGTTATGTTAATAATCTACACAGGATTGTCATTTTCTGACTAATTCAAACGGACATTTACATTTAATTTGAGGAAATGAGGTGAATCTCTTGTGTTTCAGCCAGTGCAGATTGGATTCTCTTCTCCGGTGAAGCCCCACTTGATGAATTAGGCAGATTTTGGCAGCATTAACATTTTGCCGTGGGACTATACAGTGAAAAAGGGCCCAGCTGAGAGAAACTGGCAGAATCACAGAAATGCTGATGAGATGAAGCGTCCCTGGGAAAATTAAGTTGATGAAGTAAAGTGGTGAAAATGTAAAAAAAAAAATATATATAATGACTTGGGCATAGAGGAGTGTCAATTATCCATCTGTTCTCTCTTTTCAAGTATCCATCTGTTCTCTCTTCTCCTCTCACACCGTCTCCTGTTCATTATACACTTCTTTTCCCAATGCCACTTCACTCTTTCGTCCACTCCCTCATTATTCTGCTGGAGCCATATTCATAGCCTCTCTTCTCCCCTTCGACCATCCCTTTCCCATTACCGGGATTATTTTTGGATGTCAGGAGGCCCAATGGGACGTCTGAGGTTTAGGCTCAGAGTCCAGCTGAGAATGAGAAAGACAAAGAGGAGGACGAGGGCACAGAGGAGGACGGGGATGGACTAGATAATGAGATTGATGCCATGAGAAGAGGATGCAGTTGGCCTAATGGGATGATCAGTGATCTAAGGGAAAAGTAGGACGCGCTAATGATGAGAAATGGTGTTAATTCAATCTTAATGGAAGGGGAGGAGACAAAAAAAACACGTCTGCTGTTCTCTTGTGTCCTCTCTTTATCTGGTCTTTCTTTCTCTCACACATTGACACAAAATCACTAAGTCTTGTGTATCTTTTTCTGTTTTCATATGTTGAGCGTATGTTTTTCTTTTCCTTGTATTTATGTAAATAGAATATCTTTGGGTTAGTGACATAACAGGCACACATCAGACATCACCTCTGACTCTTGGAAATGTAGTTTCCCTTCTTAATACAGGTAGGCCTATCAAAGATTCAGACCATCATCCTCACATACAAAATATGACATGGAAGGCAAAACGAGTTTGGACACATATTTGAGTAACAAAAGGTAAAATGCGTCTTTACTTGAAATACTCTGAGCTGTGAGTGAAAATCAGGCAGGCAAACAGCGAGGTCTGGCCAATCCAACAAGGGCTCAGCAGGTAGGGAGGCAAACTGAGCTAGAGGTCAAAACCAGGAGGGAATGAGGCCCAGAGAGCAGAAAACAGACAATCTGTCAAAGTCTCTGAGGAACTGGGGACCACACACTCACTTTTAACCCTTGTGTTGTCTTTGGGTCGATATTTGACCCGTTTCCTAAACGTCTATATAAGAAAAATGGGTTTCTTTTTAACGACCTCATTTTGATTACCCCAAAAATAACACGGAGGGATGATTCCACTCAACGTGCTTCACAGAAGATTGGATCTCTACTTTCATTGAATTTGGGGTGTTGACCCTTCTGTGATTGTCCTTCCTTTAATATTAGTCTAAATTAGGGATGGGCTATATAGACGATATGCAATATAAACGATACAAAATTGGCCTAAGATAGAGATTTTAATTATATTTCACTATCGCGATAAATTATGTTGATGACGCAATCTACCCACGAAGTTTAGAGCCACGAGCTGCAACGCGTCATCGTCATCTTGAGTAAACATGACTAAAAGCGAAACAAGGAGCTGGTGAAAAAGACCGGTGCAACATCCATTATTTGGACTTGGTTTGGACTTGGTGTGTGCGCGCGCGCTCTCAAATGCGTTACATTAGGCTGCAGGTAAGAAACTTTGTTTGAAATATGTTTTTATTTAAAGTATCTGTGGATCTTTGCCTAATACTGAAAGTATTTCCAGTACAGTGTCTGTTCCTTAACTAAACAGACACCAGGTTTTCCTGTTCTCTGCATCTTGGGTGGCATTTAAGAACCAAGGACTTAAACTTACTAAGTCTAGTGCCTTTTAGAATGGTTTGCACTAAAGAGAAGACACCCAATACTTTAAGCTTTTTCTTTGTCAAAGTCTCTGCAACTAGTGTACTTGAATTTTATTTATCTGCAACATTATGTTGTATAATTACAGTTTTGAACAATAAATGTTCTCAAAACTACATACTATGTTTCTTTCTCTTTAAAAAAAAATATATATATACATTTAGCAGTTTGGTTTTCCTTAGGGTCTATGTAACCTGGTCTGAAATGGTTATATTATAATTTATATATCGCAATATATATCGTTATCGCAAGAGGCTGTAATGTATATCGCAATATGGATTTTAGGCCATATTGCCCATCCCTAGTCTAAATAATTAATTTTTCAGCTTTTTTAACTCAAGGATTAGGTATCATTTCCTTAATAAATGAGGTTTATTGACCATGAAATCCAAAAAGTTTAAAACTAGTAATGAGTTAGTGTTAGTGGTGTTTATATATGATAGTGAAAAGAAGGGTAAAACGCCAAAAAAAACGCCAAAAACATTGAAAAAAGTGCCTAGAAAAAAGGGACAAAAGCATCAACAAGTGCATGGTTCAATGGAAGACAACACAGGGGTTAAACAGATAATGCCATATTCATTAAAGTTGCCTCAAACTGCTAGCCTTGAGCGTACTGTACAAGGGGGTCTGGTGCCATCCCAGTCACTCGTTGTTGGTTGACTAATGCGTTGTAGACATCCATGTTTAACAGAAAGGAGCAAAAGTGTGTGTGTGTGTGTGTGTGTGTGTGTGTGTGTGTGTGTGTGTGTGTGTGTGTGTGTGTGTGTAGCACAAGGCGGAGCTCTCGGTACACAGCAGGATATGTGTCTCTCTTCACTGTGATCCTGCTAAGAGATTATGGGGCCCACACAAAGCTGGCCGCCCACTGTGTTACACACACACACACACACACACACACACACACACACACACACACACACACACACACACACACACACACACCACACAAAGAGAGACACACACACACTCACACAGACAGACAGATAGAAAATGAGTATTTTTTTTATTGTTTCATGTGTGAGTGAACAGTACAGCAGTGGGTGTGTGAGGAATGGCTATCATCATGGGAGAATATTTTTTTGTTGCGTGTGTGTGTGTGTGTATGTATGTGTGTGTGATCTTGTTTAACTACATTCGTGGGGTCCAAAAACCGGGAATACAGTATACTTGTGCGGTCCAGACTGCTTTGTGGGACTTGGTTTTAGGATTAGGGTTAGAGGTAAGGGGCAAGGGAATGCATTATGTCAATGACGGGTCCCCACAAAAATAGTGAGACGCACTATGTGGGTGTGTGTGTGAGTGTGTGTGTTCCTCATGCTTGCCACAAAATGACAAACAGCGTTCACTGACTGGATGGCACCATATTCATCATGCGTATATCAAGGCATGCGTTTTTTACACACACATTCTCCCTGAGATAATGAAGCAATCCACATCATCATATTCAGGGTATAAACATGGCAGGTGAATCCAGCAGCCCATTATATGTAATGTTATTTTGTTGGAATTTCAGTTCGAGAAAGTGAAGGCTGAGTGTTGGACAGAGATTAACTGAATGACATGCTTCATCTTCTGTGTCCCCTCTGACCTGTGGTGTTCTCCACGGTTCCATCCTTGGCCCCCTGTTGTTCTTTGTATACATGCTGCCACTGAGACATATCATACATAAACACGGTATTTACTATGATTCACAGATGACGTGGAAATTGCCTAAAATTATAAATTTTTGGTCCTCCAAAAGTCTATCCCTAGTCTTTGCTCCCGGTCTACAAATGTCAAACCTGCAGCCAATGTCGCTCAATCGTATTTGTATCAACTGAAGAGCAGCTTAAAACTCTGATTTTTCTCCTTTGTTCTGAAATTGCAGTTCAAGACTAAAGTAGACTGGGCTTTTGCAGTCAGGACCCCTCAGCACTGGAACTCCGTATTGGGAGTGTATCTATGTTCCCCAGCTCAATATCCACATACTATGACGCATTAAGGAGACCTTTCAAACACTTTGCAACATGCTTTTCCTTTAGGTCAAATGCTCAATGTATCTTTCCCTGGGTCAATATGTGGAAATCACCAACAGCTTATACAATGATGTTTTACTCCTCAATATGCTCTGAAATCTTTCAAAGTCAAGTTTTCTTGACTTTCCCTCCACATCTGAAAATCCCTCCACCGATGAAGAGACTTGCTGAATCGGTGACATTTTTTTTTTAGCACTCATCAAAACATATCTTAAAAAAAAGTGCCTATTATTAATGCTAGCATACTGTTTTATGTGCTGTACTTTTTTATTTGTTTAATCTGTTTATTGTTATCATTGTTTTTATCTTTTGGACATTTTATTCCATTGTGAAAAACTTTCATTATTTGACTCTATTTGCCTAATTGCAGTCAGGAAATGTTTTAATCATGTAAAACACTTTGTAACATTGTTTGTGCCATATAAATAAAGTGTATTATTGTCATTGTTATAGGGCCTCCATGTCTCCAAAAATCTTCTAGTAAATAAAAAAGAAAAATCCAAATATGTTGGTGATTATTACAAATTCCTTGACACAAACTCAAGTTGAGTGCTTCTTTTATTTATTATTCAAAATAAACAAAGTTATTATTGGAAATAAAAAAAAAAAACTTAAATATGATGCTTTCTAGGTTAGTTGGAAAAATAAGTTCCTGACATTTACAACTTAATTATACTGTGGGCTGGAGTCCCCCTCATGTCGCTCAAGTTTGCCAGGTGCCCTAGTTTGCCGAGCTTCAACAAATTCTGTCTGATGAGGTAATTTAATTCTGCCTCCAGATTTTTATTTCCGCTTGACAGCCGCTCTGCTGCTTTGGGGGTAATGTTTGTTCAACTAAAAACTTAATGTGACATCGCCCGATGTCAAGGGTCTGTAGAGAAGAGCTAGGGGGCTCAATGCAATTAACCTTTTGGACTGGTTGCCCAAATTATTAACAGCCACAAGCAACTTTATTTATTTGAAATGTGATTTAATTTTAATGAATACCAAGAACAAGCTTGAGTGAAAACAAACCAAACGGTTACACTTTACTTGAAGTTTTCTACATAAGAGTGACATGACACTGTCATGAATGTGTCATAAAACATTATAAACAAGTCATAAACGTTTATGACATAACGCTTTTTTAGTAAGTGTCATTCGGTTTTGTCATGACAAGTTATTGTTAGGGTTAGGGTTAGGGTTAGGGTTAGGGTTCATGTGTCATGACTGTGTCATGACAGTATCATGTGTTCATGACAGTGTCATGTCACTCTTATGTAGAAAACTTCAAGTAAAGTGTTACCCGTGCCAGTTCAATGTGTGTGTTTGTTTTTTATGACTGATGAGTCATGTTCTCAAGTGAATGAGTGCATCCACCGTGCTTACCAACAGAAGTCAACAGATCTGAGTGCTTGTTTCCCGCAGAGAGATCTGGCAGTGCTGCCATGATCCCGGCTGTGTATTGTCGGCATGGTGTAGGTCAGATATGAGCGACTTCTGAGGGAGAAGAGCATGCATGCATGGTTTCATTCCAAGCACTACACAGATTAAAACACTTTTGGTTCAGCTGCTGTAGTGTTTTAAAGGATAGGAAACGGTTGGCCAGTCATGGTTTTGGGCCAGTGAACACCCCAAGAGCCATATGAAAGTGATACCAAATATGAAGCCGTTTTGTGTACTCAGATTCATCCTGCGTCTTTATCCTGGCAGCAGCAGGGTGATGAAAATGAAAAGTGATCCATGAAAGTGGTGGCCTAAAGGTTAGAGAAGTTAGCTTGTGACTGGGAGGTCGTTGATTCAATCCCCAGACCGACAAGATTAAATCTGGGTGGGGAAAGTGAAAGTCCCTCCCTCATTACTACCACTAAGGTGCCCTTGAGCAAGGCCCTTTACCTTCAACCGCTCCAGTGGAGCTGCTCAGTGGCCAGCAGATCAGACTGTGGTTGTACAGCTTGCAGGTATGAATGTGTGAATGTGATCAGGGCGTCAGCGAGGCTTCCTCTCACTGAACCTTCCCTGAATAAATAAAGGTTAAAAAAACATTATAGTAATAATAATAAAGTGTTGTACAAAATATAAAAAGTTACTGTATTTCCCATACGGTAGCTGCTGAAATGTGCTGGGTCTTATTCTCAAAAGGTCAGATGAACTAAACATGCTAACTGCAGAGGGGGATCTATTCACAGAGCAACTTATCGGCTTTCTGGTGAATTTTTCTGCAAAGAATTTGTGCCTGGTCTGCATCCATTTATGGTGCAAATGTCTATTTCTGTAGGATTTTGATTATTGAGGGGGTTGTAACCCCATCCCCCCTGTAAATTACGCCTATGGCCTCGCCATAGAAATGTAAACTTTCTCTGCCTCATCCCTGCAGCGGAGTAGTGGGAAGAAGAAGTGCTGTACACTAATACCCTTAAATCCTTTCCATTTCATATGTATTCCATTCCAGATGAGAATAGAAAGTGTGACCTATGCAATCAAGGTGAAGTTGAAATTGATTTCATATCCCATTGTCCTTTTTTCCATGCTCTTCAAGTTAAGCAGACATTTTCTGAAAATGTCTGCCGAGTTTCTCAGCCTGTTGTATGCGAGTGTTTAATGCAGGACTGTGACTGATATCATGTGTCTGTATTTTGGAAGTGTTGACATGAATTCTGATCAGGACCCTGCAGTCCGAACCCCTGTGGTCTCCAGTCTGGCACAGCGATGGTGGTTGTCTGTTCCTCCCACAGCAGAAACCCTCAGCTGGTCGTCCTGTTCCTCTGTTTGACTTCTTGTTTGTTTTTTGTCTGGTCTTCCTACTCACAGGGCAACGTGGAGGCGTTCTATAAAACTCCAACTGGAAGCAAACTTCTCCTCATGGACAGTATGACCCAGCTGGAGCAACATGAACTGTGTGTATTGAGTTGAAGTTTCTTCAATAAGATCAGTCATCCTGATGCACAGAATCCCCCTTAAAACTTGGTCTATAACATTATATAGGCATGCCTAAAGTCAATCAAATACATATTACAAATACACACATCTCTGCAGAGCAACGACCAAAACTGTTTGTGTGTTTATGTAGGATCATGGGAAGAAGCTGACCAATCTTGGTTAACAATCAAAAATCAAAAAAAAAAATCGATCACAGTTGACTGCTCCTCAGATCTCTGCAGGGTAAATCCAGACAGCTAGCTAGACTATCTGTCCAATCTGAGTTTTCTCTCACACGACTAAAACAACTTTTGAACATTTCTAAAGAAAACAATCCCGAAACGTGTAATGTTTTGAATCTTCAGAAAGTTTTGAACAGCAGATTAATTAATTAATAACATGACATAAATAAAGACATTTGCATGCAGAAAAGGCACAAATTGTTGCAGAACAATTCACCGGAATGCAGGAAATGAAGCGTTTGATGCTCAAAACTTCCTGGGGGACGACCACCGGACACCCCCGGTTATAATTTGTCGTAACGTTTTCGCTAGATAGTTGGAGATCTTAAAGGTGCTCTAAGTGACGTGACGCGTTTTTTAGGCTACAACATTTTTCGTCACATACAGCAAACATCTCCTCACTATCCACTAGCTGCCTGTCCCCTGAACACACTGTAAAAAACAAACGCCAACATAAACAAACTGCGCCAACCTGCACCACCAAACATAACGAACAGTCTTCCAAGAACTTACAATAACCGACAAGAAGGAGCTACAAACTACAAACTAAGAAGGAGTTTGTCTTTATCCATTTTATGTTTTTTCTATATGGGGTGCCAGCCAGGTCTCTCTCCTGACATCTAAGATAGTCTTAGTCCAGTTAAAGGTTTAGGTCAGTTGTATTTTGTATGTTTTGTTTTGGATATAGGTCAAACCACACAAGCGCGCACATATAAAAATATACACCCTATACATACTAGACAACGAAAAGATAAACCCAACAAAACACAAACTCACATTTCAAGGTTCAAATCAAATGTTCATATATTTAACACAAAAATTAAGCAAAGAAGTCAAAGTCCCACAGGAAAAGAAATGCATTATCCAAGATTCCAAAATATAGAAGGCACGCACACACACACACACACACACACACACGGAGGGTTGGTGATGAAGACAGATGTGAGGTGTAATATCCGGTGTGTGAAATTGTTATTCAAACATCAACTGGTCATTTGTCCAGGGACTGAATATGAGCTTCACCCTGACTGAACAAAACTCAAATTTATATGTAAATCCACTTCCTCAATTGAAGCTAAAGTGATTGTTCCTGACTTCTCCAAAGTGAAATGAAATGTATAACCTTATGGAGCGTGAGTTATCATTCCTTCGAAGCACTGGCAGACACTAGTGGTTTTCTCGCTACAGGTTTATTTGAAGCTTCTTCTCCAAATCCACGGCGAAAACTAAACACACAGTATAACGAGAAAATGAAGACCACATTAGCTTAATATGAACGTGCAATGACATGCACAGCATGTAAAATAACGTTCACCAAAGTAAAATACAGACACAAAATGACATAGCTCGTTGGCTGCATGCTGTACACAAGGGAATAGAGGTTTCTTTAGATCGCTGACCTTAAAACTTTTATCGGAGCATTAAATTGTCCGCGTTTCGCTTGCGGTTAGCTTGCCGACTCTCTCCCTCACGAGCGTCCCATAAACAAATCCCAGAATAAGTAAGCCCAAATCGGGTGCTAAAACATCCCTGTGTTGCTTGATTCCAGATTCTCACATTTCATAAATATTGATAAATTGGAAGCAGCAGCAATTGGTAGTGTAAAGAAACTGTAGTGATGAAATAGTTTGATAAATATTTCTGCAATTGAATGTTGCGCTGAAGGACCTAAAAATACACTTTACTCAATTTAGTGAAAAAAACAGAACTCGCTTGATTTGTCATATTGTAGACTCTCAATGTGTTTGTATTTGCACACGTGTTGTGTGTTATGATGAGAATATTTAGTAATTATTTCTACAAATATATGTAGTAGGATGTTTACCAAATAAAATCACTAAATAATACTAAATGCAATTATATATATTTTCTAAATTATGACATTAGTTGAAAACAAATTATACATTATTATAATGTAATTGCGACAATTACATTAGTGTTTTTAGCTAATACTGAACTGCCTGAGAAGACGAGCTTATATTCATTTTCTCTTTCAATTATTTCACGGTGAGAGTAATGACGTCATAGCTGCAGTGTTGTAATATGGAAAAGTACAAATACTTTGTTACTGTACTGAAGTAGAATTGTTCACATACTGTATATGTACTTTACTTTGTTATTATTATATTTCTGGAAACTTTTACTTTTATTCCATTACATTTCCTAAATAAAATGTAGACTTTTACTTCACTACAGTTCCCCCGAACATCTTCATTACTCGTTACTTGCAAGAAATGTTTTCGTACGTTGAATGGAAAGATTTTGAAAATTCTGTTTCTGGTTTTCGCTGTTGATGTCAGACATTGAATTTGAAATGTTTAAGAAGGTGTGGAAGCCCTGCATATTATGCTTTACTATACATTCAAATAATTAACAATTGTGTGGTCTTCGAGTCAAATTTGACCCCTTTTTCAAAGTTTTTTATATCAGAAATATGGGTTTCTTTCAACCAAATTGCCCAAAAATAACATGGATGCATGCATCTACGTTGTATGGACACAATACAAAGATCTCCGCAGGTAAAATGAATGATTACTTCCATTGAATTTTGGGTGTTTCATTCATTTTCATAGCATTGCAGCGCTATCATGTGTGTCCTTGTCTTAGGACGTTTTGCTGATCTCATTTTCATGTTGATTTTATTTTACTGTATTGTATTTGTATTTTATTTTATGTTGATTTTAGAATGTTTTTTCTGTTACATGTTATTTATGTTGTCAAGCAACAGATTGTAGCACTATGTCCAAGACAAATTTCCAATAAAGGGGACAATAAAGTGTATTCTATTCTATTCTATTTGAAAAATAAATGTTTAAGCGTTTTAGATTAGATCAGATTTTAGATTTTTTTTTTATTGATACCAAAAAAATGGGAAATAATGGTGTTACAGAAGCAAAAATATCAGACACACAGCACACATAAAGAGTATACATTAAATAATAGGAAACAATATACATTCAATAATAATTTAATACTACACGAGCAATATTTTAAATATATACAATTTGGAAATAAAATGTACAACTGATTCAACAGATATAGATAAAGTTAATGTACAAGTTGGGGAGTAAAAATGTACAACTGCTTCCCTAGTAAAGATAGGCTGTAGATAAACCTATTGCAAGGTGGTGCAAGGGGCATTCAGTGCAGTTGAGATGTATATGAGTCTTATCTCACACTCAGTGATGAAGTGTTAAAAAGTTTAATTGCCTGTGGTAGGAATGATTTCCTGTAGCGGTCTGTGCGACATCGAAGCTGTCGGACTCTCTTAGAGAAGGTGCTCCTCTGTTGGACCAGTGTGGGGGGGTGGAGAGGGTGGTCGGGGTTATCCATGATAGATAACAGTTTGTTCAGTGACCTCCTCTCCACCACAGCTTCAAATGTGTCCTGTTTGCAGCCAATAACGGAGCCAGCCTTCCTGATCAGTTTCCCCAGCAGATGGCGGAGGAGAACAGAGCGCTGGCCGCCACAGACTGGTAGAACATCTCCAACATCCTGCTGCACACGTTGAAGGATCAGAATCAGCTTCCTCAGGAAATAGAGTCTGCTCATCCCCTTCTTATAAACAGCAGTGCTGTTGATTTTCCAGTTCAGCCTGTTGTCGATGTTGACACCCAGGTATCTGTACTCCTCAACCATGTCCACATCTCCACCCAGAATGCAAAGGGGCTGCGGAGCCATTCCCTTCCTCCTGAAGTCAATCACCATCTCTCTGGTCTTATCCACGTTCAGCAGCAGGTGATTCTTACCAGACCACTCAACAAAGTTGTCCACCAGTGCTCTGTACTCTCCCTCCTGTCCATCCCTTATACATCCAACAGCTGCAGAGTCATCAGAGAACTTCTGTAGGTGACATGACTCTGAGTTGTACTGGAAGTCTGTGGTGTATAATGTGAACAGAAAGGGAGACAGCACAGTCCCCTGTGGAGCCCCCGTACCACTCACCACCACATCAGACAGAACAAACTGTGGTCTGTCTGTCAGGTAGTCAGTGATCCAGGAGACTGTGGACGCACCGACACCCATCATCCGCAGCTTCTCACCTAGTAGCAGTGGCTGGATGGCGTGGAATGCACTAGAGACATAAAAAAATGTGATTCTCAGAGTGCTGCCACCGCCATCCAGGTGAAAATGAGCTCGCTGCAGAAGATAGATGACAGCATCGTCCACTCCCAGACGAGGCTGGTAGGCAAACTGTAGAGGGTCCAGAGAAGATCTCACCTGCAGCTTCAGATAGGCCAAGACCAGCCTCTCCAGCACCTTCATCACATGGGATGTGAGAGCCACTGGGCGGTAGTCTTTGAGGCCGGATGGAGTCGACTTCTTGGGAACCGGGACAAGGCAGGACGTCTTCCACAGCAGCGGCACCCTCTGCAGGCTCAGGCCCAGGTTGAAGAGATACTGGAGAACACCAGACAGTTGACTGGCGCAGGTCTTCAGGACCCTGGGGCTGATGCCATCTGGGCCGGCAGCCTTGCGCTGGTGAAGCCTCTCCAGCTGTCTCCTCACCTGGCCAGGTGTGAATGAAAAGCAGGGGAGGTGCTTGAACTGTCAGTGGGGGGAGATGAGATGTGCTGTAGTTGTGGGGGGAGTGGGCAGACCACAGAGGGGTGAGGGGGGAGGTGTGGGAGCAAGGGGGGAGGCAGAGAGGGAGTATGGGGGGTTGGTGGAGTGGTAGAAGAGGCAGGGGATGGCTGTGAGCTAAACCTGTTAAAGTAACAGTTCAGCTTGTTTGTTCTCCCCCGGCTGCCTGGTGTTGGTCTTCTTCTACCCCCACACCCGGTGATCTCTTTCATCCCTGTCCACACCTCCCTCATATTGTTCTCCTGTAGACTGGCCTCCAGCTTCCTCCTGTAGGAGTTTTTACATTCCCTCAATTTATCCCACAGTTTGTGCTGTACTCCCCTCAGCTCCTGTCTGTCCCAGGACCTGAAAGCTTTATTCTTCTCATCCAGAAGAACTTTCAGGTCACTGGTGATCCACGGCTCGTGAGTGGGAAGGCAGCGTACAGTCCGGGAGGGCATTCTCACAGAATTTAATGTATTCTGTGATGCAGTCTGTCATATTATTGATGTCCTCCCCATGTGGTTCACAAAGCACGTCCCAGTCTGTAGACTCAAAACAGCCTCCTCAGCCTCCTGAGTCCACCTCCTCACAGTCCTTATTTGGACAGGCTGCCGCTGTACAAGAGGAACATACTCAGGAGACAGCAAGACAAGGTTGTGATCTGATTTGCCAAGGGGGGGAAGGGCAGTGGCACTGTACGCATCCTTGGCATTTGCATACAGGAGGTCCAGAGTTTTATTGTCTCTTGTGGGGCAGTTAACATATTGTTGAAAGTCTGGGAGGGATTTATCCAGTGAAACATGATTAAAATCCCCAGTAATAACCATGAATCCCCAGTAATAACCATGAACCATTTTAGCATTCTGACTAAACTTTGAGATTCTGTGATCCACTCAACATCCTCTGATCTTAACTATTAGTCAAAATAATTCATAATTTCAGCTTTTTTTAACTAAAAAATGAGCTATAATGTCATATAAATTAGGTTTATTGACCATGAATTTAAAAAAAAGCGTTGAAATAAGTTATAAAAAAGCAGAAAAAAACGTTGGAAAAAAGTTCAATTTTCACCTGGAAGGACAACAAGTTCATGGTCGACAGGAAGACAACACAAGGGTTAAGTACATTTAATATCATAAAATATTTCACTCAAGTAACATACTAAAAAGTGACTTCTACCAAAGCCATTTTCTGGTAAGATACTTGATCTTTTACTCAAGTATTGCTTTCAAGTACTTTATACAAGACTGTACAGCTGTCAGTGCGAAATGAATACCTACTTCTGCGCACTGTTCCTGGCTGTAATTTTATTATCATTATTATCCAATTAGACTTTCTGGGAACAGAGTCCTGGCAAGGGCCCACTCACTCTTCTAATGTATGATTATTGATGTATTAATTGGTGTTTTCCTCGCTGGTGTTGTCTCGATGACACAAGGTCACAAATACAGAGAAACAAAGGGATTCCAAATCTTAAATCCAGTTTGTGCAGACTAAAACCACACTAAAGCTTCTGATCAAAACTCCCCCGCAAGAAAACAAATTTCAAAAAACATCAAGGTGAAAATGAAATAAAGGAAACAAAAATACAAAAAGAACAAATGATGAAGACTATGAAGAGCTGTGAAAGACTTTAAAAAAGAGGATCAAGTAAATACGAATATAATCCCATTTCACCTAATGTGGCCTTTTTGACAGCATCAACATATTTACTTCATCAGCAGATTTTTTAATATTGCATGAGTAAAGCTTAAGAGCTTAAACCAGATGTTTCCAGATGCTCAAGTTTTTTACAAGATCTCTGTGGTAAAACCTTTTTTTTTTTGTCCTCTGAAAATACATAAAGTCATGACAACATGGGAAGCTGTACAGACTGTCCCCACACCACTTTGTTCTATATGGCAGAGGTTTTCAACAGGGGGTCCGGGACCCTTAGGGGGTCCTCAGAGTGATGCACTTTCTTGGTCTTAGTGAGAAAATAATGAACTAAATGTGATCAACTAATGCAACAGTTCTTGAAATCAGCTGAGGGATATTATCTTTAATAAGGATCTCTGGCATCAGATGAGTGTTTGTTTTTTAGCCCTAAGATGCATGGCTTGTAATAATGATGTCTGTTAAATCCCTAACACCAACACCAGGCTGCCAGAAAGTCCCTATCCTCTGAGAATAAACACAATTCTGCAGACTGTTTCGCAGACATGTTACTCATGTATCTTCCCTATCTGTCTTTTCCAGAGAAGACGCCACCTCTACTTTCATCCTGTACTTTACACGTGTCCGTCATGCACCCGCGCTGCAGTAATTTACACTTCATAGGCAAACCTCCTATGGAGCGCAGCTCTGCGGTAGGTGTGATGTGGTTTGAGCTGTAATGGCATGGTGCTCTGGAGACTGTATATCCTTTGACAAGGAGGAGTTTGAGATGAAGGCACTGGATCCTCGCTGGCAGCTGAAATGCTTTCTCTCTGTAGTGAAGTCAGGAGTGGCTTAAGATCTGTCTCAAGTAGAAATGTTAACTACAAGTTGTCTCTTGCCATGCCCCTGTCCTTATCTGCACTTCATCTCCATTATCTCCTTGGCTAAGACTCTCAAGATAAAGGAGGAGGACTCTGCTATAGCAGCCTGTGTTTGAAGGGAGCCCACAAAATTGCTACCAAATGTCAGCTTTTATTACCTAAAAAGCTTTCTACAAAGCCCCTATGTGTTGCATAATGCCGCAAACTGCTGGCCTCTTGCTGTCTAGTCTGGCTCAACTGATGTACATTTCGCTTCGAAAAAACAAACAAAAAAACGTAGAGCTAGCAAGCTACAAGCAAAATAAATGGCAAGTTTTAAAGAACATTTAAATCGTGTAACAAGGTAGGCCTGCTTGTTTCCTTCGGGGAATGATTGTAAAGATTTACAGTACAGGCCAAAAGTTTGGACACACCTTCTCATTCAATGTGTTTCTTTATTTTCATGACTATTTACATTGTAGATTCTCACTGAAGGCATCAAAACTATGAATGAACACATATGGAATTATGTACTTAACAAAAAAGTGTGAAATAACTGAAAACATGTCTTATATTTTAGATTCCTCAAAGTAGCCACCCTTTGCTTTTTTGGTAACTCTGCAAACCCTTGGTGTTCTCTCAATGAGCTTCATGAGGTAGTCACCTGAAATGGTTTTACCTTCACAGGTGTGCTTTGTCAGGGTTAATTAGTGGAATTATTTCCCTTATTAATAAAAAAGCAAAGGGTGGCTACTTTGAGGAATGTAAAATATAAGATGTGTATATGTTTTCAGTTATTTCACACTTTTTTGTTAAGTACATAATACCATATGTGTCCATTCATAGTTTTGATGCCTTCAGTGAGAATCTACAATGTAAATAGTCATGAAAATAAAAAGGAAACGCATTGAATGAGAAGGTGTGTCCAAACTTTTGGCCTGTACTGTACAAAAAATATGTTTATGGAATTTACTCTCTAACTGGGACGTTTTGGGACTGATTGGTGGTACTTTTGCTGGGTGCAAATGTTCCACCAACACAAGTTCCTTCCTGAGATTATTTAGCAGAGCCACCGTCGCTACGTCCAGAGCGTAGTGTTCCACCGCCTATGACGATTATGACTGGTTTAAAGAAATGCAAACAACCTAGATACGTTTTTTTTTCTCCTATCCTAGAATGTATGTGTGGTGTAACTTTACTCCACAGCGCTATGGAGATAGGTCTGGCAATGTGAGACTAGTCTGCTACCAGTCCCAAACTGGGGTTATTGAGTAGACGGAAAAGTCCAGCCCACACACAATGCGGGGGGGTCCTGCATTTCAGCAACACCAAATAATACAAAGAGCGAATAGACCCGGACATATTCAATTTAAAATAAGATGCACAAATTGAGTGTTTCGTAAGAGACAACACTGGTTACATACATTCCTGTTGTGAATCTGTTACATTCCAGTCTGTAAAAACTCTGAACAAAGCCTCTCTCATGTGTTTTTATTGCCATCATAAAATTGTTTCATAAATTGTTACACTGTTTTTCCTTCCTGAAGATGTATCTGCGTGAACCTATCCTTAAACCAATCCTTCTTTCCTATGGAGCCTCTTTCTTATCTATCTACTCTCACGTTATCGAAGAGAATCAAGCGATTGTTAGAGAATGTACTGTATATATCCTTGTGTTTCTGATTAAGGATTCACTGTGCCACATGTATGTTTGAACATTAAAACAGGATATATAAAATCATGCCAAAAGTTATTATTTTAATAGCTTAGTATTCTGTGCAAAAGTTATGTATAAAGGCTTTAAGCACGTTACTGTAGGCCCAGTTTATTATGTAACTTTAGTTTATATAATACACGCAGTAGGGGGTACCTGCTCCATCTCTCTTTTAGTTAAGGGGCCCTTGGCTTAAAAAATGTTGAAGACCCCTGCATCTGTAGCTCCAATTCTTGTAGATCAGCACAGAGAAAACCAGATCAAAAAAATATATTAACAGAAATGTGGAATGCATGCATGGTGCCAAAAATGGTTCTACAAAACAGCCAAATCTACTGCCACAGTTTCTAAAATAACAGATGTTTCGAACGACAAATCGTATCAGAGCAGGGATGATGAGCACCGCGGACAGCTCCTGCCTCCCTGAGGGTCCAAGGATCAGCACCTGGGACAGCGGTCATCACACACTGCGGCAGAATGTTGTAGCGAGCCCCCCAGGGGCTCCAAACTGTTTCAGGGTAAGCTTGAGATTAGGATGGAAGATTGCATCAGTTATCAAAAGTAGATCACATAAAACAGCTTGAAGTGGAGATACAGTATTTCGGGGGGAATTTTTATGTTTTTTCCCACTTCCCCAGAGTCAGAAACAAATAAAGCTGGCTCGATTGTTGAGTGTCTATGGGATCAAATAACATCCCCTTCTTTCCTCTTACCTGTTTCAGAGTTTATATTTCTTTATATGCTGTGGCAACATAAATGCATTTCACATCATGCCTTACATGTAAAGCAAATACAAAGTGAAATTCTACCACTCTGTTTGTCCCACTGCTGGTTTGTTGCCGCCAGCTTCCAGTTCCAAACTGTGATTATTGAGTAGACTGAAAAGAACAACCCCCGCAAAAGGCAAGGGGGTCCCACACAGGGTCCTGCATTTCAGCAATGCCAAATAATACAAAGAGCATATAGACCCGGACATATTCAATTTTAAATAAGATACACAAATTGAGTGTTTTGTAAGACACAACACTGGTAACACACATAGAGGATTTTTTGGGGGGCATTTTCAGCCTTTATTTTGATAGGACAGCTGAAGGCATGAAAGGGGGAATGACACGCAGCAAAGGGCCACAGGTCGGAGTCGAACCCCGGCCCGCTGTATCGAGGAGTAAACCTCTATATATGGGCGCCCACGCTACCAACTGAGCTATCCGGGCGCCCAGCTATACTTTCTTTTTGTGTGTATATCAGTGTTGTGTGTCCAGCAGATACATCAATTCAATTCAATTTTATTTATATTATCAAATCATAACAAGAATTTACAGATCTTTAGGTCTAGTCCACACTCTATAATATACAAAGACCCAACAACTCCAATAATTCCCCCAATAGCAAGTATTTAGTGCAGCAAAGTCTAATCAGCAGCTACAAGTCTGTTATCTGGTTTTCTCTTTGCTGATCTATCAAAATACATTAACAGAAATGTGGAATTCCTTTTACCTGTATAAGAGTTTATCTTTCTTTATATGCTTTGGCAACACAAATGCATTTCACATCATGCCTTACATGTGAAGCAAATACAAAGTGACATTCTGCCACTTTAGGGCACCCTGTTCGAAGTAATGAAACCAAATGAAGCCTTTTTCATCAGGCATTTCAGCCTACACAAGGTGGGCAGCAAATTGATACAAGCATATATATATATATATATATATATATATATTTTATTTTTTTTAGATATATAGTTAAGCCACAGTACTGGAAGATGTTGGAACATGAGACACAGAACGGTTCGCCCTGGAGCTTTCTATGCTATGGCAACGCCCGCCATCAGACTAAATGGATTTCATTTGGTACATTTCTACAGGGCTTGGAAGTGCCTGCAATGTGCGATAGACTCTCAGCTTAAAAACCCGACAACTTCGAGAAAGTGGCACATATCTTCCAAAGTTTCATTGGCAACTGACTTCCTCTCTCTTATTAATCAAATACAAATCATACAAGTTCAACTATCCAATCAGTAAGCCAAGTATTGTGTCCCTGGTACATGGGATCCAGTCACCAACCTGTTCACTCTTATGCAAATCATCTCATCTGTTCTTGAGTTTTGCTGTCAGGTGCTGCAAATCCAAATCTTTTTTTTTTTTTTTGGTGTTTAATTTATTTATTTTTGTAATGGTTGTCTTTTTCGATCTGTCCACATGTTCATTTTGTCCTCACTTTTCTGTATTAGATGGATCCCCTCGTTTGTCTGTATCTTATATCATTGACCCATTTGGGAAGCCTTTTTTAATGTTTCCATTGGATTTGTACTCCCTGCAGCCCTTGATTTTAATAAGCTCACCACCACCACCACCACCATCATCAGCAAGACTCAATTGGGGTGTAAATATTTTGCTTTCCACATACCATAGGTTTGGGGTTTTTGTGATCATCAATACAATCATTAACCTTGTCTTCAGATTTAATGTCTTCAGATTTAATTAAGACATAACCAGTGGTGGAATGTAACTAAGTACATTTACTCCAATACTGTACTTAAGTACAAATGTTGAGGTACTTGTTCTTTACTTGAGTCTTCATCATGCCACTTTCTACTTCTGCTCCGCTACATTTCAGAGAGAAATATTGTACTTTTTACTGCACTACATTCATCCGCCTAACCCGGCCTACCTGCTTCTCTTCGTAGTCATCAGATTTATTTATTATATAATCAATAATATAGTGAGAGTAGAGGGAGGCAGGCCAGTACAGCCCGATCCGGCAGGGGAGAGTTCAAGCACAATCCGGCACCTCTCTCTAAGCTAGCCTGCCTCTATTAGTTATGCTATTATAATTCTAGACTACCGGGCAAGTTCCTTCCATCCTACGACACACTGAGCTGCTCTCTCATCAATGTTTTCATTTGTTTCCTTTTGTATGCATCCCAGAACTGCTTGTTACTAACCTAGCTCTGGGGAGTTTACTCCCCGGAGTCCTTATGTTTCTTCTGCATAGCTCTGCGATTCCCTGCAATGCCCAGCCGCGTCCTGCTGCGTCCGCTGCATCCGCTGCATCCACCCATGCTCTGCAGCGCCACGTTACATCCCGCAACGCCCTGCTGTGATGTTCATATGCACAGTAGTCAGGATCCGGTATAGGAGACTGCACTACTCAGTATGACATGATGTGCCCTGCTATGACATAAACTTCCACGACTACCTTCGAAGTCACTATTCCATTATCTTTAATGTGACTATTATTTGCCACTGTTCATCACACCCCCAACCGGCCCCGTCAGACACCGCCTACCAAGAGTCTGGGTCTGCCGAGGTTTCTTCCTAAAAGGGAGTTTCTCCTCGCCACTGTCGCAACAGCCACTGCTAATGCTTGCTCTTGAGGGAATTACTGTAATTGTTGGGGCTTTGGAAATTAGAGAGTGTGATCTAGACCTACTCTATCTGTATAGTGTCTTGAGATAACTCTGTTATGATTTGATACTATAAATAAAATTGAATTTAATTGAAAAATGTAATCTGTTACAGCTTTACTTACTAGTTACTTTGCACATTAAGATTTCTGCACACAAAACACATGTAGAATTTTTTTGTCTTTTTGACGCTTTCGACCCTTTTTGTGATGCTGTCAACGCTTTATTAGTTTCTAAAATGAGAGTACTTTTACTTTTAATACTTTAAATACATGTTCGTGACTTGTAACAGTATTTATTCAGTGTGGTATTAGTACTTTTATTAGTTTACTGAAGTAAAGGATCTGAATACTTTTTCCATCGCTGGACAGTGACCGTGATTATCTTTGGAGCGAGTAGCGACTCTAGAGTCATAGTGAGAGAATCAAAGTGTCTCCCCTGTTCTTTCTGACCACGGTGGGAGATCTGGAGCAGGAGAAGTTAACCCTCTCCTTAATCTCATGTTGTTTATGGAGAAGGAGAACCAGGAATTGAGTCGGGGGAAATACAACGCTACCGAGCCACGGCAGAGCGACGTGCATTGCCGCGACGTCTAGTTACATTTTTTCGAGAGGTGCGCGTCAGGCTACGGCGTAGGGTCCGTGTCACCACTTACCTATGTACGTAGCATAGACGGTTAATATTAATGGACAGTGTGACGTCACCCATTGGTTTGTGGAGATCTGCTATGAGTCGTTGAGTTTGCCATTACGGGCGCAGCCATCCTGGTTGCGGATGTGACGATTTTAGACGAGAGGGAGGAGTGAGAGAGGAGCCATAGACTGTTGGGTGCTATCTGACTGTGATGTTAGCTGAGAGTTGGCAACGCTGCTTCACACTCTACGTTACACACTTTTACCAGCAATCTGGATGCAACTGCTGCTAAAAGCTAGCCTACATAATTCGAGGTAAGATTTAGCTTCTCTAGGTTTTAAATATATCTTTGTCCCATAGTTATATTACATATAAGCCAGGCCGCGGGCTGTCAATCACATCATAGCCACGTCCTAAAACACCCCCTGCTTTATCACCGATTTTAAAATCAATGAGACCATAATTCAAAACGTGAACATCATTCTGTGTTGCAGAAGACTTAAAGCTAGCGATTGAGACCATAAACTCATTATGAAAATGTTTACTGAGGTAATAAATCAAGTGAGAAGTGTGTCACTTTCTCATAGACCTCCTTTTGCAACCGCATGTGTTGCCCCCTGCTGGAATTCAGATAGAATGCAGGTTTAAGGCACTTCCGCATTTGCAGCACTTCGCCGAACCAGATGCATTGTCCCTTAATATAACAGTCTATGGTACATAGCCACGGCGTACATTTTACGCAGAAGCATAAATCACGCTTTAGACTACAGTTGAAAATTAGCCTACTGGGTAATACTGGCACATTTACAGAAATGTTGATTAATGTGCATTGTCCCACTAAATAAGAATAAAAAAATCCTGATCTGATAAAGCCTTGTCAACACTTCCCTTGTTCTGTCCTCATACTGCTTGTCTACATGACACATCACGACCTTCCAGTCCATCTGAGAGCGATGACATCTCCCGTTTGAAAATATTCAGGTCTTGGTGATTTTCCAAAAGGGAGAATGTTAAAGTGGTATGCGCCCAAATGGGGTCAGAAAGGTGGCAAGCTCTCAGCTTTTCAGGGATGGGTAGTATCTGCCAAAAACCTGAGCAGGCAACTCATGAGTGAAGACCTTTGATCCATTCAGCTGTGCCAACAACTGTTCTGCTGAGTAATGTTCCCGCACACACACACAGCCTAATTTCACTTTGTTGCGTCTGCAGATAAGTCTGTTGTTGCTGTAGGGCGCTGGCACACATACATTCACAATATCTTCTCCACTTCTCTTCAGCCTTCACTTCTCTTCAGCTCCTCTTTCAGTTTTGTGGAATGGGGTTCTTCTGGAAGTAGCTTTGCTTCTTCTTTCTATCTTCTAATTCCCTTGTGTGTATTAACAGTTGCATAATTTGTTGGCCACAGATGTTGGATTTGGGAGATTAAAGGAGTCCACATTGTTACTTTTTACAACGTTTTTGATGCTTTTACCCGACATTTTGGGCGATTTTGCTTCTATTTTTTTTTATCTCTTTGATTTTCTTTCAACGTTTTCAGAACATTACTAACCGAGCAGCTTTGTGTGAAAGAATGTTATACACTGTAGGCATACACATAATTTCCATTTTTTAATTACGGGTCAAAGTCCGTGTAATGAGCTGCCAGAACTTTTTTTGTATTTTACGGATTTACTTCTTAGAGTGCACTCAGACGATGCTGCCGATAGATTCTTTCCCTTTTCATTTAAAGTCTGAAAACATGGATCAGTTTTTTGCTATTCTACTGCAGATAACCCAAAGTGAAACCTTGCCTGTTACTTTATAACGTACACAAGTCGGTCTGTTAACTCAAAGACATTTGAAGGGTTTTAGAGGACTGTCTGTCATGGACAGGGTGCACCAAAACCTGATGCAACAGATGGTTGTGTTAACACAGAGCCATCTGAGAAGCTGTCATTGGAAACTGTTTGGAAAAGGGCAGGCACTTTAAAAAAAAAAAAAAAAAAAAAAACTGGCACGTGATTGGATGAACCATCTGTCAATCTCGTCCACCATTGTTGTTTTGAGTGAACAATCGCGGCAGTCACACACACCTAAGCCATGCTGTAGCTTCCAGTAGCAACTCAATTTTGACTGCAAAAACATTACTTGAAGCCTAGTCTATATCGACAACATATATATATATCTATATCGAGTTTTATTTCCGGGATTGTTCAGGTGCAGCCAGCAATTCCGCCTGGTGTCCCTCATTTTTGGCCGGATGTCCGTTACTTTCCTCATTCTTTGTGTTGGCGTTCTAACCTCCGGTGGATTTGTGAGGACTATGGTTAACTGCTCCTCAGATCTCTGCAGGGTAAATCCAGACAGCTAACCAGACTATCTGTCCAATCTGAGTTTTGTCTTGCACGACTAAAACAACTTTTGAATGTACCACCAAAACAAGTTCCTTCCCGAGGCTAGTTTGCAGAGCCACCGTCGCTTCGTCCGGCACTTAGCGCCGCCCAAGACGATTGTGATTGGTTTAAAGAAATGCCAATAAACCAGAGCACGTTTTTCTCCCATCCTGGAATGCCGTGTGGACTAGCCAGACCGTCCTCCGCAGCGCTGTGGAGGAAGGTCTGGCTAGTCCACAGATACAACGTTCTGGGTTGTTTGCATTTCTTTAAACCAATCACAATCGTCTTTGGTGGCGCTGACCCCTGGACGCAGTGACGTTGGCACTGCAAAATAGACTTGGGATGAAACTTGTTTTGATGGAACATTTTTCAACAAAAGGAAATGCCACATTCAATATTAAATGAAGTTAACTGTTGACATAATACAGTAACGTGGGCTATTTAAATTAGCTGGATACATAGTTAAACCTGATTGGCTCTTACCAGGGTTTCTCCGTGTGTACTTCGTCCACAGCAATCCCACCAATCGGTCCCAAAAGGTCCCAGTTAGAGAGGAAATGTCGTAAACATATTCTTAGTAAATCTTTACATTGAAACCCCGAAAGAACCAAGCAGGCCTTCCTTGTTGCACGATCCAACTGATCTTCAAAACCATCCATTTTTAGCATGTAGCTTGAAGTTTGTCCTTGTTGTTTCCTGTAGTGAAGGGCTTTTGAGAACGACTACAAAATGATTCATAACACATTATGATAAAGTGCCCTCTAGGGTTCCATTAATGGAGAAAACGGGATGAAGGGCCCTCAAAATTGAGCCTTTCTTTGCTTTTCTTGTTTTTTTATTTCCCCTGCCCCTTTTAACAGCCTTTCAGAGTCCGATGGGGGATGGTGGTACCCACCCTGACCGCCTGGGCTCTGTCACTGAGGAAACCGTGGATCCATTTTTATATACTCAAGTTCTCCATTACGTGTCAGAAATGGTTTGATTGCCTCGTAAAGCCTCCTCCTGTTTGTCTTTGTGTCTCACTCCACCGTAATTGCTGTAATGTGTTTTCTCAGACCACCTGCAACTGCTCAGATAGAGCAGAACCTTTGATCCACAAAACCATTTTATATATTGTTAAGCCGACCTAGAATTGAGCCTTAATGTTTTTCTGCTGCAGTGTCCCATTAGTTTCCTCGTTTGAAGTATGTATTAGCCTATAGACTGAAAGCCCCTTTATTTTACCATCTATAGCTTTTCAATCTCACATAATTGTCAAGCCTCTCCTTCACTGTCCATTAATGCCTTTACTCGAAATGCATCACTGTCGAGGCTGAGCCCTGAAGCAACAGACTGCATCTTTGAAAGCTTTCGATCTTTTATTGAACCTTATTGAGGGTAGATGTAGGAGAGTCGTCGTGAGCAGATATTGACACTCAGGGTAGTCAAAGATGAAGTTTTGAATGATGGACTTTTATTAATTTCTGTCCAAATTAAAGCCCACAGGCAAAACAAACAAAAAATAAAATAAATTGACGTGAGAGTCAAAACTTATGAAATGATACCAAAAATACAGATACAGCTGTATATAAGTTGACTTGTGAAACTAGTCACTAGAGCCTTACACAGACTTACGTCCACCCTCTTCTAGCTCCTTGAGCAACTGAAACTGACAGCCTATATAGGCCTGTAGCACGCCCCTGGAATTGGAACATACCAACCACAAATAAAATACAGGGGTGGCTAAGGCGAACAGACAATAAAAGCTACAAACAGCCAAAATTAACAGATCTAGTAGGCTAGAAATTTACTAAAGATTATTTACATGACTCATAAAAACATTTCACTAAGCCACAAGATACTTTAACAGACAAAATAAATAATTCCTCAAAATTACAGTCACTTCCTGTTACCCCGGATGTAATAACGTCATTTAAACTCGCCGATCGCGGCAAACTTTGCTTTATCAACAAAAGAGCAGATGCCGGTAAGCCACAAAGACTACCTGTTATACTGTTACCTTTTAAACTAAATAAACAGCAAGTTAACAAAGACGTAAGTGTTGTGTGATTATTATAAACGATGATGTTTGTGACAGACGGTATGGTTTTAAACAGAATATGATGTATTGATGGATATAGCTATAGCCTACAAATCACCGCAGTTTTAGCTGTAAATATGTGCACAAGAATGCTACGGGATTACTGTGTGGAATCAGATGAATGGCAAGTTTAACAGATGATTTGCAACCAGTATGATACGTAACAGAGCATATTGACATGCTAACAAAACATACACAGGCAACATTTACACTCAGTCTTTGTGAGCTAAACTAGGTAGCGCATCGCTACCGTGACGGCAGCTATGCGCCCCGTCACAAACCTGTATTGCTCAATAGTGATGTGCGGATCGATACTAAAGTATCGATATTTACGATCCCAACGTCTCCTGCTCTAGTATCGATTCTTATATAAAAAGATCGATATTTAAACTCAGTAATTTGGAGAGAGTTTTTTATGTTATCATAAGTAACTTGTTGTCACCAGAAAAGTCTTATTATATCCAGTGGCGGTGCATGGCAAATTTGACCGAGGAAGCCAGTGAGCTTAGTATGTATACTTGCTCCATCGTCTGACAAATGAGCTTTGTTTCAGGATTGTAGTTGGCAAGTGCCCGCATCACCACAGCAGTTATGGCTTCAGCATCTCGTTCAAGGCTAACGTCAAAGAAACCAAGAAACCGCTCATATAACATTCCTTTTTTATTTTATTCGCTCGAATAATGACCGCCCCTTGGCACTTGTATGATATGTCTGTGGTGTCATCCACTTCCACTGCTACGAATGAGGCTGTGTTTATTTCTTTATCTATTTCTTCCTGCAAATGAACGAGGCGGCTCTCTATTATGTAATTCTGAATTGTCTTTGACACACCTGTAAATGTTGTAGCTGATGCGAGGGGCCCTGCTAGCGTTGTGTCAACTTCGGCGAAACGGCGTGCACCATCGTGGGAACATATTTTGAATTGGGGGTGCTGACAAATTTTCCAGAGTGAAGTTTTCAGCCACAGTCAACCACCACACACCAAACTGCATCCATCACAATTTATTGAACTGTATAGAGATTCAATTCATATAAATAGCCTATCCAAGACCGGAATTAGCCTGCCGTGGGCTACTGATCCCCAAACACGGGAAATAATAGACCGTTATCGCTATTCAACCAAGTAAAATTTCTGTCATATACTGTCAAAATGAAGACAAAATATCTCTATTTATTAAAACAAAGACACTTTGTGGTGTCAAAACAGTACGGCGTCGTACTTAAACTGGAACACAGGTACACGCTCAACAAGCGAAAAAACTAAAACATGAATAAAGTCCAAAATCCAAGACAGAACAAACTAGGCGACGGGTAACGCGAGGATATAGGCACAAAGCTACGACAATGGTACAGAATAGGCCTACTACAAGCTCAAACACTGAGCCACAAAACACAAGGGAATTACGCATCACTGAATCATATTAAATCAAATCAAAGTATGTCAGGACTGACTGATTTGAACACTGAAATAAGAGAGAAATGCAGCCTTAAGTTTTTGTGCACAGCAATAGCAAATTACAGGCATAAAGATATTGGGCCTGCGTGTGTTAAGCTGGGCCTAATAATTTTATAACAATATGGTAGGATAATTAAAAATCGGTATGACCTCATTCTGGTCAATACGTACGCTAGGCTTTACACGAGTGTAAAAAACACAATTATCTCCAATAATTTGTATAAACTTCCAGTTGAACTGTTACTGAACAGTTGATAAATCATGCCAATTTACTACACGGCGGCAGCATAATAATAATAAACCAGCATTATTACCTTGTGTTGCAGTCATAACACTAAAAAGAAATCCTCATCTCCAAAACGTGTACCAGGAAAAGTGTGAGCCCGAGGCTGGCAGCACTGAGCTGACGTTGATGTTCCCTCTGTTTTCCTCTGCTACCCTGGTGCTGCTAGCTTGGTTTACAAGATTAGCTCCCTCGTCGTCTGTTGCTAGCAGGGTCGCTACTTCATTCAGTTGGTTGCTGAGTTTTCTGCCTCCGCTCTTTTACGCTTTTTTAGCTTGTGGTTAATCAATAAAGAAAATCAAAAAGCGCTTTTGTGCCATTCATTGTGTAAACTTGCTGTTAACTGACTGTTAGCTCAGCTGACACCGGACGGCACCGCTGCTGTACTGTTACCATAGTTACCCATCTGTCTGAGGCGTGTGATTGGTGAGAATCCTGTTTTTTTTTTATTTATGATGAATTGACCATTCAATGTCGAGCTCGGTCAAACCTAGCCTCAATGTGATTGGCTGAAAATTAAAAAAAATTTCTCTAAAGGAGGCCAGGAAAAGCTGGCCTCCTTTGAGCGTTCGTAGCATTTTACTGGCCACTAGACAGAGCCCAGACAGGACTGCACCACGCACGCAGTGACAGAGGGGCGCTATTTTGCTCTGAAGAAAATGATAATGGAATGTTTTGATAAGGGAAATTACAAAATCAGTAAAAGACACAACCGTAAATTTATAATTCCTACGGTTAAAAATATAAAACGTAATTTTAAATTATAACATTTATCGTAAAATTATTATTTTTTTAATTTTATTAAAAAAAAAAAAAATGTATATTTTAAATTATGTTTTATATTTTTATGGGGAGGCCAGGCTTCCTTTGGCCTCCTAGAGAAACCGCCACTGATTATATCCGGTTAGGGGAAGGAACTACTTCTCCTTCCGCCGGCCAGTTGTGTGTGCACTGCGGCTCTGTGACGGAGCCGGCCGCTGCAGCAGCCCTTCTTTAATTTCTCGCTACGAAGAAGACTGCAGGCTGCAGTCTGCACAGGAGTGTGTGGAAAGACAGTGAAATACAGTGGTAACACTACAAACCTCGCTAAACATGTGAGTCATAAGAGTGAATATGATGATATAATATAGCGTCAGTCTGAGGAGGAGGTCCAGGGCGAGAAGACGCGAGGTGCTAGGGCAAGACATACTTCAGTGAGTGAGTCATTTGGCATCAGCGGCAGAAGTCGCGTTATCACTGACTGGGAAAGTTATTCACGTCTGTTAAGGCTTTAGTTTTTTAATGTTCAAGAGTTCCCTGGAATCCCAGCATTCTTACAACAAGCTAACAGAAAGCAGTTTGTTCTGAGATTTTCTTTATAATTAAATAATATGAGAGTAGTTTATTGTCTTGTCATTATGCAGCTATAATTTGGAATTGGTAAGCCTACAGCCTACTTTTTTACTTTACTTTAAACTAGTTGACACATCACACTACAAATAAAATACGTAAAAAGTATTGGTATTGGTATTGGTATCAGCAATACCAGCCTGGGTATTACTTGGTATCGGATCGAATAGGAATTAAGTGGTATCGCACATCACTATTGCTCAACTGCAGAGCAGTTCACATTTAAAGTGACTATATGTAACCTTTTTAATGTTTCTGAAGCTCTGTCATTTTTCATATAATGATCTCAAATCTGTAACAGCAAACGAGACTAACAGTAAAAACAACGCTATTTTTTTACGTAGTTTTTAATAGTGCCGTTGCCCGGGTCCGACAAAATGATTTACAGCAGGTAGACGGAGCTACAGTAACACATTCTGACGGGTCACAGATTTTGGCTGAACACCGGAAAGCCTGTGTTATTGTATCCAGCCAGGAAGGTAACAGGAGATTTCTTTATATAGGCCTAATTGTATTTTAATTTTATTTTAGAAGTTATCTGGTGTAGCTTTGGCTGATACTGGGACAGGACCATAAGGAAAGAAGAAAATTAAAGAACAACTAAAAGGGAAAAGGAAAGTGAAAGACGACGGGCAAAAATGCAAGTCAACTTCAGTCGGGTGTTCAACAGATGGAGACAATGGAGTTCAGCTTTTCTTTGAGAAAAGAACAAAGAACGGCACTGAAGTCATTCCTAAAAAAGGAAGATGCGTTCAAAGTTTTGCCGACCAGATACGGCAAAAGTTTAATCCATCAACTAGCGTAGCTCTGGTTGGTTGTAGTGCTATCCTATTGCGTGCAGAGGGAATTTGAAAGACAACCGTTTATCCCGCCCCTCGGATTGAGCCCTGCCAATGGAGAGTTCCCAGACCCAACATCTTGATTTGGGTCTGGCTTGTCAGGCTATAAAATGTCTATTTCATTCATAAAATAACATTAGATTGCGTGATGTGGTTGTACGCAAGTAGCCGACATTAAATTAGGTCTCCCCCCGTCCCTTCCATTTAGCGCAGACGTGCATCTGTAACGTATTCTCTTATTGTAAATGAATGATTTTCTGTCGGAGCTAAACATTCATCGCGACTTTATGACCTCCCAGTAACGCTAAGGGCTCCTGCACACTGCCTGAGCGTGGCGTGAGCGTGGCGTTTCTGTTGCGTGGCGGCTGCGTGGGCGTTTTCTATGTCTTAGCGCACCAGAAACATGTCTGACGCGGCGCTGCTGCTGCTAGTCTTGTCTGGACACATGGATGTTTCCCATAAACATAAATATATACTGATCTGATTACAGCAAAGACAACGTCGGCAGTACTGACGGCATAATAGGCTCCAGAATATTTCGTTCTGTATTGACAGGTGCAATATTTGAAAATCGATCATTATTTATAATTTTTTTTAAATTGCATTTAAATCTGCATTTATGTCAAAACCTAGAGACTTTCAAACATTAAAATGTAATTTATTAAATGTATTTGTGTCAAAATGAGATGCTTGCGTGTCGCGTGAAAAATAGGCGTCTGTCCTATTTCTAGCATGCACGCGTTTTCGTGTCACGCAGGCGGTGTGTTTGTCCAACAGGACAAGGGGCCGCTAGAATCAACACAAACTCAACGTTACATTCAGCCACTTGAAGTTAACGCCTTTAGCATTGTTTCAGACTTGCCAGATGACTTTTGCCATTTGTGATATTGTGATGGAGAAGGAAAAGAAAGGAAAATAATTTGACTCTGCAAACAAATGGGGTCAGAGACAGCACGCTATTACAGCTGATTTTCAGCAGGCGTGCAATAAATGTGCCACTTCCACAACGTCTTAATGTGTGCTTCTAAACGACGGAGGAGTCAAAGTGATGGAATTCTGTTCAGTATTCATATCCTGTACTGTAACTGCAGTCCTTCATTCTTTTTCACACATTGGGACAAGGCAGTGGGAATGAGATGACACCCTAATGCTAATGGATTACCGCCTCCTGGGGTGAAAATCATGTGTAAAGAAGAGAGATGTGCAGGAAAGGAAATCTTGGCACTGTGACTTTGACAGTTCACTTTTCTCCTTTTAGGAATATACCAACTCAGGTTTTGGAAGCACTCGGGTCTCTGCAGCTTTGATTGAGTTGAGGATATTATGAAAAAGAAAGCATTTAAAAAATGTGCCATTTTTGCCCAATTAAATTGCCTCCTGTCATCCTTTTATTTTTTTGCATTACGAGCTGTTGTTTGGTATTGTGTTGTCTGTAGTCAGCTATATGTTTGCTTTTTAAATGCCAATTGCTAGCGCTGCATTGGCTCATGTGTTCGACCAATTAACGTACGTCACTCAAATTCCCCTTGTGCTGGAAGGGTATGAAATAGGAGCTAAAAATAGTGGCGTTTCTAAGAACTGCGATTTTTCCTAGTTGTTGCGGTGGGAGCATGCCTATGTTCCCACATTTCTAAGAATTTTTTTTTCACTGAAAATTAGGCCCTATGTTGCCACAGCCCTATGTTCCCATATTTCTTGGGATTTTTTTCAAAAGTAGGCCCTATGTTCTCACAGTTCCCACATTTCTAAGATTATTTTTCCAAAATTAGGCCCTATGTTCCCACATTTCCTTTTTCATAAATTAGTGTCAGATTTGATCCCCATAACCCTCAACCTAAAAAAATCTTGTGGGAGGATAGGGCTTAAATTGAAGGGAAATGTCGGAACACAAGAACTAATCCTGAAAATTGTTAGAAATGTGGGAACATAGGGCTGTGGGACCATAGGACTGTGGGAACATAGGGCTGTGGGACCATAGGGCTGTGGGAACATAGGGCTGTGAGAACATAGGGCTGTGGGACCATAGGGCTGTGAGAACATAGGGCTGTGGGAACATAGGGCTGTGAGAACATAGGGCTGTGGGACCATAGGGCTGTGGGACAATAGGGCTGTGGGAACATAGGGCTGTGAGAACATAGGGCTGTGGGACCATAGGGCTGTGAGAACATAGGACTGTGGGAACATAGGGCTGTGGGACCATAGGGCTGTGGGAACATAGGGCTGTGGGAACATAGGGCTGTGAGAACATAGGGCTGTGGGACCATAGGGCTGTGAGAACATAGGACTGTGGGAACATAGGGCTGTGGGACCATAGGGCTGTGAGAACATAGGACTGTGGGAACATAGGGCTGTGGGACCATAGGGCTGTGGGAACATAGGGCTGTGAGAACATAGGGCTGTGGGAACATAGGGCTGTGAGAACATAGGGCTGTGGGACCATAGGGCTGTGAGAACATAGGGCTGTGAGAACATAGGGCTGTGGGACCATAGGGCTGTGGGAACATAGGGCTGTGAGAACATAGGGCTGTGGGAACATAGGGCTGTGAGAACATAGGGCTGTGGGAACATAGGGCTGTGGGAACATAGGGCTGTGGGAACATAGGGCTGTGAGAACATAGGGCTGTGAGAACATAGGGCTGTGGGACCATAGGGCTGTGGGAACATAGGGCTGACCCCCTTGAGGTGTGGACACAATAAAAAGAGGGATTCTTAGATCTATGATCTTAGAACTATGAAAAAGTTCCCCTGGACCAAAAGTGTTGCCCTCTTGCTGTTTAAGCATCATGACATTAGGGACTAAATAGAGGAAGCATTGTAGCATTGTATTTAAACTCTGCTTTAAACACAACCAAAAGGAGTTAATTTATGGAACAGCTGCAGTGAAGAGATGAAATTGTGTACAACATTTTTAAAATGAATATATTGAATGGATACGAGAAGGTGATTGTATTGTGTGCTGACTGTATTGTTTTTGGGGATGTATATTATGTCTAGTTTGGATGGGTTATTCGGTGTGATTTAACTGACAGATGTAACATGGACACAGGTCATGTGTATATGTGTATGCATGTGTATATGTGCGTGTAAGTAGGTATATGCATGCATGTGTATGTATACATGTATAAATAAGTGAAGATTTACATTTTTTGTATACAAGTACAAAAGTAGAAACTCGTTTAACTCTTTCCTACTCCTTATTTGAATAATTTACAATCCTTTTGAAAGAAATGTTTGCTGAGTATCTTGGTGTTATTGGTTTGTCTTGTTTGTGCTGGAATGTACATGTTCTCATTTATCTTAACTTATCTTTTTGTGTTAAACTAAACATTTTTTTTTTTAAATGAAAAAAAATCCAATCACCTTGGTGCCACAAAGTAATCACAAAACTGTATTATGTTAGAGGAGTGTTTATGTGATTCGTTATGTAATAAAACACAATCCAATCCAAAAGTGAGGGATTATGGGTTCATCAACAAACAGCTGTTGTCATCTGACAGTCGGCAGTTGCTCACGCGTGTAGTGTCAAGCGACCCAAAGTGAAATCAGGACTTATGCTCCGATTTCACTACAAAGCTAAAAATCCCTTACGTCCTCTCATCTGGCAGTGAACACCAGAGCGGGTCAGATGGCAGAGATGTGAAATATGGTTTTGTTTGTGCAACGCCACGCAAAAAAATCTTACAGACTAATCTGACAGATTAGCCGCTAACAAGCTGCTTTTGAGTGACATGGACCGAATCCAAAATTGCATCAAGTTGAACGTTTCCCCTCTGCTCCAGATCAAAGAAGATTAACTGCACTTTACCTGCAAACTGATTGTACCGCCTAACACTAAGTCACTCTGGATAAGCACTACAGCTGAATGACACGCGCTGGCAGACACAAAGTTGGCGGAAGAGAAAGCTCGAGAAAGAAAGAGTGACAGACAAAAGGCAGCGGCAGACAAACACTGAGAATGAAGCGGAAGGAAGACGGCAAAGCGAGGGAAGCGAGGAAGGAAGAAAGAGACAGAGAGACGGGGCAAAGGAGATGTAAAAGAATGGCTAGTGGGAATCAGAGCTGTGGGGATGTTTCCGCAGGATGTTTAAGAATTAATCCAACAGTGAGCGCTAAGCAGAGCACAAATCACAAAAATCACAGCTAACCGCAGAGCTCCCTGTGCTGAGGCAGCTAAAAAGGAATATTATAAAGATGCAAATGTGACCCATTTAGCGAGGTGCAAAAACCCTCCGATTGGAATTTTGGATGTGTGTGTATATAGCCTAAGCAAAAAAATCAGAGACAGGGACAAAGAGGCAGACACAAAGTCCTGGCACACGCCACCGATTAGACATATAAACACAAACACTTTGTACTTCCATACTTGTGGGGACCATCATTGACATACATTCCCTTGCTCTAGCCCCCTTCCACTAACTTTAAAACAAAATTGCAATGTTTGTCTTATTCTCATAGTTTCGATTAACATTTTAAAGGTCCCATATCATGCTCATTTCCAGGTTCATACTTGGATTTGGGGTTTCTACTAGAACATGTTTACATGCTTTAATGTAAAAAAAAAAAAAACTAATTATTCTTTTCAGTTTTTCTGTATTCTTGCTGAAACGCTTTGTTTTAGCGCCTGTCTCTTTAAGCCCTTTCGCATCCGCGCTCTCGCAGTCTCTGCACCGCCATTGCAGCCAGGGAATGACTGTAACGGCACTGTAGCGGCACTTTCTACTGATGTATAGTGTAGATGTGACATTACAACCTTATAGAAGTCCTGACTCTTTGTTTAAAGGCACAGTTTCTGAATACTGGCTGTGTGCATTTCTCTTTGGATTGTGTGTTTTGATACTTTCACAGTATCAACCTGCCATATAATACAAAAGACATGGACATCTTACTTTTCACAGTATGGGACCTTTGACCTGGGAACACAGCAACATCTCTATAATCACGTTTGATGAGACAAGTAACACAAGCAGTCAGACGATCAGACAGACACGCAAACCACTTTATTTGGAGGTAAAACTGAAAGTGCCTGTGCCTGACATTTGTAATCCAACAATCCCTCAGTAATCCCTCATTGCACAGGAAAACTGTGTGCCCACAAATCTGAAGCAGGGTTGAACATAGAACTCAGTTTGTGATAGATATAACAGCACAATGTTGTCCTCTTTGCAACTGTTGACATTTGTTTGGTTGTTGCAACCACAACGTTCTTATCGATCTTTAACTTTGAATATTGCTTATCTAACTTTATTATAAGTTTATTATGAAATTGGGATGGCATGATTGAGATTTGATTGCAGATATCTGCCAGTAAACTAGCGTTAGTCTTTAGCTTATTCTTATGATATCTGAATCTGATCACAGTGACAGATTACAGCAACAGAAAGTGTGTCCTATCCGTGTGCGTTACTTTTTAGTGTCCCCTGCAAACAGTTTCTGTTGTGTCGTAAGCTTCTTGCAGCGCTTTTTCTTAATGCTGCGCGTCTCGTCAAGCTGATGATCTTTTCTAAATGCTGCATGTGTCGTCGAATTGGCAAAGATGTTTTCGAAAAGCTGCTGTCATGAACCAGTTCAAAGTTCAGACAAAAAAAGGAGACCACACACAATTAAGGATTCAATTCAAACCAAAGTACTTAACCCATATCAAACCACTACTTAAAACACTTAAATATGAGCATTTCAGTTATTATCAGTGGTGTAGTGAGTGCATGGGTGTAGGTGAGTGTCTGGAAAGCAAAGCTAACAGAACGCAAAGGACAACCAAACCAAAAAACAAACCCTGCTGGCTGTGAGGACAGAGAGAACGTGAACTGCATCTCTTCAGTTAGAAACGAGGGCAATCAGGAGGAGTGGATTCGAGTGAAGTCTCTCAATGCCAGACCTTCCTCCACAGCGCTCCAGAGGAAGGTCTGCCTAGTCCACATAGTATTCCTGGATGGGAGAAAAACATGATTCTAGTTCATTGGCATTTCTTTAAACCAATCACAGTGTCATGAAAAGGTGTCCGCTAGGCGCCGGACTCAATGACGGTGCCTCTGCAAAAAAGCCTCGGGAAGGAACTTGTTTTGGTGGAACAAGTGTACGTTTCAAAGGTTGTTTTAGTGCAACAGGAAACTCAGATTGGACAGATAGTCTAGCTAGCTGTCTGGATTTACCCTGCAGAGATCTGAGGAGCAGTTAACCATAGTCCTCACAAATCCACCAGAGGTTAGAACGCCAACACAGAGACAGAGGAAGGTAACGGACATCCGGTCGAAAATGAGAGCCATCTTGCAGAATTTCCGGCGGCACCTGAACAATTCTGAAAATGAAACATCGTCGATATAAACTAATTCAGGTGTCTGCCTCCTAAACAGCTGACAGGGAAAATTACCCAAGAGAGGCCCACAGGGTGGGAGGGGTCATCACACTTTGCACGTGTCATCAAATTGGTAAAGATGTTTTTTCATTTGCTTATGTTGTGTCTATTTGAATGTGTTTAATTAACAGTGTGTTGAGCGCTCAGGGCCACCGTATAAATACTTTCATCCCTCCTTTTCCTTCAGCTGAAACACTCATCCATGCATCCATCATCTCCTGACTGGACTACTGCAACAGTATTTTGTACGGCACACCCACCAAATTTATCCAAAGCTCGGCCGCCCGTCTACTCACTCACTCCAGCACCAGAGACCACATCACTCCAGTCCTACTAGATCTCCTATGGCTCCCCATCCAACACAGGATTCCAGTTCAAAATCCTCCTTATCTCCTAGAAAGCTCTCAATAACCTCGCCCCCTCCTACCCCACTGACCTCCTGCACCATCATACTCCCACCCGCAACCTCACATCCACAGATGCCAACCTCCTTTCCCCCTCTCACCTACCCTGGAAATCCAGAGTTCTCGCAAGAGCACAATTTGAATTTGCTCAGCGAGTCACTCTGGCATTCAGTAATGATGCTCATTAACTATGCCCTTGTAGCCGAGCTGCACCAATCACATCGGTGTATCTGATATAGGGGGGCCAGAGGCGAGCTAAACAGATGAGGACAGTTTAATCTACCAGTTAGCTCCGCTGGTAGCTAAGCGTATGGGACTCTGGATACGTCACCCAGTGTATTGTTGTGATTGGTCGTAGTGTTATCCAATTGCATGCAGTGAGATTTTCAAATGCATGCTTGGTGCCGCCCCTCGAGTTGGGCCATTTTCATTACTCATTGCCAGACCCTTAATCTTTTGGATTTGGGTCTGGATTTCCAGGCTATCTCTCACCCATCCCGAGCACCAAACCTGGAGGGACAGGGCCTTTACCGTTGCTGCCCCCTCCCTCTGGAACTCTGCCCAACACCTCAGACTTTCCACATCACTTCAAAACCGCACTCAAATCCCATCTGTATAAAGCTGCTTTTAACCTGGAACCATCATGGCTGTTTCCTTTTGTTTCTATCCCATTTCTATGCTGTCTCGTTGTACCATTTTAATATTTATCTCTATATTGCTGTTGTTTTTATATTGATCTTGCTATTCTTTATCTTAGTTTTTTCCTTGTAAAGTGCCTTTGAGTACCTTTTAAAGCGCTATATAAAATACATGTATTATTATTATTACTTTCAATTGCAAAAAAAATATAGAATTTTAGTAGCCTGGCTTCTCCCTCCTACGTACTTCCACTCAATTGTCATTTTCCTTCAGTACATCGTCTGGGTTTGCGGTATATTCTTGGGTTTTCTCCGGCCAACTTTTTACCGGTCCAATCAGCAAATCAGAGGGAGTGGCTGAGAACGATGACGTTGAGGCCGTGCGCTAGTTTGAGTTGTAGTTCCGTAATGGCGGCGGAGAAAGATGCGAGCGAAGCCATTCGGTCCGTTGTGGCAACGCTGCCGAATATCCAGAAGTTAAAGCCCGAGCAAGAACAATCTTTGCTGCTACTGCAGCTTTCCATGTAAAAAGAAAATGGCAGGATGGATGCATCACTCAATATGATTGGTTAGGGAAAAAAAAATAAATGACTCCCCTTCCTGAACATGAATCAGATAACAGCAACACAATATCAGGCTGAATAAATGAAGTGAAACAAAATAGTAATTCAGTGTGATTACCAGGCGACTCGCTCTCAAGGTCTGAAACTGAAATTGGTCCTCACTAAGATTGAAATACCTCAGCGCACGCACACACAAACACACACATCCCTAAATCAGTCCGCTCTGGGTAGATTACACCATCTGCATTAAGGGCCTCGAGGCGTTCCCCATTAGCTGTTTGCAACCCAATCCCAAAACGCCGAAGGAATCCAAACATTATAGCAGTCACAAAGGTACAAAAGTGCAGTGGACAACAAAACATTTCCCCACGGGACAACGTCTTCAGGGATGCTCCCCCTATATTTCCGCGTTGAGCACATTTTCCCATGTGAGCGCTCAATCCCACTGAAGCTTGAGGGTGCCGTCTGAATGAACTTCCATTAAAGAGTTTCAGTCAAAAAGAGAAATGTCAGCTGTGCTGCTAGATGAGAGAGGAGGATTTAAAAACAAGTCACCTTCTCTGCTGCTCGGCATTGTTTCGCTGTCCTATGTATGCAGTGATTGCTTAGCAACTATGACATAAAAAATGCCAGCTTATTCCACTGCGGTAATTATTTAAGCTTATAAATGTTGCTGTCTCACAGTGGCAGCTTAATGCCTCCATTATAATTATAATTAGTGTGAGAGTGCATACCACCACCAGAAGGTCACTAGTTTGATTCCAGGAAGGACCAACGTGTTGCTGAAGCTAAAAACACACTGAATTTAACTTAGTGTCAGTTGAAGATCACTTTGCGGATTATGAACTTTCTTTGTAATTATTTGTGCAAGTACTGTCCCTTACTGTAGTTTGGTTCAATATATTTATCTATTTATTCTATAAAGAAGTGGCATCGATCTCAGCAGTGTGGTTCCGGAAGTAAAAATCCCATTCATTTTCTCCATAGGGATTTTGATTATTAGCCATAATGTTTAAAAGTGCCTGGCATACAAAACCGTTTTTACTTGCATTTTTTAAAAATCTGTTAGGTCCATATGCGTTTGTGTTATGTTGTGAAAGTGAAAATGAACTGCTACCTCCTCTGTCAGCTCTAGCCACTGAATAGAAATAAGCAGAGAAACCAGGCCAATTACAAAAGCTATATATATATATATTGCCTGAGCTGATTACTATTCATGAGCTCGCCCAGTTGGGCTGGGTAAAGGATTCTGACAACCAGGCTCTCATTGGCTAGCTGTTGGCCAATCAGATTCAAACCATATTAGCTTGTTGAATATTAATGAGAACTGGCAGAAATCGAGCTGAGTCTTCCTGCAGGCTTTCTATACCACGTTAGAATGGCTTGAAACAAGGTAACCAAGGCATTGGTCCATGGTTCTAAAACATCTTTCTTTCGTTACACAACCTCGGAGCTCGTGGTCAGTCTGCCGCGGATGGTTTAGACATTATGGCTAATCAATCAAAATCATTATGGAGAAAATCAATGGGATTTTTACTTCCGGAACCTACGGTGGCCGAGACGGTTCAACACAAATACAAAAGCCACAACACAAACACAAAAGCCAAAACACAAATGCAAAAGCTACAACATGCAAAAGCTACAATACAAACGCAAAAGCCACAACATAAACGCAAAAGCCACAACACAAACACATAAGCGATAATGGAAGTGAGTGTCTTGTTGACAAGCGGAGCCAGAGGAGGAAAGTTCTCGTACGTTTGCGAAGTAAGTGAAACATGGTTCCTGACTAATTATGATTACTGTCGCTACGTGATTGTCAAAAATAAGCAATGTTGTTCAATATCTTTTTTTATTTTCATATGTATGTACTCTGCCATTTAGGCTACGAAGCTACAGCTATAACGTTATCTAAATGGCGCCCAGCATCTTTTACTGTTTTTGCCCATTGCTTGCACACTAAAAAACGAATGCTTAGACCAAAGCCTCAATACCTAAACTTCTTTTAGCATACCTTAAACATAGTGTAACCATAGCCTAAACACTTTTGTACACACGCTTTTGTATTTGTGTTGTGGCTTTTGTATTTGTGTTGTAGCTTTTTGTATTTGCTAACAAACTGCTACCACTGAAGTCTGTGATCATTTATGTACACAGTTTCGTTCCGTTCTTTTGCACCGCATCAAATGTTTTATGGTCACGATTCATCTCATAGCTGGTTGGCTTGGTTAATATGCTTTCACGTCTGTTTTGGTGAGCCCAGACGGGAAAATATGCCATTTTAAGAGTAGCCTACATTTACGGTAGCTAGCTAACGGTAGACTACAGAGAAAGTGTGATATTTTTACGTCCGTTTCAGAGCATGTACAAAAAGGCATCTATCAGCAGGGATTGTAGAGTGCATGTCGGGGGAATAGCGCGGACACGCGCTTCACACCGCGAGCGGGCACGTGCGCCACTTGGCAGAAAAGGGAGAAAGAAAAAAAAAAGAGGCTGCCGCTGTCCAGAGCGACAGAGGGAAAATATTTCAGTCGGAACCGAAATGAGGAACCGAAATTCGCGTTCTAATCCGGTACGAATACTATTTCAATTCAATTCAATTCAATTTTATTTATAGTATCAAATCATAACATAAGTTATCTCGAGACACTTTACAGATAGAGTAGGTCTAGACCACACTCTATATTTTACAAAGCCCCAACAATTCCAACAATTCCAGTAATTCCCTCAAGAGCAAGCAGTGCGACAGTGGCGAGGAAAAACTCCCTCTTGGGAAGAAACCTCGGACAGACCCAGGCTCTTGGTAGGCGGTGTCTGACGAGCCGGTTGGGGGTGTGATGAACTAGGGGTGTGCATTGGCACTGCCCTCACAATTCGATTCGATTACGATTCACCAGGTAACGATTCGATTCAATTCGATTCTACGATGCATTGCGATGCATTGCAATGCATTAACATTCTACTGCACACAAGGCAAATTTTTCATCAGTCATGAGCAGGTCTCAACATTAAAAAAAATCCCTACTGGCCCCCGGGGCCAGTAGATCAGAGTTTTGCTGGCCCCTTCTACATTTTTACTGGCCCTGAAAGAAATATCATAGGTGTGATTGGCAAAGGACAAAAAAGCAGGAAAATATACGCCGCACCTACCATGAAGCTTCAGAAAATGGTTCTAACCCAGCTAGCCACTGCCACTGGATGTTGTGCCATAAGCAGTAAAGCTAGACCAGGGGTCATCAACTACATTTATCCAAGGGCCAGAATTATTTTAAGCAAACACTCCAGGGGCCGGACTTTCAAATAAAGAAAATAAAATTATATCTAATACGCATCTTCTTGTTTGATATTTTCACTTTCTTACTAAATTAATGCTATATTTTTTACATGTATTAGTGTAAGCAAACCCCTAAAAACATGGAAAATCCATAATGATAACTAGATAGGCTACTTAACTAGAAAATGATCTCAGATTAGGGGGCAATTCACTGAGGAGTGATGGTTAAAGACTTGATTACTGAAACGTAATCCGTGTCCTGATTGGTGGAAAATACTTACAGAAAGAAAGGCCTGTTGTCAGGTAAACATCTCACTGTCAAGAGTCTGAAGTGAAAAGTTGTGGAAAACAGCAGCTGTGATGATGAATGGACTGATAAGCAGGCTAGCATTCCTCCTGTATGCCTCACTTGAAATAAGACAATGTTGTTGCTAAATAATACAACCGGCATCATCATCAAGAATAAAGAACGCGGCGTCATTCACGTGCATATTAAGTAGCCACATGTATTTGTTTTGGTCTTTAAATACCTCCATAGGTTTACCGCTCCAGCGGAGAGGATGGCTCGTTTAGACAGCAGCTACGTTTACAAGAGTTTGTCCAAAGTTCAAGATTGGTTGCGAATTAAGATAAACACTTAGACTACAAACTACATCTTTCATTTTAGCTTGTTTGTAAAGTCGCTATTTGCAGAGCAGAGCTGTGTTTGCACAGCGCGGTGGACGAGAGTGGACAGCCAGACAGAGCAGACTAAAATATCGCTTTCTGCCTGTACAACAGGTAGGTGGGTATTGATAAGTATTGACTCTGTAATCATTGAGGGTTTATTGTAGGCTACTTACAGTAGGCTAACGAGTGTAGCGTTAGTTCATCTGCGCCATCGTCGGTAAATAATCCCCGGTAACGTTTCCAGCTACATGTGCTGCGTGAAACGCACACACCTCAGCCCTGCTGTGTGTGTGCGCGCAGCGCGAGAATCGCTGTTCAGAATCCAAAATGCAACGCTTGTATCCAAATTAATTGGTTATAAATTACCTGAGGTGAAAATGTGAAATGTTAACATTCACACGCTTCGTGCCGCTCTGTATGACGTGTGCTGATGCAGCAGACAGAGCCACAGTGACAGAAACTTCACAACTTTATTGTCCACTCAAGGCCAGAAAATAAACAGTGACATAATCGATTATGGCACTTTGCCGCATCGATGCTGAATCGTGCATGCCCCGCATTGCAATGCATTGCCGAATCGATTATTGTTGACACCACTAGTGATGAACAGTGGCGATAGTAGTCACATTAATAATGGAACAGTGACTGGATGTAGCGGGAAGCTGCAGGGTTCAGCAGGACGCAGCATGACATTGCAGGGCATCGCTGAGCTCAGCAGGGAGTGCAGCAGGACCACGGCGACAGCTGCAACCAGGGTCTTGGTGCAAACGTTTCTCCAAGGAAATACGCTGGGGGAAAAAAAAGCATAAGGACTCCGGGGAGTAAACTCCCCAGAAGCTAGGATTAGTAACAAGCATTTCTGGGACGGGCTGCACACAAATAGTAATAGTAACAGTAATAGAAACAGTAATAGAAGGGAGAAGAGAGAGCAGCTCAGTGTGTCAAAGGAAGGAAGTCCCCCGGCAGTCTAGAACTATAACAGCGTAACTATAACAGGTAACTAAGAGAGACAGGTCATAAGGAGAGGTAGCTTTTTCGGGCTTAGAACTCTCCCCCTGCCGGATCTGGCTTGGCTGGCCTGCCTCCCTCTACTTTGTTATGTATTATTAATCTAACAATTATGAAGAGAAGCAGTTGGGCCAGTTAGGTGAACACTGCAACTCCTCACTCCCTAACTATAAGCTTTATCAAATAGGAGAGTTTTAAGTTCATTCTTGAATGAGGTGACAGTTTCTGCCCCCCGAACCTACCGTTTGCGTAGGAACCGGTACCATAGTGGAACCGGGTTTCGGTACCCAACCCTAACTGAATGGGAGGAATCACTTTCAGAACCGTTCAAAACATGGCAGTCACCTCTGTTATTAAATGATGCGGTACTCACATGTTTCTGTGTTGGGGTAAAATGAGATTTAGCAGTATTGTGTTCCTGACTAAAACATGGACTAGATGTGATTACATCTTGATCACAAAACAAAACACAATTGTCTGTTTTTATATTTCGGAAGACGGTGAGGGGTTTTGTCCTCAACAAGTCCTCCAAATTAAAGAACTAAATACCTCATTAGTCCTCCAGAACAACACGTAATGCTTTCTGATTGGACGCCTCTCCATAAGGAGGACCACAGCATTGGTCTGTGCCTTCCAAAACTGTTACAAATGATGCTCAGCGTAAATTCTTTCAGCAGGACTTCTAACCTTCATCCACCTCTCTCTCTCTCTCTCTCTCTCTCTCTCTCTCTCTCTCTCTCTCTCTCTCTCTCTTCCTAAAACTGATCAGCTGTTTCTAGGCGTTCACTTTTCAGGTAAACTGACCAGAATTGGCCATGAATTCCACGAGCCAATCACAGCCTGACATCCCTGCTTTAATTCTGTTCTTCTCTCTGCTGCTGTCAGTTGTCATTTCAGGCAAAGCATGCAACCCTCCTCCTCCCCCCTTCCCAGTCATCGTCACCCATGGCACCCTGGGTCCTCCTCCGGTATACCGCTCCCAGCGGCTCCTTCGGTCCGGTCTTCGGGCTCCTTCACCACCACCACCAGTGTCTAGACTCCATCGGAGGGATATCCTTGGCTTCTCTACCCCTTTAAAATTATTTTGTATAACAATGGAGTCTAATCTCCAAAGACTGACTGTACATTTCATATAATGCATATGTACAAATAAACCTTTGCATATCTGCAACGAAGTCTCTCCTGATTGAAATCACTGCTGAGAAATAAATCATTTTAAAGATGTGACAGCGCTCTGGTTAAGGTTGGGTTTGATTTAGGAATAAAAACAAGTTTGGATGAGTAATGATTTGGGTTGAAATCCTTACTTTTGTAAAGGGTAAGGGAGCTTTATTGCCATAGATATAACTACACACATGGCCAAGGTTAGGGAACAATCATGGTCGTGGTTTAAAAATAACCGACTGTCGGTTTGAAGAGGGAAATTAAAGTGGCAATATACAATTTTTTTTACTTTAACTTATCATTATGACGTAAATGTTGATTGCACAATTGAATGGCTATAGAATAATGACACCATCTGCGTTTACATTGGTTTCCTGTAAGCCTCCCTTTCACTATGCATTTCTGTCTGAAACTGGGTACGATCTCCAGGGACAAGAAGGCTCCATTTATTTAGTTACAATGGAAGTGTGTCTGTCAACCATTGTGCAACCAAGACAGGAAGAAGATAGCGCTTTTGTTTTTCCCTGGTAGCTTTCGGTAGCTATCCCCAGGTAGCGGAAATGACGCTGGAACAAGTGATGTAACTGTGAAAACTGTTCCCGGCAAAAAAACAAAGAGCCGTGTTGAGGGAGGATGCAAACAAGGCGAAGAGGGAGAGCGCCAAAAACCAAGGTATAACAGGAGTGATCGGCATTCACTCAATGGAGAGGGCTCCGGGACTTGCCCTACTTATTAATACAACGGGGTGTTTTGCTCTTCCTTTATTATTGCACTGAGATCAGTTTTTTTGTTGTTAAAATCGAGATTCTTACGCGAGAAACTAGCAGCCAGTAAACGTCTATGATTCAAATCCATTTGATAATCTAAACAAAATATAAGCAGTAAACTCAATTTATGTTACATTACGTCTATTTGGCAGATTTTGTCCAAAGACACGTAGGTGCAAGAGCTAGATATCATTCATAACTATAAACCATTAGCTAGCTTTGTTATGGTTGTGTATGTGGTTCAGTTTCCTGTTTTATTTTGTAGTCCGTTTTTTCGTCTTGTTTTACTTCCTGCCTTGTGTTTTCCCGCCTTTGTGATTGTCTGCCCCACCCTGATGTGTTTCACCTGTTCCTGAGCCCCCGTGTCACCTGTTCTTTGTTTCACCCTCGTTACCGCTTGTATTTATGCTACGTTTGCACGTGGCCGGCTATTTTCATAAACGGACATTTCAACCTCTCCGTTTTCAAAAATAACATCGTGCACAGCTGTCAGTTTTCAGAAAAGTGTTTGTTTACACGTACCAGTGTATATATGCCATCAATGCAGTCAAGAGCACACCAGATCTGTAGGTGGTGGTGTAAACGAGAAGCTCAAGCCCACGTTAGCCAATCAGAATCCCGAAAATAGCAACAACAGCAACCAATCACTTCCTCTTTCTCTCTCTCAGCTGACTAAACCTCAGTTTTCTCAGTTTACATACAAACATGCAAACGAAGATTTCAAAAATCTCCACTCTGAAGTTTTTAGAAAGACTCGGTTTCAGAGGAGAATTCTCCGTTTGCGTGTAAATGAAGGGTACAAACGAAGGGAAATGTCTCCGTTTGTAAAAATAACCTTGAGGGTCTTTGTTTCTGTGTTGTCTTTGTCTAGTGTCACATCATTGTTTCTGTATTGGATTGTGTGTGTGTGTGTGTGTGTGTGTGTGTGTGTGGTCTATTCCTTTGTCTCGGTGTTCCTGTTTCCTGTGTTTCCTGTTTTTTGACTTCCACTACGTTTTGGACTACTTTTGCCTGCTGTATTCAGGACTCCTTTTGTTTGTTTGGATTTTATGGTCTTAAATCCTCAAGCTCACCACTGCCTGCTGTCTCTGCATTTGGGTCCGACATTCTCTGAATCTTACAACAACCTTAGCATACAAATAGTTTTTTTTAATATAGAAATGAGCAGGGTGCAATTTGCATGGTATTTCCCCTTTTCTGGTCGACATATACCTGCCTCTGCTGAATTACTTTTATCCCCGGACAAAATGTAGCCCCCCCCAAAGTGATCAATGCTACTTCACCAATAGACCATATATTATAAACCTAAAATATAAGTATTTTAAAGATTCTTTTTTTGGGGCATTTTAAGGCCTTTATTTGACAGGGCAGCTGAAGTCATGAAGGGGGGGGGGGGGGTGACATGCAGCAAAGGGGCGGCAAGTCGGAGTCGAACCCGGGCCAGCTGCGTCGAGGAGTAAACCTCAAAATATGGGCTCCTGCTCTACCAACTGAGCTATCCTGGCGCCCAAAATAGAAGTATTTTAAACTAAGTTCAATTCTGTAACATGAACAGTCTATAGTGCCATAGAACGATAAAAGCGGCAGTTGCTGCTACAGAGCTCCGGGACGCCAGCTACCAGCGGCAGTTGTTTAGCCAGCAATAGGTGACTGTAAGCCGGCTACAGGCACCGCCAGATGGCGGTCCTTCCAGGGGCCCTGGTAGTGGAGTTTAGCCGGGAAAAAGGGAGCGTCATGCTGCAATGACAGTTAAGTTCAGGCAACAAAATGACTCGTTAAGTTTAGTAATAATATCGTGGTTAAAACACTCCCGAAAAAGGAACGAACATGTGTTTCCTGGGTGAAAGTATTTTGTCAATTTCGCCAAGAAGTGAACTCCGCTCTCCTGCTTGAAAGTGCTGGGTTTCATGTTGACACCACGTTGTGCTCATATAGAGTTTTTCCATTGAATATACAGTAGAAGTTCAGAAATAAGTGGTTGAGTGGCTCTATTTCCATGGTAATGAAGGGGGCATGTAATTCTTGCATGTTTTCTTTTGTTGTGCATGATCAAAAAACATCGTCTCCCCCCCCCCCCTCTGCTTTTTTTACAAATTGCACCCTGGAAATGAGTAAGTGCTACTTTAAAAGTAAACTTTTGGGTGTAGTAAATGATGCAACCAACAGCTCCTCACACATCTCTACAGTCTCTAATCAACCAACAGCTCTCACACTCAGTTCTACCTCATTAGTGACACTAAACCTCAGACTCTCAGTTAGGAAACTACAGTATTGCACAGTTCAGCACCGCGGACAGCTCCCAGAGCTTCTTAAAACCACACAAGAAAGCCTTTAATGGTCAATGTTTTCCTCTGACTGAGTCAAACACCAATTGATTCAATCTAATGGCAATTCTGGAGGCTGGAGTTTGTAGAGATGCTGTACTACATGCATTCACTCAAAAGTCCGCATCTGATTTTTGTTTATTCCAGGTCAGAGGTCCGGAACAATTAGCAATAACAGATTAACATTTAATCACCTCACTTTAAAAATGTTAAACTACATATATTTAAGTATAATATATATACATATATGTACCCATTTGGGTACCATTACATGGAATTTGGTAGCATTACCCAATGCTACTTTTTTTCCGTTTTTCTTTCAAATTTCAGTTACACTTTACTTGAAGGTATCTACATAAGAGTGAAATGACACTGTCATGAACGTGTCATAAACATTATAAACAAGTCATAAACGTTTATGACATAACGCTTCTTTTAGTAAGTGTCATTAGGTTTTTGTCATGACAAGTTAGGGTTAGAGTTAGAGTTAGGGTTAGGGTTCATGTGTCATGACTGTCTGACTTATGTAGATACCTTCAAGTAAAGTGTTACTCAAATTTCTTTGTGTATATTCAACATCACAAAACATGTATCGATCAATAGATTATTTCATAAAGGAAAACATTACACTTCGTAACATATTCATTACACAAGATATGGGCTGGGTCCGGATTGGCCTGCTGTTTGGTCCGGAAGTGGACCTTGGTCCGGACTTTGAGAAGCCCTGCTGTACTGGATTGTGATAAACTGTGAGTTCATCACGTTACATGCTGCATTTAATCCCATAAACACAGATATTAAACTATTTCAACTTGGCCCCTCGTTCATAAAAGTTTTGAGTATATTGAGAAAGGAGTCAACCATATAACAATAACATTAAATAATAAAAGTCTTATTCTTTCTCATGTGTGTGTGTGTATATAAATATATATATATAGTTCCTTATCCTTGGCAGTAGAAATAATTGTTCTTCACTGCTCTGTCAGTCACAGAAGAAACTACAGGGACAAGGTTATTTAATGTGAGCGGTACAGAGATCTTAATTAGGCCTATGACACCCGGGGAGTGTGTGAAAGACTTCAGCTGTCATCGAAACTCTGCTCCGGTGTCAGACAGACATTTTAAATACAGTTAGGATTTTGGAGCGCTGTGCCGTGAAAGCGTTCTACATACGGAACGCTTTCACTGCACAATGCTCCGATAAGAAGCTACAGCCTGTGTCAACTAATACTGTCATCATCTTGGGATTACATTTTCCCAAAAAGATGTGGTACAAACATGCCGCTGCAGACATGGAGCATTAATGAAAGTTGTTTCCAGGCCGTCCTTAATGAAGTAACATTCTCACTCCCATTGCGTCAAAAAGTGACGCTTGGTCCGGTGTCTTTGGCGTTTGTTATTGACGCAAAAAGTCTCCTTTAGCGTCATATTTAGACTAGCTTGGTCGGGACTCTTGGCGTCACTGTTTGACGCTCTGGGTCGGGACGTACGTTTAAATGAATGAATGAATGAATGAAAGTTTGAATGAATGAAAGTTTTTATTCGGTTACTAAACATAAAACATAATATAAGTACAATTTCATTACAAACAAGGGTGGTAACCAAAAAGGTGTAGGCTGAAGCCATAGCTTATTACGCCTACCCTATTTACAAAACAACATCTACCCATCAGAAGTTAAACATAAACAATATACATGCATAAACATATGTATTCATACACACATACATATATACGTACTATATATATTCTCATATGCATACACATATACATATATACACATACATATACAAGCACATATACATACAACATACCTATACAGTTTTACTTAGACAACCTTATATTTAAAAATTTTTTTTAAGTTTTAAACTGTTTTTTGAAATAATGTATGGAATTACTGCTTTAAATTTGCTGAATATCGAGTTTGTCGGTTCGTTATACAGTGAATGATTAACTATCCTTATGGATTTTTCTTGTAAAATTAAAATAGGTTTTGTGTTTGTGGTGTAAGCATGCCCCCGTATTTCAACACAATAAGAAAAGTATGGAACAATAAGAGAACAATACCGAATATACAGAGATGGTTTATTTAGAAAGTACTTGGTTTTATGTAGTATTGCTATTGTTTTAGACATTTTTGATTGAACATAAGCGATGTGTTGTTTCCAGGATAATTTGTGGTCTAATATTATTCCAAGAAATTTATTTTCATTCACCCTTTCTAATACCACATCGTCAATCTTTAAGCTCATGCAAGTTTTAATTTGTCGATTACTACATATAATATATTTAGTTTTACTTAGATTAAAGGATAATTTATTTTGGTCAAACCATCGCTTGATTCTGGATAGTTCTCTGGTCACATCAGCAATTAATTGGTGAAGATTATCCCCGGATACATACAATGTTGTGTCATCTGCTAATAAAACACATTTTAACAAATTGGATACCTTACAGATGTCATTGTTATATAAAATAAACAACTTGGGACCAATCAAAGATCCCTCGGGCACCCCACAAGTTACTTTACACATTTCTGAATGTTGATCATTAAAATGTACATACTGGTATCTATTGTCAAGATAACTTTCTAACCATGAGTAAGCACAGCCTCTAAAACCATACTGCTCTAGTTTGTTCATTAACAATTTATGATCTATGGTATCGAAGGCTTTTTTTAGATCAACAAAAACACCCAAAGAAAAGTACTTTTTATCTAATGCGGATGCTATATAATCCACTAATTTGATAACTGCCATTGAAGTCGATCGGCCGCTCCTAAATCCATATTGATCGTCACTTAATATCATAAATTTTTCTATGAAGCTGTCAATCCTCTTCAGAAAATGTTTTTCCAATATTTTTGAAAATTGGGATAATAGTGAAATTGGTCTATAATTTGAATATAAATGACTATCACCACTCTTATAAATTGGAATAATTTTTGCAATTTTCATCTGATCTGGAAACACGCCAGATTTAAAGGACAAATTAAAAATGTAAGTCAGAGGTTCTAATATTGAATGGATTATATTTTTAACTAATTTCATATCTATGTCGGTCCAATCCGTTGACCTTTTATTTTTAAAACCATTCACAATCTCTAATATTTCATTTTTGGTAATGTCAGACACAAACATGGAAGAAGAGTTCCTACTGATATATTCGCAACTATTTGTGTTTTTACTTTTTGAATCAGTAATGCCTTTTGCCAAATTGAAACCCACATTAACAAAATAGTCATTAAATTCGTTTGCTATCTCCTTTGGGTTTCTAATAATGTCTTCATTGTCATTTGTAAAATAACTTTGACACTCTCGTTTGTTGTTTTTTTTATTAATAATTTTATTTAGTACTTTCCAGGTTCCTTGCATATTTTGCTTTTGTTGTTCCAAAAGGGTGTACAAATATTGCTTTTTACTATTTCGGATAATGCTTACCAATTTATTTTTATATTTTTTGTATTTTACTTCCGACTCAATAGTGCTTTTTTTAACAAATTGCGCATATAATGTATTCTTCTTTTTGCATGCCTTTTCAATGCCTTTTGTTATCCACGGCTTTTTACCTAATTTAGTTTCTTGGTTTTGAGTCATCTTAATGGGGCAGTTAATGTTAAATAACTCAATAAATCTGTACAAAAAAGTATCATATGCCACATTTGCATCACTTTCGGCATAAAGATCACACCAGTTTTGATTACTAAGATCCTTTTTCAATTCTTCAATATTTTTTTCCGTACAACTTCTTTTAAATTTATTAATGCTATGGGATTTATTTTGTCGTGTAAAAAAATTTGGAAATATTGCAAACACTGGCAGATGATCACTAACCTCCCTCGTAAATAAGCCCCCAACAACCTTTTCATCAAATCTATTGGTAAAAATATGGTCTATTAATGTTGCTGTGTCGGTTGTGATTCTGCTAGGCTTATCAATGAGTGAACATAAATGATTGCTGTACATTATATTTATAAACTCAGAAGTACCTTTGAAAACTCGTTGATTAAGTAAATCGATGTTGAAGTCTCCACACACAATTTGTACTTTATCAGTGGTCATATTATTAAGCAAATCTGCAATTTTTTCATTAAATATTGTCAAACTTGTTCCTGGCGGTCTGTACACACAGCTAATAATTATGTTTCTGGAGTGTTCCACTTCAATTTCCACAGTTAAACAATCCAGGACATTGTCTATACTGTATGAGACATTTTTAACAATTTTGCTTCTTAATGATTGATCTATATATAAAGCAACTCCTCCGCCCTTTTTGTTGTTCCTGTTAGTAGTATACAACTCATATCCCTCAAGACCCACATCACCCACTTTGCCATCATCAAGCCAAGTCTCTGATATAGCTATTATGGTATATTTGTTGAAGGACTTAAGAAATTATTTGATGGCAAAGTAATTTTTACATAAAGTTCTGCTATTAAAGTGTATGACGGACAGAGCACCATGCATTTCCACATTCTTATTGAACTCTTGTTCTGTGTAATAATTACAATTTATGTCAAAATCATACCTCTTAGGTTCATCCCGATCAGACATATCGTCTATGGTTATATTCCCCAATTTCTTCACATGTTCATCCATAAAAATACAAGGTACTTTATCTTTTGTGTAAGAAGTAACATCAAATACATCAAAACCATGTGCCGCCATGTAGACTTCTTTTGTTGAAATTTCCAATGACATAGCACACATTTATCTGTCTCTCTCCAATTTGACCCAAAGATTTCTGCTTTGGTTTCCACATACCTGCTGAAGTGGACCATCACTTGTAGCTGTCCAATTCTTGCAGATTTCTTATTATTGTTGGCCTGTGTTGATCTTCTCCATTTGGTCGGATGTACACCTTCCCATTCCTTGTCCATGTTGCTTGTATTTTATCTTGCTTCCTGAATATGCGACTCCATTTTGCTATTTCGGCATTTTTCTTTGTTAAATGCTCGTTTATGTAGACTCAGGTACCTTTTAATTTTCTGGTCCGTCGCAATAGCGCAATCTTGTGCTTTTGTGAGACGAACTGTACAACTATGGATGGCTTCTCTTTACGATTCTTAAATGACAACTGAAGAGGAGAGTTAGTTTTAGGTAAAGATCATGGGTGGGGGTTACAAAATGTACGTTTCAGTGACACGCGGGACAAGAACGGGACATGAACCCCCAAGTCTCCTGGGGGACAGTCCTTTGTTGTTTGACCCATCCACCACCCCAACCAACCTCCCCACGCGGATTTTTCGTCTTTCGCGGTTGAGCTGCTGCTCTGCCCTGTTCAGTACAGACGCTAAAGGGTGATTTTTGTGTCGGTATCTGTCGTATAATGTGCCCATGTAAATGTGGCTGTATACCTTTAAGGGCATTCTGCTACGTCCCTACGCACGTACGCACCTGTAACGTAAGACTCACGCAGTTGTGGAGAGTTAAGTTTTAGCACCTGCCTGTATGTTACCTGCACGTTTGCTTAATACAATGGATTCTTTGAAGTCTAAGACTCGTGTGGACATTTGAATTCTTTACAGTATCTGACGCTCAGAGCCACTGACCAAGCATCCGTATATTACGAGTTGGGAGTGAGAATCGGTTAAAGGAACATGTCACCCAGTGCAACAGTGAGGCTCATTGATGTGTTTTTAACAACAATGAAGCTCTATCGCACAGAGGATGAGGCTTTGTTACAAACACACAATACTTGGGATCAACTTCTTTTTGATTTTTAAGTCATTTGTAGACAACTAAACAAGTAGAGAAAAACAGAATATGACCACTCTCTTTACGTTGTTCAAATTCTGTTGATTCTGTTGTTATTCAAACAGGCTTTTAGTGTTGCAAGGGTTTTTATGGCTGTCTGATTTGATGTACCTATGTGTCTCCTCTCACTGTCTGTATCTATGTATATATCTGGCGACATGTAATCCCACAGCAGAGCTGCTATAACTTTAATGTGACAACGACAAACCGAGAGATGTGACCGGGTTGTGATGATGTGTTGTATCTCTCTGTGGCGCGCGTGCACGCACACACACAATCTCTCTCTCTCTCTCTCTCTCTCTCTCTCTCTCTCTCTCACACACACACACACACACACACACACACACACACACACACACGCGCCTGACACAACAGAGACTTCTGCTATTTTTAGCCATTGTTAATTCATAAAGGATGCTGTGATTTACATCTCTTAGCGATGGACGCTGTTCATATAACCTGACAGCTCAAGCAGGAAGGGTCGTGTGCAAAGACGCTGGACAGCTGGCCACTCTTCGCGGGGGGGTTTGTGTGTGTGATTTTATATCATTCATGCATTTGTGTGAGACTCCTTGTGTTTTTGAGTTTCACTATATCCACATTTGCATTTATTAATTTGTGTGTGTATGTGAGTGTATTTTTAAAGACGGGGGGCTACTGGAGAGGTAGACAAGCTCAGCCGGCACACGTGGCGCACTTGATTACATAAGAGCAAAGAGTGATGTTGCAAGAGAAGGATGGAGGACATGGAGGGAGGAGAGGAGAGGAGAGGAGAGGAGAGGAGAGGAGGAGGAGAGGAGAGGAGAGGAGGGGGGATGCTAGAGAAGCTGGAAGGCAAACACAAAAAAAAAAAGAAGAGGTAATTTAAGGACTGCAAAAACTTCTGCAGGGTTTCATCAGCATACTCCGGCTATGCTTTTGTTTTCCACACTGGAATATTTTATTATTTAAAGATATAACAGGGACCAGAGAGGATCTTTGTTTAGAAGCTGTCTCTCTTTCTGAAATGAACAAACTCACTCCAACTTTAGTAGAAGATTTATATTGGGGAACTAACAAACCAAACTGTTGGAGCCAAAAAACAGACAAAAAATGTCCATTAAATGGTGCCCAAGAAGGGACTTGGTTGAAACTATTTGAGGTAACTTTGCGGGTTTCTTACAGAACTTTTGGGTCTTCCCAAAAAAACTTTTCAGAAAAATTACCCACAGGCAGCAACAACGATAGCCATTTTTCGACTGCAGAGACTGGGAACCTTCTGAGGAAATTGTTGCGCTTCGACCGCAGGGAGCAAGGTCTATATTAAGTCATTATTTATTTCTCCCCCCAAAAAGTCCCTGATCGGAGGGTAGTATTGTCTGACAGTGCAGGAACATTTGGGGGTGGGGTTTGCCGGGATGACTGTCCCTGATTGGTCAAACACACACACACATACACACACACACAGCGTGGCTGCTTCAACTCATTCATAAAACATAAAACAATAAACAATAAAACAAGGAAGTTCTCTAGTATCAATTTATGACCATTGTTGGATGAGGGCAGAACATTTCCCTTTGTATGATAACATTAAAAGTGAAGTTAGGCCAGAGAGAGAGAGAGAGAGAGAGACAGAAAGACAAAGTTGAGACGGAGATGCACTTCCTAACAGAATGCACAAAACTGCAGCCAGTCCAAACTAAATATTTCCCCAAATTCAAATATAAACATCCTGAATTTGACCAAATAACGGACAGCTTTTTTTTTTTTTTTAAGATACTTTTTTGGGCTGTTCTGCCTTTATTTTGATAGGTCAGCTAGGTGAGAAAGGGGAGAGAGAGAGAGGGGGAAGACATGCAGGAAATCGTCACAGGTCGGATTCAAACCCTCGACCTCTGCGTCGAGGCATAAACCTCCAAGTATATGTGCGCCTGCTCTACCCGCTGTTCCAACCCAGCCACTTTTTAGTGTTTTTTTTAGATGAAACGGGCGTTGCACACTGAACTACAGGCTGCAAAGTGTGTTTACCCCTGCGACCATCAGCAGCCCTCATCCTGTCATGTTGCTTTATGCTCTACATCAGCGGACTAATTTGCCTAATCCTCACGGGTCTTTACACTGCCGGTGGAAACACAGACAACAATGGGCTGAAGGAACCTGCTATCTAGGGCCTTCAAAATAGTCCTGGGGACTTAAAAAGACCCCAGAACCTGTGTCCAAACGTGGCTTAAATGTATAACACTTCAGACTCCCAGATCCTTCCTAATACAAGTATCGTATCCACAAAGGTTGTGCATGTCTAGGAAAGTAATATGTTACAAAACAGACTAATTAGAGATAACATGTTTATGTGAGAACACTTAGTTCCAACACAGACACAAAAAGATGTCCCTGCAGTTCACACATATATTTGTGATTCTCTAAACTTCCTGGTTTACATTGTTTTGTCTAAGGAGTTGAACTCCACTCACATCAGTCCTGTTTCGTCAAACCTCCCTCCCATCTCTTTGTATAGTCATGAGGCCCGTCAGTCTCTCTGTACAGTTTGTCCATCTGGCTGTTCAGATTGTCATGACATTTTACAGGATTATTCAGTAACACTTTACTTGAAGATATCTACATAAGAGTGACATGACACTGTCATGAACATATGAACCCTAACTCTAACTCTAACCCTAACCTTAACTTTCAAGCCGGGGAGTGGATCTTATTTCGCGGGGAAAACAAAAGACTTTCACCCAGGAAATGCGTGTTCGTTCCTCGGTAGGGTTTTAATCCACACCAGGATATTTTTCCTAAACCGAACTAGTGGTTTTGGTGCCGCATAACGTTCACTTTTCGTCGCCTATACTTAACTGTAATGTACACCAAAACGGTGCTCTGTATCCAGCTCAAAGTCACCTTTTGTAGTAAAAACCTAGCCTAGAAATCTAGATGCACCCTATCCTGAACGATAGTTCATGAACTCGTTCATATTTTGGGCAAACTGAACATACTGTATTACTGCCTGATGAATGTTACTGTGAACTTGTTCATTCTGGTGTGTGTGAACGGCACGCTCTCTCAGTTTAACTTCGTTGAATAGGGTGCCAGATCTCTATAGAGCCTTCCAGGCGAAAATCCGGCTAAAACACACCGTAAACAAGTCTTAATATGTATCGGAAAAAACACCCAATCTGGCAACACCAGCCACCAGTGTCTCACCGCCGCATGCGTCATCAAAACAAAAAGCAGCATGGAGGCAACAGCAGCGTGGAGGCTTCGTACGATCATTTAAACTTGTTTTATGACAAGGTCGGTGAGGATGCGAAAAATCTGACATTTCTGTGCAAACTTTGCCCGCCGGCTTTCAAAAAGAAAATCCGCACTGACGCATAGTTTCAGTGTTAAAACTGATAAAATCTGTGGTTCTATTTGGGCTGTGGCAATAATTTTGAAAAATAATAGCTCGCAGCAACATATGGAAAAAAATAACTATGAACTAGTTCATTTTTGGAACTTAGTTCAAAATTTTGAAGTATGAACTATGAACTGAACTAGTTCATTTTAAAAATTGTGAACTGAACTTTGAACTAGTTCATGTAGAAAGTGAACGTTCCCAACACTGCTAGCGGCAGCAAATGTAATTTGCAGCCAGGGTCAGTCAACTCTCTGTTGGCTTGCGAGCTGGAAAAACCAAACTCTAGTCAGGCCAATCACATTGTGTATAGAGTCGGTAGGCTTTAACATAATGACGGCAGAGTTGCGATAGTTCCGTGTGAATTTTCCCTGCTACTTGAAAACAAAGAAGATGGCTGCTGCTGCTGCTAGCGAACAGCGGTCTTTGGAATCGGCGACTCTGGAAGACTTGGAGTTAATCTTTTCTTTGAGAAAAGAACAAAGAACGGCACTGAAGACAATCTTAAAAAAGGAAGATGTGTTCGGAGTTTTGCTGACCGGATACGGCAAAAGTTTAATCTATCAACTAGCTCCGCTGGTGGGAAAACTTATGGTTCTGCTCTGGTTGGTTGTAGCGCTATCCTATTGCGTGCAGAGGGAATTTAAAAGACAACCGTTTATCCCGCCCCTCGGATTGAGCCCAGCCAATGGTGAGTTCCCAGACCCAACATCTGGATGTGGATCTGGCTTGTCAGGCTAGTAAAAACCCTGATTGAGACTCATATTCTGATTGCGCTGTATACATGTCCAAAGAATGCCTCTAAAACCCGAATAATACCCAAATATCCCACGTCTTTATCTGAAAAAGCTATATTCGGAAAAAGGCCTTATTTGGAATATCCAAACTGAATTTGCTGTTTAAATGACCTGTATCAAATTGGGAATATTGTCATATTCTGAATAATAGTTGAATATTGGTGTGCATGTACTCACTCAAAACTTGTTATTCTCACTGTGGTGCAAACTAACTAATAAAGGATATTGTAGATTTTAATATCAGAGGGAAAGTCCCTCATTCAGATTTGTTAATATCCACAGCCTCTAAAATTAGAAGCAGGGGCTCTGAAATGGAAATTCAATGTGTGTATCACAGTACTGCAGACTTTGACTACTTAACTCATGTTAAGTAGAGCATTGAGCATCGTCTTGCTTATGCAACCATGTCTGTCACTCATTACAATAACATATAAAATATTAAAGAGTGAAGGAATCAAGAGGGCGGAGGGAGGAGGCATACCGACAAGAAATGTTGCATGGTCAACAAAGTGAAGAGACTTCATTCCAAATAAGTCCATTTTGAAAATATTTAATTTTCAGTTTTTATTTTGATTCGGGGGGGGCTGGAGGTTGACTCTTGCTCTTTTTCACATTCATGCAGTGTACACACATTCACACCTCACATCTGCTTAGTTCAACCAGTCATAGAGTGTGAAGTGCCTGAGCTGAGTGGTTTATTTTAATCTAGCTTTTCAGGATGTGACATGCAAATATCACCTACTGAATGCAAACAGCATTTTGGGGGGTTAGTTGCTTTGCTCTAAGTCAGGGATTTTCGACGTTTTTTTTAAGCCAAGGACCCCCTAATCTAAAAGAGAAACTGAGCAGGGACACCCTACTACATATATTGTATAAAATGAATGGCATTTTAAACTGAGCCTACAATAACGTGTAAGGCGGCCTCAAGCCTTTATACATACCCATTTTGCATAGAATACTAAGCTAATAGCCTAATAATTGTTGGCATGATTTTGTAAACCATGTGGTAATGTTAAACATACATGTGGCACAGTAAATCCTTAGGATGAACTGTATCTGTGGATGGCTATGTGACTACCTTACCTAGAGGCCAGTAAGCCTAACATCAGTGGTGATTTATGTTTGCTAATAATATGTTGGATTCATTTTAGGACTTTTTAATTTTGGGATAACTTACAAAATAATAATTTGGAGGCCCCCCTGCATTGACTCCAAGGACCCCCTAGGGGTCGCAGACCCCCCGTTGAAGATCCCTGCTCTAAGTTACATTGGGCTAAAAATTGTGCCTGGAACGCAACATTAATTGGGAGCCAGTGAAGATGGATGAGGGTCGGGGTGATGTGCAGCCAGGTCTTGGTGTGGATGAGGACCCAGGCGGCAGATTTTTGGACATACTGGAGCCTGTCTAGGGTTTTTGCTGGGGACCCCGGACAGGACTTCCTTTCAGTATTCCAAATGGGAGGTTATGAAAGCATGAATGAGGGTTTCTGCAACGGAGTCAGAGAGTGATGGCCGTAGTCTGGAGATGTTTTTAAGATGAAAAAAGGCTAATTTGGTGATGGATGTGAGTGTGGAAAGAGAGGGTGTCCAAGATTACACCAAGGTTGCAGATCTCAGAGGATGAGCAGATAGCGCAACCATCAACATTCAGGATGAGATCTCCAGAAGGAGCAGCACCTTGGAGGCCACAACCAAGAGTTCTGTTAGATAAAGATTAGAAAGCCTGCCTGGTGCTTTTGGCCTCTGACATCAATTATGATCAACAGCAGGACATCCAAATAATGTTTACCCCAACAGGGGAATACTAACTTTAGTCTGTTTCTTTTTTTAAAATCAATAAAAACTAAATTGTGAAGGACACAGCAGGAAAATAATTTCTAAAGGGGACTTAAATTCCAGGTCTAAGGTTTACAGAATGTGACCCTCAATACCTGGTTTTAATTTCAACTAACGTTTGTGACCAGTGGACCTTTTTCACAGCAGACATTTTAACTTGTCATAGTAGGAAAAGCACAGCTGAAATTGATAACCTTAACGATGGCTCAGTTCCATAAGCTATTTCAATGAGTCAGCATGCACAATACCAGGGCCTCTCCTAAGTGGAATGCAGCCATCATTAATGGTTACATACCAGGGTCTCTCCTAAGTGGAATGCAGCCATCATTAATGGTTTAATACCAGGGCCTCTCCTAAGTGGAATGCAGCCATCAGTAATGGTTTAATACCAGGACCTCTCCTAAGTGGAATGCAGCCATCATTAATGGTTTAATACCAGGGCCTCTCCTAAGTGGAATGCAGCCATCAGTAATGGTTTAATACCAGGGCCTCTCCTAAGTGGAATGCAGCCATCATTAATGGTTTAATACCAGGGTCTCTCCTAAGTGGAATGCAGCCATCATTAATGGTTTAATACCAGGGCCTCTCCTAAGTGGAATGCAGCCATCAGTAATGGTTTAATACCAGGGTCTCTCCTAAGTGGAATGCAGCCATCAGTAATGGTTTAATACCAGGGCCTCTCCTAAGTGGAATGCAGCCATCAGTAATGGTTTAATACCAGGGTCTCTCCTAAGTGGAATGCAGCCATCAGTAATGGTTTTGAATACACCTGTGCTTTTCCTACTATGACATGTCAAATTATGTGTTTCATATCAGAATGTTCAGAACAAACCCAGCTGTGTATAGTGAGGCCCCAATTTGTCCTAGAGCAATGTGTAAAGAGATAATTTGACCCTGAAGCTGAAAAGTTGACGTTTACTTTTTGGAAACAACATTCATACATAAGTTGAAGTGTTAAACCCCTCACACAGGAACATACATGTAGTTCAGTCCTCGGCGCTCTCCCTTTCAGTTTGTATCTGTTACGCCGTCCGCATTTCTAAGTGTCCCTTTGTTAATATTTTTAAAAGCAAACTCAAGACCTACCTTTCAAACCTTGCTTTTAGTTCAATTTGATTAATTTAATTTATCTGTTATCTGTTGTGTTCATTTATTTGCTTATATATCTATGTATACGTCTATTTTATTGATACTGCAAATTTGGCTTTTGCTTGTTTTATCCTGGGACATGATAATGTTTCCTCACCTCATGCTTTGATTGCTGTTTTACATTAAGTGTGTGTGTGTGTGTGTGTGTGTGTGTGTGTGTGTGTGTGTGTGTGTGTGTGTAGGGGGTGACGTTGTTTTAATAGTCTATATCCTCGACGTTCCACTTCTGGGAAATTCCGCCGGATTTCACTCTTTTCTGCCGGATGTCCACTACCTTCAGCTTTCTTTCTCCACCAAAACAAGTTCCTTCCCGATACTATTTTGCAGAGGCACCGTGGCGCTGACCGGCCCTTAGAGCCGCCCTAACAATTGAGCTAATCCTGTTAAAATCTGAAATATTACTAAAGTCAAACGAATGCTCCATTTCCTGCCGCCTAGACTGTAATTAATTATTCACCCGCTTAAATGATTCAGCAGTTTTTCGTCTACAGTTGGTGCAGAATGCAGCGAGACTTCTCACAAACACTCGGCGTAGTGAAAACATCACTCCAGTCCAGGCCGAATCACACCGGCTCCCCATTCATCAAGAATTCAATTTAAGATCCCGTTGATTACTTTTAATTCCTAAAGGGTCTGGCTCCACTTTACATTTCAGAATCTCCGAGGCCCCTTTGGAACAAGGAATCAAATGTTGTTAAAAGTTCCACGTTCCAGACTTAAAACCAAGGGGGATCATGCTTTAACTTCTTTTTACTTCCAACTCGAAGAACAAATTTGCCTACCCCAGCTGAGTCAGTGCCGTTTGAAAAGCTTTTAAAAAGCCACCTGTACAGACTGGCATTGGTATAATATAAATATTTATTTAATTATTGCTCTTCTACATTTTGTTTTATTACTCTATGTTTGACTACTTTGTAAAATCTCTGTTTTTGTTGCATTTTCTATGTGATTTGCCTTTAATTTTTGTTTTATTGCTCTATGATTTGCTATCTTTGTACTTAGGGTATGCTATTTTGTAAAGCACCTTGTAACCTTTTAAAGCCGCTATAGTTAGAGTGGAGCACAGAAAGCACATATCCAGTCAGTATAGTGCCATTTTTTTTGTCTGCACCATTGGAGTTGTATCCCCCCAGGGAAGTGTTTTTCTTTCCTTTTCAATTTTCTTTTGATTGCAGGTGAAATGTCCTATTTAATAGGTGTCACTTAATGCTGAGAAAAACATAAAAAACCATAGTGCAAAAGAAAAAAGACCACATTAAAGGAGTTTAATGATACATTTCATTGTTAATGCCAAGATCCCATTACAAAACATTGAATGAAGACAAGAATTTCATGATGAAAATGAATTTCAAGCTTTATGGTTAAGAGTTAATGCATATAATGTAAGAATATATCTTTAATAAGGGTTTTTTTGGTCAAAGTTGTTTGTTAGGATTCCAAATATATTAATAAAAAGCAATAATATGTTAAAGTAACGGCCTCTAAATGCAGTGCAGTCCGTCTTCTACATTTATGTTGCATTTTAAAGGGAAAAAGTAATTATGACACATGCCCATTGGCAGAATGTCCGGAGGTATTGACTCATTTTGTAACTGGTTAATGCCAGATGTGATGTGAAAAAAACAAGGCTTGGATGGGTGTAAGTGTTACACCCATAGAGTGCAGACAGACTCAAGGGGGGACATATTTAAAAGATGTTTATTCCTAAAGAATAATTCAAAAAAATTAACAGTCTGTTGGCTAGTCTTCAGCAGCAAGTTAACTTGACCATTCATTCAGACTTTGGGCCAAAGAACGCAGCGCAAACCAACAGCTTGTATATACCAACGGATGATCTCGTGCCTTTGTACCCCGGGGTGTCAAACTCAGTTTCACCAAGGGCCACACTGGGAAATAAGAATCACATCAAGGGCCAGATGTGTATAGTTTATTGGCATGCTTTTATTTAGAAAAAGTCAAATATCTTTGACTGTATTGTTGGAAAGATTCTTTTTTGGGGCATTTTAGGCCTTTATTTGTATAGGACAGCTGAAGACATGAAAGAGGAGAAAGAGGGGGGGAATGACATGCAGCAAAGGGCCGCAGGGCGGAGTCAAACCTGCAGCCACTGTGTCGAGAAGTAAATCTCTATATGTGGGCGCCCACTCTACCAGGTGAGCTACCCAGGTGCCCATTGTTGGATGTTTTATATAGCCTTCTCACTTACAGTTTGGTCGACATAAAGCCCTAAAAAAGCCATCATAGAAAAGAGCGACAAAAACATAGGGGGGAAAAAAGTGCCAAAAATGTGGGAAAAAGCGTCAGAAAGTAGCAAAAACTAGGTGAACCAAAATTTATTGTGAACCTAAATTGATATGCGGGCCAGATACAAATTTGTGTGAGGCCGGATTTGGCCCACGGGCCTTGAGTTTGATACATGTTCTATATTCTCACATAAGAAATAAATGAAATGGGGGTATCTGTCGTTTTTGTAAATGTACATTTAAATAACACATACTGTGTAAAAATGACAGTGTCAAATACCCCAAAAACAGGCATTGGCATTAATGATGAAAAAATATTAACTTCTAAGGTCAGACCAGAACAAAATGGCTGCATTGGTCATTTGGTCACACACTCAAACTAACCTCTTCATGTTTGCCTGAGTGACATCATGTGGTTGGAAAAGTAGCATGGCAAGGTCACATGGGTGATTCAAAGTTATGTGTATGACCTTCATAACAGAGATATTTTTCATGAAGAGATGTTGAAGAGAGATGAAGTGTGAAGAGTATGACGTGCAAACCTGTACCTGTCAGGAAAATTGATTTTATGTGACTAATTGTCTTTCTCAAGGACATGATGACAGTAAAAATGACAAAGTGACACATCACGTAATGACAGCCAGCATTATTTCCTACCATGCCTCTGTGGGAAGACTTTTTCCCCATTGAGGAAATCTTTGAGCTTTGTTTTAAAACAAAGTGGGTAATCTTGGAGTAGAGAGAGTTTTAACAGCCAAGCACCAACCACCACAGTTCAACTGGCTGCTGATAAGTTTATAAAGGCTATTACTAATAGCTTTTGCCTTATATCTTTTGTGGGAAATACTAATTGCTGCATATATTTGTGAATCTGTGTGCAGTCATGTCCCATTAATGCATGTTACAAACTCAGCTTCTTCCCCAGAGTCCTTCGTCGCGCAGATTTCCTTGGATTGTGGCGGCACCTGGATCGTGGTTGCAGCTGCTGCCGTGGTCCTGCTCTATGCCCTGCTACGCCTTGCACACCTACTACTATTATTATTATCATAGTTCTATTTGCGTTACTTTAATTGCCACTGTCCATCGTGTCATCTTGTTATACCCATTGCTATAATTATTATTAGTCATATCCCCCCCGCAGATTTTTATATATTATATATTATATTTTTATATATATATATATATATATATACAGCTGTATAACCCTGTACGGATGTGATATGATTGCTACAGTATCATTGTTGTATGGCCTGGCTCAGGTTAAACCCGTTGTGGAACATGAACAAAAACACACAGACAGAGAATGAATGATATAAAACTTCCTTATATTGTCTAGTTTGACAGTCAGTCATAACAAAAAGAGAACATCAATAAACTACTTAAAGGTAGTTTTTTTTCAGGGCTTCAAATCACTTGGGATCGGATCGGTGCATAGTTTCGCATACTCGCCGATATCAGCGTTTTAGGCGGTATCGGAGGCATTTCCGATACTGGTATCGGTATCGGAAGAACTCTAGTCTATGTGGTTAGGTTAAGGCTGCTAAAACACTCAGGTTGAGGAAAGAAGGGGAAGATGGAAACTGATAAAGTAAGCACATCATGTCTTTTGCGCAAGTTAGTTTTCACACAACAGCAGGACTCGGTGAGAAACGTTTGTCACCTTGCTGAGGATTTGGAGGTGTGCAGCCTGTCGCCTGCAGCTGCTCATCTAACAGCTCTCTGTGGCTGCTCTTTCTTGTTCAATTACCGCTTAGCGAAATATTCAAAACAGATCTGAATGATCACTATCAGCGGTGACAACAACATTGCGTTTCCTGTGGCGGCTTTCACAGTCAAAGCCATCAGCAGTAGGATGTTTCATTAATGAAACCTAATACGTTTGTAGGAGAGGGAAGAGCGAGGCTGATTTTGATGAGATGAACTTACAAACAGAAATGCTGGTTGACATGCCGTATCATTTTCTGTGAATGCCTCGTGCGCGTGAAGTAAATTTTTAATACATCACAGGTATGGCAGACTGAATATATTAAAACAGAATGCCTTTTGCAGAAAGAATGCTGATCATAAATGAAATGTGACGGCAAACATTTTGCAGATAGGTTCATTAAAAATATTTCCTATTATGTTTCTTTTGAGATGTATTTTCTGTAAATGCAATAAGCCCTCCAAACCATGTGAGGATGTAGGTGGTTTATTCCTACCCTCTTTTACGACCCATAGGAGTGTTTCATAAATTGCATGCCACCTAGACCTAACGTAGATGTAAAGCAGAGAACGTAACGGTCATTTACGTGTGAAACAGTCAAAGTTTGTTATGTTTACGCACCCAAACTACTTAGTTAAGTTTAGAAAAAGATTGTGGTTTGGGTTCAAATCTGGCTGGCTGATCAAGTCATGTTTTTTTTGTTTTCATTTATCACCATTTAATATACTTTGGGGTTTGCAGGATCACAATATATTACTTAATACTTTTATTTTAATTGGAAACACTTTTATTTTCAACAATACAGAGATATTGTTATTAAACCCATTTATTTCTTATCTTAAAGGTCCAATATGTAATATATTTACTGTAATAAATCCAAAAATCATCAGATATTAAGGAAACATGCTAAGTTGAAATACTATCTTTTCTGACAACAATGCTAATGCCAGTATTTTCTCCTTTTGAAATTTCCGTTCCGTGACGGAATTTCTGTTTGCGTTTTGGCCTGTGTGTTGTTATCAACTGCCCAGTTTGACAGCCAGGCCAGGATGCCAGATATAACCTTAACGTTACATGTAAAAATGTAAACCCAGCGTGCTACAGCTGTAACTTTAGTACGGCCATGAAAGCAGCAAACAAATGAACAGGATCAACAGAGATAGATTCTACCCGACCTAAAAAAAACAGCATGTTTCCAACAGTTGCGTGACCAGAGACTTAACTAACCCTGGGTAAATATTGGAGATGTATTAAAAAGATGGAGACAGATTAGAGCCCAAAAGGACGCAGAGTTGGCTAATTTCCTCCTGAACAACTGGCTAAGCATTAGCTTCAGGCTAATTTATCACGGCTACAAGGGACGGGCATTTTATGTCATTTCAACCTTTGTGTACTCACATTGAATTATGTAGCTAGAGTACCCAAGTTGGTTGCTTGCAAAAACAATTCAGACACAGCCAGTAAAGTGATCCCGACTGGCCCTGGCTAACGCTGCCATGCTAACCCTGCTAACTGCTAACGTTAACGGAGGACCAGGTAAGCGGGCCACTGCTGTTTACAACGTGTAGCCTGTTCAGCTGCCGTAGCTGACAGTGGTGAGTTATTTTAAGCCAAGAGAGGGGGGCTGTAAATCGTGAAGAGAGGTCCGTGAGTTTGCAGTGTGTTTAGCGATTGTTGCCGTAATTCTAAGCCTAGGAAGAGTCCGTCGTGTGGAGAGGACGGCGAGGTTGTTGTGTTTTTAGCGGTTCCCTCCATAATTCTAAGCCGAAAAAGTGTGTCTGTCAGTTGGGTACAGAGCTCCGCGTGAGCATGGGCTTTTATGATTGTCAGTATAGCCAGCATCTAACGTTAGCTACTCCGCTGTGCTCTGGAGTAATGTCTGGCTATGTGAGACTAGCATCTAACGTTAGCTACTCCACTGTGCTGTGGAGTAATGTCTGGCTATGTGAGACAAGCATCTAGCAACATTATTGTGGATGCTCCGGTCTCAGCCTGGCAACCTCTGTGAACTTCAGGTCTGGGGAGGAGGGGGCGGGGGAGACGACTCTCTCCAGTATTTTGAATTTGTACTGCAGTAACTATTTTAAACACTAGCTGTCAGTATTACATATTGCACCTTTAAGCATTATTATTTACAGGAAAGAGTTATTTTTGATAGGTAGAGCTAAAGAATCTGATATTAAACAAATGGAAAACTACAGTTATAACAAAGACATGGGATTCTGAGCTGTGATTAGCTGACCTTGTTTGTTATCTCCTGCCATGAATTACTTAATTTGATTTTGGGTTAATTTGAATGCAAAGAAGTGTGTTATGTTATGTATGTACATGTGAGTTATGTTATGTACCGTATGTGTGTGTTATGTTTCTATGTATGTATGTATGTGTGTCATGTTATGTATGAATATGTGTTATGTATGTATGTATGTGTTATGTTTCTATGTATGTATATGTGTGTTATGTTATGTATGTATATGTGAGTTATGTTATGTATGTATGTGTATTTTATTTTATGTATGAATATGTGTGTTATGTTATGGATGTATGTGTGTGTTATGTTATGTATGAATATGTGTGTTATGTATGTATGTACGCAGAACGTGACGTATGTCCGTTTGTTCGTAAAGGTGAAAACCCCGTTCTCCTGGGTGAAAGTCTTGTGTTTGGTATTTGGCGTTCTCATACTTTGTCACCTTACTTCCTGCTTTGCTTCCTTAATAATTACGGGAGACCACTAGACAGGGCCGCGCCAGAGTCGTAACTGCTGCCTGAACAAACGACTTATCGGGTTGTTGTTGTTGTTTTTTCGGTGGAGGACAGTCTCAGAAAATCACTAGTAGGCCTATATTTACACAATTTTTAGGATTCAGGGTTTCATTGTTGGTGCAAAGATGGGAAGATGGAGTTCCTTTAACAGCAACAGGATGTCAAATCTGACAAAAAACTGACTGTGTTGAAGTGAAAGGGAAAACCCTAGCTTCTCTAACAAATAGTCTGTAATTTTATATCCCACAACAAATGTATTATACTCTTTCATAGTGTGTGCTTTTGTTGTGATTTTCAAATAGATTTTCTGATGTTTAACAGTCTGTTGGTATAGTTTTGAATTGCCTTGAAATGAAGTCACTGATGCGCATTAATGGCATCAAATTAATGTTAGTTTAATGCTGATTATGTAATGTATGTATTAGCCACCTTGTCTAATAGTACGTCATGCTAATGGAATCCAGGGGAGTCTTTTGTATGCAGTGAGAAGAAGTAAACAGAGCCCAGACAGAAACAAAAGATTTCGACTACTGGGGCTTTGTGCAGTTCCTGTTTTATTTAGTTTGATTCGATCTGATGAATAGCAAACAAACTCCAGCTGTGCCATCTATCATAGATGAGGGATACAGAGTAGCACGTATTTCATAACACATTCTTTTTTTATATATATATATAAAAGATTGAAAAGCCTAAGATCCATTTCCCAGAGAGATGGAGAGAGCTTGCTGAAGAGAGAGAGATAGAGTGATATATATAGCCTATATATAGAAGGAAACCGATTGTCGTGGGAAAGTGGAAAGGTGGAGAAGAAGTGGCGAAGAAGGAGAGATTGAAAAGACGAGGAGGGACTTTGCTCTTCTTTTGGTTTCGATCCAAAAGTGGCTTTTTGGTTGAGCTTCTATATTCTGGAAATAGGATCCTCTTCAAGGGCAACACAAATTCAGGGAGGATATATTTGGGCAAAGAATCCAGAGCCTGCAATCATATGCCTGAGCGAATCCTACAGTTATTAGATACATGGCCAAAAGTATGTGGACGCCCGAGCCCTACTCCAGTGCTAGAAGGGGGGCACGGGGTGGCACCAACCTCCCCTGAAGTATCATTGAGCCCAAGTATCATCGACCCATTGGCTCGGAATTGCCGCCATGCGCTCAAAGTTCAAATTATTTCAAATATGACCTAGTTGCCGCTGACCTTTCAAGGTGCAACCAATTCTAGAATGTTCCTGCACTGCGCTTTGCCTCTCTGCTCTACGCCCTACCTCGCGGTTTTGCCGTGGATCATGTGTAAGCGGCTTAATACGACCCACAGGAGTGTTAGTAAAAAATAAATTAGCGCCCTTAGCGGTGGCAGGAAATACGACCCACATACTGTATCTAAACGACAGAATGTGACAGTCACAGTTTTAAAAATGTCATAAGTGTTGTGAACCGGTTGCAGTTTGGTTAGGTTAAGGCACAATAACTACTTGGTTATGTTTAGAGAAAGATCCGGTTTGTGAGGTAGTAGCGTTTCTTCCATAAAGTAAAAAAAAAAACCTTGTTCTTTACTTTTACTTTCAAAAGGGACATGAACCCGATTTCCTGCGTGGAAGTCCTGTGTTTGTTTGAACCACCCCTCCTCACACTTAATTTGTAGCACTTATACTTCGTCACTTTACTTCCTGCTTTGCTCCCGTAATAGTTACGGGAGGCCACTAAAGGGCGCCACTATGAACGTAAATATGAGTGAAATCGCTGCTTAAACAAGTTACGTGGGCATTTTTCAGTCAAATGGACAGTCTCCATTTTTCAATTCTTTTTTAAACAAACGATCAACCAATCACGTCCATTTTATGCAGAAATTAGGCAGGTGTGGAGGTGTTAAAGTAAGGCTGGGTTTGTTCTCTCTCTATTTTTATCCCTTCTGGAGTGCAACATCATAAAGGTCTTTAAGGAGAGACTGGCTGAAAGTCTCCGTTGTACGTTTAATTTGCATATCGACAATACAATGGCACACAAAAGACAGAGTTCGACGAGAGACATCATCGAGGCAGGGGGGATGCTTTGACTGCAGGCTTTTTGCTCCACTTTTGAGTGTGTCCATTCACAAGAGCTAGGCACACGTTTCCCTTCAGAGGTTTAGAGTTCATTTAATGCATACTAAACTTTTCAGATTTCCCATAATTGGAACTAAGGGGTCCAGCTACAACCATTAGAAAAAAAACCTAAGAACAATATTAAACTATAAGGACAAGTGTGTCCACCCACTTTTGCCACACAGTCTATGTATTTATTCAAAGAATCCAGAGTGCAGAATCATGCAATCAACAAACTCTACAACATATTAAGATTGTTTTGCTCCAATCTGCATCTCATCAGCCCTGTGATATATTGGTCTGATGTGTTCACATGTCTTAGTGGAACTCACTGCGACTGAGATTCATATTTTGAATCTTGCCTAATGAGCAACTGAGAGCTGCACAAAAGAAAACCTGAAACGATGGTCATTAAAAGCTCCTTTTCCTCGTCCTCCTTGTGAGTCTCTGGGCAGATCATCCAGCAGAGAGGCACGTAATCAGACATGATTTGTTTGGAGGTATTTGAGGGTCTGTTCATATGTAAATGAGGATTTTTTAGAAAAGGAAGGTGACAATATTACAGCCACACAGGGAGCTCAGAATATTGTTTATGGCCATCTTGACATGTCGGATGGAGCCGAGGTTCTTAGCCAGAAGGTCAGACCAGGATGATTTACATTCTGAGTTGATTCATGAAACGCAAAAAGGCATTGTGCATTGTTTATTTTATTTATTTATTTTAGTATAGTTTCAACAAAGCAGTTGGACATGACACACCGTTTTTTTTCTCAAACTTCACTCACTTCAAATTCAGTCACGCACTCTAACGACGTATAGTGTCACTAAAATTTTCCTAAATCAGCATCAGCATGTAAACATAGCATGTAAACAGGGCATGTAAACATAGGGCTAATTTTTCAAAATTAGGCCCTATGTTCCCACAACCCTATGTTCCCACATTTCCAAGATATTTTTCAAAAATAGGCCCTATGTTCCCACATTTCCTTTTTCATAAATTTGTATCAGATTTTATCCCCCTTTCTCCCAATTTGCTGCCAGCCCTTAGCGCCGCCCAAGACGATTGTGATTGGTTTAAAGAAATGCCAATTAACCAGAGCACGTTTTTCTCCCATCCCAGAATGCTGTGTGGACTAGCCAGACCCTCCTCCGCAGCGTTGTGGAGGAAGGTCTGGAAATGCGAGACTACATTATTCCTGTTTCTTCCTTATATAAAGTTATGATTAATGAATATGTCCGAAGATTTAATTAAAGAAGTCTTTCCAAGTTTTTATTTTTATTTTTAAGATTTCTTCTTTTTACTAAGTTTCACTTCAGTGTGTTGAGTTTCCTTCACAGAGTAAGCCATAACTTTGACAGTAAAGGCAAATCATATTATCATATCTAAGCTTAAGACAATTACTGTGCCTGTAGATTTTCACAAAGTTCAAACATTCTGTAGAGATCTTCTAGCTGCTCTTATTGCTGCATCATGTCTGCGGTCTTCTTTCAGCAAACACGACACGATCTTCACTTCTTTAGCATCCACAACACTTTTAATTAGCATTTCAAAATGCGTGTCTGTGTGATTCTAACCAAACTTATTTAAATTTGCGACCTAGCGAGGCAAGGGAAGCTCCTTATTGACTCGTTGCCTCATCATTCCTTATCAGCCTGAACTTACCGACAGAGAGGAGCTCCTTCCACTTCACATCGCTCTGCAGTATGTTGCAGGAAGACGGAGAGAGAGAGAGAGAGAAAAAAAACATGAAAGGATTTTGCGTTTTAATTGTAAAAAAGTGGGGGTTAGGAAGTACTTTAAAGATCCCTGCTGCCTCCTAAGCAGTTTCTGGGGTGTAATATTCCTCCCAGTCCTGACCGAAGGCTAATTTATTTAGGGATCATCTTCATGTCAAACTCTTAATACTCCTTCAGGGTTTATTGCTGCTTAAAACCCCTCCTAGAGGCAAAGGACAGATGATGCTTTTAGTGGATTTAAAATTATTTAAAAAAATTATATTTTGGGCTTCTCAATTATTCTCAGAAAGTGACAGTGAGAGCATTCCCGACACTACAACCGTTCCTGTCCTTCCTACAGTACATTGTGATACAATACAATTTATGGATGACACTTTCCCGAGGCCGTCTGTTATTATTTTTTCTTCGAGCAGTGAATGGGATTAGCCTGGACTGGATCCACCGTATCATTTCTTTACCAGAGTCCTCTGTGCTCAGCGTAACACCAGCTAATGCAATGACTGCTGCATGTGGGGAACAGGATTTTGAAAATGAGTCACGGATGGAAATATATACACACATAAAAGAAAACGCCACTCTTAAAGTGCTCATATTATGCTCATTTAGGTTCACAATTGTATTTAGAGGTTATATCAGAATAGGTTTACATGGTTTAATTTTCAAAAAACACCTTATTTTTGTTGTACTGCACATTGCTGCAGCTTCTCTTATCACCCAATGTGTTGAGCTCTCTGTTTTAGCTACAGAGTGAGACATCTCACTTCTGTTCCATCTTTGTTGGGAGTCGCACATGTGCAGTAGCTAGGTAAGGACTACTAGCCAGTCAGAAGCAGAGTATGAGGGCGTGCCCTGACAGTACCTAGGTAAGGACTACTAGCCAGTCAGAAGCAGAGTATGAGGGCGTGCCCTGACAGTACCTAGGTAAGGACTACTAGCCAGTCAGAAGCAGAGTATGAGGTTGTGCCACGCTAGCAGCTAGGCGAGCATTATAATGTGTGTTCCAAAGTGACCATGTCTGTCTCTGAAGTAAAGGCTGGACTACAATAGAGCTGTTTGGAGCAGTTGGTGAACAGTGTTTTATGTTGGAGATGGTAAGTCCCTTTGGGGGGGACTTTGGGCTTTTTCACTTAAACCCATAACGTGTACAAAAAAGATATATAACACAATAAAGGAACGGGAAAAAGCCAAAAAGCATAATATGAGCACTTTAACGGTGACTTTTAAATATGCGGAAAGAAACAAAATATGGCGATAGAGGCTAAAGAAATGGCAAACTAGTGCTTGAAAGCTGAAAACAGATGGATCTATTTCAAGTAATAGACTATAAGTGAGCATGTGAATGACAGAGAAAGAAGAGATCACAGCAAGAAGAAACAAAGGTAGAACGTCTACATTACGATATCCAAAATACGATATCTAGCCTCATATGTGGATGTTGATATGATATGGATATACAGTTGTGTTCAGAATAATAGCAGTCCAACATCACTAATCTCATAAATAATTTTTTTTGGTAGAAGTGATATTTATACATGGCAAATAATTTACTAGTAAGTGTTGTAGAGTCATAGAAAACCAACAGACCCAACAGTCATGACATGCATGCTGCTCATTCTGTGTAATTTAATTTGTAATTGAAAGGGGCATGTTCAAAATAATAGCAGTCTTGTGTTCACTTAGTGAGCTGATTGATTCTGTGAAGACACAGGCGTCAATTATGGCCCATATTTAAGGAAGGAAGGAAGCAAATGTTGTGCATGCTGGTTATAGTGCATTTCACACTGTAATACTCAGCAAAATGGATCGTTCCAGTCATTGCTCTGAGGAACAGCGGACTTTGATTAAAAAGTTGATTGAAGAGGGGAAAACATATAAAGAAGTGCAAAAAACTATAGGCTGCTCAGCCAAAATTATATCAGAATCAGAATCAGAATCAGAAAAGCTTTATTGCCAAGTATGTTTACACACACGAGGGATGTGTCTTGGTATCGTATAAAATGCCTTGAAATGGCATCCAAAGCCTGAACAACGTGGGAAAAAATGGTCAAATACCATTTGAATGGATCGAAGAATAGCCAAAATGGCAAAGGCTCAACCAATGATCAGCTCCAGGAAACTCAAAGAAGACTTAAAGATACCTGTGAGTGCTGTTACGATCAGAAGAAGGCTATGTGAAGCAAAGCTATCAGCTAGAAGCCCCCGCAAAGTCCCATTGTTGAAAAAAAGACATGTACTGAATAGGTTGAAAATTGCCAAAGGACACATTGACTGGCCAAAGGAGAATTCTGTGGACTGATGAGAGCAAAATTGTTCTTTTTGGGTCTAGGGGCCACAGACAGTTTGTCCGACGACCCCCATGCACTGAATTCAAGCCACAGTACTGTGAAGACAGTAAAGCATGGTGGTGCAAAATTATGTTATGGGGATGTTTCTCATACTGTGGTGTTGGGCCTATTTATCGCATACCAGGGTTCATGGATCAGTTTCAATACATCAAAATACTTGAAGAGGTCATGTTGCCTTATGCTGAAGAGGAAATGCCTTTGAAATGGGTCTTTCAACAAGACAATGACCCAAAACACACCAGTAAGCGATCAAAGTCTTGGTTCCAGATGAACAAGATTGATGTTATGGAGTGGCCAGCCCAATCCCCAGACCTCAATCCCATAGGTGACATCAGAAATGCTGTTTCTGAGGCAAAACCTAGTAATGCAGAGGAATTGTGGACATTCCATCGTCCTGGGCTGGAATACCTGTTCACAGGTGCCAGAAGTTGGTCGACTCCATGCATCACAGATGTGAAGCAGTTCTCAGAAATAATGGTTATGCAACTAAATATTAGTGCAGTGATTTAAAGTAAAGCAAACCCTTCAGACATTTTTTCAGTTTATACAGTAAATGTTTGAGTTTGTAAAGAAAAATGCAAATACTGCTATTTTTTTGAACAGCCTAATATTCCTTTTTCTTCACTTTCTGTAAAGGTATAACACAAACTTAGAATTGAATGTGCAGTGTTCCCAATCACACTGCTATTATTTTGAACAGAACTGTATTTCCCAGCCCTAAGAAAAGGTGAGTAAATGGGGAAAAAGGTGAGTTACAGTGTGTGTAAAGTGTGCATAATATCTGAATTAGGCAGTCTGGCTGATCCTAGAACGCAAAGACAGACATTGGCTGTAATTCTTAACCACTTCAAAGACTCAGATGACAATTTAAAAAGGAACTTTTGAAAGGATCAAAAGTTAAACTCATGCATTATGCCTCTGCATGTACTGGACTTAATGGACAGTGGGCATATTTGTTTGTTAAAATGGATTAAAAATCCCTAATTGTTCATCATTCACAATATTTTACCCAATAGGGCATGTTTCCCTTCTGCCACGTTAGTTTGAGTAAATGGATCTTGAGATATAAAGCAATGTACATGATAAAAGCTTTTATCGGTGGACTTCTGTTGGCTGGATGGTGGTGTTGAGGGGGTGAAAGGAGACATTAAATACGTTAAAGTGGATTTTAATGCATTGTGTCCTCGTAACATCACCCCTTTTAAACTGCATACATTGATTTTATTCTGCAGGCCATTTGGCAACAGAAGAGCCGTCTAGTAAACATCTGTGACATATCATATCATTAGAAAGTCATTATGGCATTCGTGTTAGCACGAACATCCACATCGAGCAGACACAGAGCAACATGAGCATTGAGTTGGAGTCAAGTTTGTGTCCATCTGGTGGATGTAAGTCCAATATTCACTTTCCTTTTTAGCTCCTATCTGGCTCTTTAGCTGCTAGATGTTCCACTTTCTCAAATTAGAAAATCTATATCTAGTTAATCTCAGCAAGACGGTTGTGATTGGTTTGTGTTGTCCTCCCAGCTAAAAAAATAAATCATTTTTTTCTAGGCTTCCGGCACTTTTTTTTTCACACAAGTTTTTGTCACTTTTTGTTTAGTTTCGGTTGTTTTTTTTGTTGGTTTTTTTGTCATTTTATCGCTGTTTTTGATATTTCTGTTCCTTTTTTGTCGTTTTGTTTGTCTGATCATTTTGTCACTTTGCCATTTTTTATGCTTTTTTTCCCACCAGTATATACACCACTAACACCAAATTATAAACACTAGTTTCACACTTATTCTTGGAATTCATGGTCAATAAATATCTTTTTTTTAATTATTATTTTTAGGCCTTTATTTGGATAGGACAGCATAGACTTGAAAGGGGAGAGAGAAGGGGAATGACCTGCAGCAAAGGGCCGCAGGTCGGAGTCGAACCTGCGGACGCTGCGTCAAGGAGTAAACCTCTATATATGGGCGCCCGCTCTACCAGGCGAGCTAACCAGGGGCGCTAAACCTCATTTTTATGAAATCATACCTCATTTTTTACTTTAAAAAGCAGAAATATGCTATTATATTGAATACAACTCCCTAAATGTAATGAAAGAAACTGAAACTGATTTTTAATTTTACTTCTGAAGAACGTTGTATGGAACCATCCATGTTATTTTTGGGCCAAATGCCTGGACAAAAAGGAGGGTTAAATAAATGTGTACTGTTGCTCCAGGGCTCCCTTGTAAAAGAGATTTGACTATCTCAATGGGACATCACCTGGTAAAATAAAGGATAAATAAATAAAAAAATAAATAAATAAATGCCAATAAACCAGAGCGCGTTTTTTTCTCCCATCCCAGAATGCTGTGTTGACTAGCCCTGACAGACCCTCCTCCGCGGAGCTGTGGAGGAAGGTCAGCCAATGGGAGACTAGTGCGTTCGTAACAGTACAGAAGTGCACGATATGAGACAACCCTAGGCTCCGCCACCTGCCAGGACCCACTGTAACCCGGTTTGACAGGTGTTACTGACAAAGAGCAGACAGGGTCGATCTCGGGGTTGGGGGCCGTCTATAAATGAAAGATTAAACGGCCCTTCCTCCTCGCTGCCACAGGCTCGAGGACATATAATCTGTGTGACGGCCGTCCAGATGAAGTCTGCCGCCTCCTCACACACTGACTCATCATAATCAACATGTCTTTGACTCATCGTAATAGCGTGGCTAGTTGGCTCACGTCATAGTAATAACACTAAAAGCCAATGATTCAGTGTTGAGTGAGTTTGACAGCCACCAACCAGCGCATTTTCCTCTTCATCCCTCTATCGTTGACTTATTCGCAGCCGTTCTCTGCCTTGTTTCTCCTCCCCTCCCGTTTTCTCTCCCTTCCTGTCACAATTTATCCCCCTTTCTTTTCTCACGTCTTCCTCTCCATTTTCACTCGACTTTCTCTACGTCTGACTCTTTTTCATCCCCTGAGCTTTTTCCTCTCTTGTTATTTCTGTCTCCCTCCTTCGTTCTTTCTCACTCCTCCTCCTCCTCTTCTCTCTATCTCACCAGGCATGCAACACTCCTCACTTTCTGACTAGGGGAAGACAAACTTCTCAGTGAAATAAGGTGGGAAAAAAACCACAGAATCCACTCCAAATCTTCTTTTGTGTAAAAGTACCAGTACAGTAGGTGTGAAGTTCTCCTGGAGTTTCAGCTTTTCCCCTGCTGTCCGCTGTGTTTTGAAGAAAACGGAATTCGCTCTTCATTATATTTCTGAGCGTGAATGTGGGATGGTTTAATCAATAGCGGCCGCTCATGTAAACGCTGCCCTGGGCGGCAAAGTAAATGAGTCAAAAAAACATATTGCGAAAAACGTGGGCATCAATCGCCAGTGCACTTTGATCGATAAAAACCTGAATCAATGCAACGTTCTCCCACAGTTACACACAAAGCTGAAGTGCACTGTTACTGCAACTGCTGGCAGGTATGATAGATAGATAGATAGATAGATAGATAGATAGATAGATAGATAGATAGATAGATAGATAGATAGATAGATAGATAGATAGATAGATTTTGTAATCAAAGCATGAAATGCCGTTACAGCAGCTTAGCAATAAAAAGATAATGTGCAAAAAAATATTCAATACGTATCAATATACAAAACCTAGCAATATAAAAAAATATATAGTTATTATGCCAATCCAGTATGCAGAGGGTTGCTGGTTTGAACTCTGCAGTATGGTTCAAATGTTCAGCACAATAACCCTGCAGCTTCAACTTGTGTGCATGACTCAAAGGACCTTTGACTTTGTTGTTGTTGTCCTGCAGCTCCGTGTGTGTGCGCGTGTGTGTGAGCGTGTGTGTGAGTGTGTGTGTGTGTGTGTGCGTGCTTGCGTGCTGAAGAAAGGTCTGGCTAAACGCATCATAATTTCGCAGAGAAAAAAACGCTCTGGGTTGTCTTCTGTCGCCCCAGGCGGGGCTAAGCTCTGCAAAATAGTCTCAGAAGGAAACGCCACATACAATATCAAATGAAGTTCACTGTTGACACAATACAGCAACGTGAGCTATTTAAATTAGCTGATACATGGTTAAACCTCATTATCTCTTACCAGTGTATCTCCGTGTCTACTTCGTCCACAGCGATTCCACCAATCGGTCCCAAAACGTCCCAGTTAGAGAGGAAACGCACTAAACATATTCTTTGTAAATCTTTACAATCATTCCGCGAAAGAACCAAGCAGGCTGGCCTTGTTGCATGATACAAATTTTGCTAATATTTGCTAGTTCTGAGGCTGTACTTGTTGTGAAGGGACAAAGCCAGCTCGTCCGGGTTATCCTCGCAACGTACTGCTGTTGATCTAGACTTAGTCCATCTATCTATCTATCTATCTATCTATCTATCTATCTATCTATCTATCTATCTATCTATCTATCTATCCATAATGCCGTTCTGCCCTCTGGTTTTGTTTTTGAGACTGATTCATCCACTTGATAAAACATCTGCATTATCTTTTGTGTAAAGATTAATTTTCTTATTTCACTAAAAATCTCTAACTGAATCAGTAAATGCCTGTAACCTGTATAGAATTATGTACACAATAATAGGGAAGGAGGAGAAGCCACATTAACACAAATGGAGATGACGTGACCCTTGCAAATGAACTAAATACTTTTTATGCAAGATTTGATTCATCAGATTTCTCCTCAGAGCGTAATTCTATCAGACAACAACTTCATTGTGGCCCTCCCCTGGTTGTAACAGCTGGGGAGGTGCATAGAATCTTCAAAAAGACTGATAAGATCAGAGGAAGGGTTCTAAAGGAGTGTAGGGAACAACTTAGCCCTATATTTGGGCAGCTTTTTCAAATCTCTCTTGACACACATTACATTCCAAAGGCCTGGAAAACCTCACTGATAGTGCCGGTACCAAAAGTGGCAAAACCATCGGCCTTAAATGACTATCGACTAGCTGCCTTGACATCGATTGTAATGAAAAGTCTTGAGAAGATTGTCTTAAAACATGTTCCAAGAGATGTGCAAGGGTTTATTGACCCTCTACAATTTGCATACAGGACAGAAAGGAGCACTGATGACGCCTTATTGTATATGCTCTATAATATTTATTGTCACCTTGATCAGCCCGAACGATATGTCTGTGTGTTATTTATAGACTTCTCATCTGCATTCAACACCATTAGGCCTCACATTATGATGGAGAGGCTATTGCGGTTGGGAGTGCATAGTGACGTCATCAGATGGGTTGAGTCCTTTCTGACTGGCCGAGTGCCGTGTGTCAGGGTAAATGAAGCTGTGTCTTCTCCACAAGGAAGTACAATCTCCCCAGTCTTATTTACCCTGTACACAAATGAATGCAGGAGCAACACACAGGAACATGTTACAATCAAATTTGCTGATGATACAGCGATCATAGGTTTGATGCGGGGACAACGATGAAACCGGGCTTGGGTAGATCAGTTTATAGAATGGTGCAGGTCCAGTTGTCTTCTGCTAAACGCAAAGAAAACTAATGAAATTATATTTGACTTTAGAAGTGGGGGCTCGACCCACCAGCAGATGACTATAGAGGGGCAAGGGATTGAAGTAGTAGAGGAGTATAAATACTTAGGAACAATACTAGATGCTAAACTATCATGGAATACCAACACTGATTCCGTCTGTAAAAAGGGTCTGCAGCGACTGTATTTTATGCGGAAGCTGAGACAGATCAGAGTAGAAAGAGACATGATGGTCCTTTTCTATCGCTGAGTATTTTAAATTTCTGCTCCATTGCCAGGTATTTGTCTTTGTCAGTGACAAACAAAGATACATTACACAGGATAGTTAACATGGGCCAGCAAGATTGCTGGACATCAGTTCATTTCTCTGACCATGATCTGCGAATCCAGGATAGTGAGGAAAGGACAAGCAATTTGCGGTGATGGGCTACATCCCCTATTTCAGGCGTATGAGGTGCTGCCATCAGGCAGAAGATATAGGGTGCCGTCCTTACAAACCAACCGGGCTCGCAAATCATTCATTCCTACCAGCATCACATTACTGTCTATCTATCTTAGTCTTGCTTTGTCTATCTATCTTAGTCTAGTCTTTACCAGACCTTTCTCCACAGCAGAGCGGAGGAAGGTCTGCTGAGTCCACAAAGCATTATGGGATGGGAAAAAACATGCTCTGGTTTATTGTCATTTCTTTAAACCAATTACCATCGTCTTGGGCGGTGCTAAGCGGTGAGTGGAGCCACAGTGCCTCTGCAAAATAGCCTCGGGAAGGAACTTGTTTTGGTGGAACATTCATGTACGTTCAAAAGTAGTTTTAGTCGTGTGAGAGAAGACTCAGATTGGACAGATAGTCTAGCTAGCTGTCTGGATTTACCCTGCAGAGATCTGAGGAACAGTTAACCAGTCCTCACAAATCCACCCAGCAATCCACGAAGTGGATCGTCGTGGATAAAGACTAGAATGGATGTGATGTGAAGTGAAGCGGGGCTTCTGATGATGGAGGAACCCTGGGCGCTAGGAATGATGGGAACTGGAGGTGAACGGGGGCGGGGGGGTGGGGTTGCATCGATTTTGCCTGAAATGACAACTGACAGCAGCAGAGGGGAGAACAGATTTAAAGTTTGACTGCAACAACGTGCAATAGAGATTGTGACCAAATCTGGTTGGTTTTACTGAAAGAGAGAGAGAGAAATGTCAAGCATACATGTCTTCCTGAATGAACTTACGCTGACCTCCATTTAAACATCAGTTTTCTTGCAGACTGATGTTTATCTTTAAATGCATTTTAAATGTTTGTTATGGTTCCAGGCTGCCCGTCCATCACCTGCATGAAAGAAAGCAGCCAGAGCTATTAAATACATCACTTGCTCTAATCTGCTAAAGTGACAGCTTCTTGTTTAGAGAGAACTCAGAGTAAGGCACTGAATCAATACAATACAATAGATTCAGATCATTATATTCACTCAGACACACTCAACAACCTTTCTTTATTGTGCCTAGAATCTTTAATGAGATTGGGAGGCGTGCTTTCAAGTTTAAAGCGCCATCAGATTGGAATAATTTGCCTGACTCACTCAGATCAAACACTCAATTCCTTTCTTCACTTAAAAAATGTTATGCTTTTTCACCTTAAACCTTCTTGGTCTTGTTTTTTGATGGTATGAACCTTCATTTTAGTCTGAGCAGACAGCGTCCGAAATCCCACACTAACATGCTATTTAGTTGTGGCCGGGCTGGCTCAGTGGATAGAGCAGGCGCACATATACTGAGAGGTTTATACGTACTACTGGCACATACGGGTACTTCACTAAAAATCCCCCTTTTGGGGGATAGAAAACAGACGATTCCATAAAAGTCAATACAATTTGACATGTGTTCGGATCATAATTTTGACAAATGTGTGTGCATTTTTTTTCTTGTTAAACAGATGGTTTGTTTTATACACATGTCTAATGTTTATTGTGTGACTTTGCCTGAACCTGAGCGTTCACAATACCTTAATAAACTAAGGTTGATCGTCGCCATGTCCCCTCACCCTCAGTCTTCCCCCGTATCAGTAGATCAATGACCCAACACGGTGGCCGCATACGGCTTATGTAGAAATACATATCTGATTAAATCACTATTGTTAAGCTGTGTGTCGTCTGTAATTAATCAACCTGTTATTACTAACCAACTGTTCGATCTATAAGCTGAGATTTAGTTGGAGACGGCAGTCTGATGCTGCTAAACTGTTAGCAGCCTCCCACTAAAGCTGATGTCAGCAATCCATCAGTAGTCTGTCACCGGCATTATTTACCACACCGACTGAGAATATTCACGTTTCTTATGAGCCTCATATATCAGTGTGAAAGTCTTGATTAACCCACTACGTAGTCCTCCTGATGTGATAACGCGATTCTTCCCTCTCATAGGGAGCCTCGGTGATCCCGGTCTGGTCTATAGCCTGGAGCCAAAGCCCATCTATCAGGATCTATTTTAGGACATGGCAAGAGGACAAATGTAAATGTAAATGGACTGTTTTTATATAGCGACTACTCAAAGCGCTTTAACATAGTACAGGAACCATTCACCTTTCACACACATTCATACACTGTGGTCGAGGCTGCCGTACAAGGTGCCACCTGCTCATCAGATAAACATTCACACACATTTACACTCCGATGGCGCAACATCGGGGGCAACTGGGGGTTCAGTGTCTTGCCCAAGGACACTTCGGCATGGAACTGCAGGGCCAGGGATCGAACCACAACCTTCCGATTGGCAGGCAACCTCTCTACCACTTAGCCATAGCCGCCCCGACAAATCGCAGACCAGGGTTTTTGGTTATTCATTTAAAACAGTTTGTTTAAAGTAAAAGTTTGGAGCGATTTACATTTCCTCTGTCGTTCACGCTGTTGTCGAACGCAGGATTGTTTCCCCCAGAAAGGGGCGTTGTGATGATACCTTCCCTCAGATGATGATATTGATGTATTGCCGGTAGAACATATGCCTCGACGCAGAGGTCCAGGGTTCGAATCCGACCTGTGACGATTTCCTGCATGTCTTCCCCCTCTCTCTCCCCTTTCTCACCAAGCTGTCCTGTCAAACTTAAAGGTGGAAGAGCCCCAAAAAATAATCTTTAAAAAAAACATGCTATTTAGTAGTTTACGTGAGATTTTTTCGTGTGTCCGAAACCTTAGTATAAGACGAAACCAATAGTACATGAATTGCATACTATTTCCGGTGAAATATTATAGTATGCAAGAGCTCGACACTACACCGATATATATATATATCATTATTATTCAGGTTTAAATGTTGAAATCGAGATGGTGCATCACCAGCGGTTTATCCTCTTATTCACATTTCTAAATAATATGAAGACCATCTGCCCCTTTGAAGTATCATAAATACGCACGCATGTTCTAGTTCTTGTATTTTCAGAAAAGCTGACAAAAGAGGTTTTATTGTTGTCTAATCATACACAGTGCAGTGATGCAGGTTGCTGAAATAGCAAAACCAATGCTTTGTTCAGTTTCACAATTAAAAGTCAAAATGTTTTGTCGTCTTGCATATGAGGTCAAGATAAGAACAGGAATCACAGCTCTCAAGTATCTTTAATGCCACAATTCCATCATATACACTGATCTTACTTATTGCATATTTTAGGTTTGCCCTGATTTAAAACATGCCTATTCCTGACTGATCAGAACCTGTGTAATAAAAATCATTAGACCTTATTTCTTAGCACCCCCTACTTCCAAGTGTTTGTTAGCAGTTCAGTTTTACTATTGTTCATAATTGACCAGCAATATAAATTATTAATTAACAGTTGACAAATCTGACAAATTCATCCAAATACAAGAAGTTTTATGTAGAGAAAATACAAATTTAGCAAAAATAAAAATAAATTTGGCCCCAAACGAGTCCACTGAACAGCAGTGCTGAACTTACAAACTGTACGCATACAGTAGGATTGAATAACTTGCCCTGAGCATCTATGTCACTAAATCATAACACTTCCATGCACAATAAATGTTTTAGTGTTAATATATTAACAATATTAAGAAAATTCTGCTAACATTAACAGCAGTCTTTTGGTTTTCACATGTTTCACCTTGGCCTCATGTTTCACCTTGGCGTGCCTATGTTCGCACAGCCCTATGTGCCCACATTTCTAAGATTTTTTTCAAAATTAGGCCCTATGTTCCCACATTTCCTTTTTCATAAATTTGTATCAGATGTTATCCCCCTTTCTCCCAATTTGGTAGCCAATTACACCCGACCTATTATCCAGTATCAATGGACTACAGGTGGAATGTAACCCTTTGGCTTTGGGAACATAGGGCTGACCCCCTGTGCACCAACAGAAGCTGGAGCATACAACGGTGCAATGTCCCTTGTTGATTAAAGTCACTTTTCATATCTGTCATATCTTGATGGGCACATGAGTTCTCCTGTCTGCACTAAGAGCAGAACTAGTACCTGGTGGTTCCGCGAATGGCCATTTTGGTTGACCACTCACTAAAAGTAGTGGCTGTTGCACCTAATGCTTCTTTCTGTCTGTCTTGTCAGCTGACTACACCAGGCGTGGGAGCAGCGTGATAGTGGTGCGTGAATGCGACGCGGAGATCCACTCCACTGTCTTCTATTTGTCTATTTGTTTTTTACGTTATGTTCCAAGAGCAGATGATATTAATGACCGTGTGAATCACACTCATAATTCTGCACTGGCGGAGCGCACATACGAAGCCCACACACAAAAGAAGGTATTCACACCGAAAAAAATTATTTAATTTTTCAAGTCATTTCAAGTCACGTTATACATTTTCCCCATCCCCCACTGCCTTGATAAAACTGTACAGCCTGTAACATATATTTACATTTGAAACAGGTGTCAAGCCTGGTCATTGGAGAGCAGAGTACTTCCATCATTGCGCAGTCCATTAAAGATCACGCGTAGGCCATTCAAGCTCACGCACAGTCCATTCAAGATCATGCGTAGTCCATTAAAGATCACACGTCCATTAAAGATCATGTGTAGTCTATTAAAGATCACATGTAGTCCATTAAAGATCACACGTCCATTAAAGATCATGTGTAGTCTATTAAAGATCACATGTAGTCCATTAAAGATCGTGTGTAGTCCATTAAGGATCCTCCGTTCATACAGTACAGTAGGATGGTACAGATGGTCGAACTCCTTGACCTTAAAACATAAAAATGTGTCACCATTGGTATCTAACATAACAGCACTGATGTTTTTCTTAACACCTTTCAATTTTACGTATTACTTGCAATTTTTGTTCTAGGATTTGAATATGCCACGGGTCATTGATGTCATGGTTATACAACTTTCTTGAAAAAGCTTGTTAATATTCTGCAGTTCATTGTCCAAATTTGAACATTTCTATAACAACAAGGTTTCCCAGTGACTGCAGTGACAACCCATTTCACAATTTTGTCCACAGGAATTGTTTGTTGGTAATTATGCAAGGAATCTGGCAATTTGATTGGTCAAAGATGCATTGCATCCGTGCTTAAAAATCCCATAAAGCTTTGCTTGCAGGCTTTATGGGTCGTTAAGTCCAACTGTTGTGGTCACCAGGGAGCAATGGAGTCCCCTTTCTTCCTCTTATTTTTATCATAATATATGCACAGCATTTTTCACACAATACAAGTGTTAGTAAACAGCATATGAAAGCAATATTGCCCCCGAATGACTGTTTTTTGTTGTGGGAATTTAAAGGCTGCTGATAGTACAAAGTGCTGCAGGATCAATGTGGTCTGTATAATCCCAGTAAAGAACATCCCCTTTGGTACAACTGCTCCAAATAAAGGTGACCAAATGCTGAAACAGGACTACATTGTGGCTTATTGTGGCCTCTCTGGCCAAAAACAGCTTACGATTAGGATCAGGAGAGGATCATCTGCAACAGGCTGAGCATCTGTTGGCACAAAAACCTAAAGTTCAGACATTTCTGTCACACTTCTGTAGTAGCTGTTACTGTAGCAGCAGACAGCAGTTAAAAAGACCATACTTTCTCGTTCCATTTTATGTTAACAGTCGTTTTAGAGCATTGTAGGTCAATGTCCTCACATGGAGGATATTCTGGAAACCAACCTTTCACATATTTTGTTCGACAGCCATGAGGTCTGTGCCATTCTATAATTTGATCTTCGATTGGTGTTTCATTTTAGCTGCCGTCGACACGGATCTCAGCCCTTTACAGACTGTAACAGTGGTTCACGACCATTGTCGGGAGCTGTGACTCCTCATCGCAGATTGTGTACATGGGAGCGTGCCTATGTTCCCACAGCCCTATGTTCCCACATTTCTAAGATTGTTTTTCCAAAATTAGGCCCTATGTTCCCACAGTCCTATGTTCCCACATTTATAAGATTATTTTCCAAAATTAGGCCCTATGTTCCCACATTTCCTTTTTCATAAATTTGTATCAGATTGTATCCCCATTTCTCCCAATTTGGTAGCCAATTACACCCAACCTATTATCCAGTAGCAATGGACTACAGAGGGAATGTAACCCTAACCCTAACATAGGACCTAATTTTAAGAAAAATCTTGGAAATGTGGCAACATAGGGCCTAATTTTCAGTAAAAAAAATTCTTAGTAATGTGGGAACATAGGGCTGTGGGACCATTGGGCTGTGGTAACATAGGGCTGACCCCCATGTACCAGTTGTGACTAGTTAATCCAAAGAGCTATTGTTTTCCTTCTCAGATTTTTTTTTACATTTTTTAGAGGTAAAATTCACAATAATACACAAGAAAGAAGAAAAAGAAATCATAAAACAAAAAGTATAGCAGTATGTTTTCTTCAACTTCCCTACCTTGTTAGTCAACTGGCAACTTCTTAGATTTATCTTGAGAACCCTTTTGGGGGCCCCGATCCCCAGTTTGGGAACCACTGTAAAACTGCGTAGTCAGAATGGATTCTCCACCACACTGGAAGAATAATATTGTCATAGCTTCATCTAAAAATTTGGAAAGACTGATAATTTTTGTGATACAGGATTTGTAGTTGCAAGGTAAATCATTCAGTTCCAAAATAATAAATGACGTCGCTATCGGTCGGAAACCTTGTATCTCCATTTTTTTCATAAACCAATGCTATTGGTCACCCTTTACATCTGTCTCTGCGTTTTAATAATATTCAAACAGTGATAAGGTGATTTTTTCTGACTTCTCAGAAAAATTGCTCAATAAAATGTTTTCAAATTAGTCTTTTTTTCATTTCTTGGAAAGCCAACGGTTTTGGACATACTAGGTTTTTGTCTAACCAGGTAACAGAAAAAGAGCTCGGTGTTGTTCACTTCGGTACTGTCAACAGTGAAGGTTACTGGTTTGATCAGATACATTTATGTTGACATCATCAAAAACTAAGAAAAGATTACAAACGATAATATTTTCATATATCGTCATGGTAACAATGAATGTACTGCTCCATTAGTTTTCGTAGTGGATCTGTATGTATACCACTGTGCTCCTAAAGCCCAGTTCAGACCAAAGATTTGCGATGAGACAAAACCGCTTTAGAACGTCGCAGAGTTTTAGACGGATCCTCAAAGAGCGCCCTAAAGCACGGTAACGTTATATGGTCAAGCGACCTAGAAAGTGACTGAAGAGAGGGAGCGGCGTTAGAACAAAGCCGCGAATCAGATAAATAAAATGTTTTCACTGATTCATCACTAGAAATGCAACTGTAGCAAGCATCTCAATATCACTAACGTTATCCACATTCATATTTAGAAAGAACCAAATGAAATATCCAGCTACAAAAATAGCCAAAAAGTCAGAAGTTAGAACAGAAGTACAGAGTCGTTGTTATGGAGATGATACAGCGTCTTGTCAGAGGTTTCAGAACGCTGCAGACTGGCTCGTTGCGAGAAGTTGCAAGATTCAATTTTCAATCTTTGTTCTGAACTGGGCTTTAGAGATTTTGGACGCACTCTGTTTGATTGATTGATTTCTCCCTGCAGCTCAGGCTGGAAACCTGTACGTCTTTCTGTCCTGCTTCCGTTACAAATTTGCGGGGACCAATCACAAACTGGCTTATCCACCTGGCACGCTATTGGCGGGTTTAACACGATGACGATAGAGAAGCGACCAAGCAGCTATCCAATTGCGCCCAGAGTCATTTGAACTGTGCCCGTTGATCACGCCACTTGTGCAGTAGAAAATACAGAGCAGACTCCCCAGACTGATGTTCAATCTTAAAAGATTGATCAGTGTCTGATACTGATGCACAAGGCACCCTTTAGCAACTGTATGAGACCACGGCACTGTGAGATGATGTAGTGTAAAGAGCGCCTATGTTCATTTTAAGTTATATAGGGAGGAAGGATGGGTCAGACAAACGCAGGACTTTCATCCAGGGGAGCGCTGTTTATGTCCCACGTGAAACCAAAAGTCAGCGTTAACTGATTTTAACTGACGGAAAATGTAATGTACTTAACTATCGTCTAACCCTAACCCAAACCTAATCCTAAATTACATAACCAAACCACGATCTTTGCCGAAAAATTATACCAAAGGGGTATCCAGAGTGTTAAAAAGTGATGCAAATGGGTTGTGACAAAGCTGCCATATTTGATGAGTTGGGAGTGAGAATATGTTGCAACCAGTTGTTGATTTACCCTCATGTTGTCCTCGGGTCAAATTTGACCAGTTTTTCAACGTCCCAAAGAAATATGGGACGTTGAAATAAGTGCCGAAAATGTCAAAAAAAAAGTGACAAAAGTAAAAAACAAGTGACAAACCGTTGGGAAAAGTGTGAAAATTTTTGAAAAAACACCGGAATAAAATGTCAAAAAACGTTTGAGAAAGCGCCCAGAAGTTCGAAATAGTGACAAAAGCGTTCGAAATAAGCGACAAATCGTCACACAAAGCAACAAAAACAACAGAAAAAGTGATAAAAATGTAAAAAACAATAAAAGTGTTTTTTTCATAGTCGAAGGGAAGACAACACAAGGGTTAAGGCTCAGAAGCTGGGCATATTTTTGTGTTAAAAGAAATCTTGCATAGAGCAGCTTTAATTAATGATTAGAAAGAGAATAAAGTTGGCAATTACAGAGTTCAAATTTCCTCTAGAAAGATAATCAAGTTTGTAATTACAGAGCTTAAACTTCTTCTAGAAAGAGAATAAAGATGGCAATCACATAGCTTAAAGTGCCCATATTATGAAAAAATGGGGTGTTATTTTGTGTCTTCCACACGCATCCATCCATGCTGTTTTGAGTGAGATACGGTTTCTGAATGTATCCTGCCTTCAGTCTCCAGGTGAGCTGTTCAAAATCTGCAGGGCTTTCTATGTCACTAGCCGAAACTAAGGGGCTAACTGTAGCATGCTAGCGCTAGCATGCTAGCTCGTTCTCAATGGCAAAACACTGCTACAACACACACTAGTTCACCATAATCTGCAAAAGAACTACATACTTACAACTACTTATTCCACGCAAAGTTGGAAGTGCGCCCTCGTTTAGAAAAGTCTCCCGGCTAATCCTGCCTTGTAACTAACCGAAGTTGTTTAAACAGCTAGCTAGCTAGCTAATATGATCCTTACCTAGCTACTGCGCATGTGCGACTGCCAACAGAGATGGGATAGAAGTGTGATGACTCACTCTGTAGCTAAAACAGAGACCTGAACACACAGGGTGAAAAGAGGAGCTGCAGCAATGTGCAGTACAACAAAAAATATGGTGTTTTTTGAAAATGAAACCATGTAAACCTATTCTGGTACAACCTCAAAATATAATTATGAACCTGAAAATGAGCATAATATGGGCACTTTAAACTTCTTCTAGAAAGAGCATAAAGTCGGCAATTACAGTGATCACACTTCTTCAGGAAAAGAAATTTCATGAAATGGATTAAGTGCCCTCTGTTGCTCCTTCTCAGTTAGTAGCAGAGCACATTTAAGTTAGTGAGGACATATGTTCAGCAGCACATACTGCACTTATACTAGAGGGTAGTCAATTCTGAAGTAACACATTGTTGCTACTAATCTCTGTACACATCAAAAACACAATATTAGAGGGGAAAAGACAGAAATAGGACTAAGCATGTCCCAACTGTCATGTTCATCAAGGTACTTTCACTCAACATACAGTTAGAGCTTATTCCTGTTGTTATACAGGGTATTATATGGATTGGAATTTTTAATGTGCATGGACAGTTATTGCACTCTGTCACTGCTCCTGTGCTTTACAATAATGAAAGTCTGAGCCGAGAGTCTCCTAATCACTGTGAACACTGATGAAATACCGGCTGTCATCTGCTCTCTTTCCCCTTTCGTCCAAATCAAATTTCTATGCCGACCCTTACCCGAGATGAATAGCCCAAGGGACAGCTACATTCGCTCCTGAATCTCTGTAATTAGTGTCTGTGATCACATACAACTCAATAATAGCAGAAGGTGAACAGCTGAGAAATGTGTTCCTAAAAGACACCTTGTAATGATATATATAGGCTACTGTATTAATGTTGGTAGCTGTAGTGCTGAAACAACACTTATTTTCTCAGCTTCTGATTTTGAAGTGTGATGGGATTTTACAATGAACTGTAGTTTGAACAGTATGGTTATTTCACAGGAAAATGGTCTGTATTCATGTTTATTATCATGTTTGTCCTTGCTTTTCTCACTAGATTGAAGTGGGCGGGGCTTATTCAAGTCCAAAGTGAAATGACAGTTATTTGGCAGGTATTTTGCCAGGCCACTGCCACACCCACATGATCCTGATGTCAGCTAAAACGGTTAGCGTTAAATGTTTAATAAACATAAATTTCATAGAGATTTTTATTTTTATATAACGTATAGAGATTTAAAACCTCTTTTTTTCAGGCAAGAAACACCCACATTTTGCAGGTAACAGATTCTCATATGTTTTCTATCACTGGGAATGTATTATCTTTGGGGTTTGGGTTGCAGGTCAAACAACACAAGGAATTTCAAGAATTGAGAAATTGTGATGGACATGTATTTAATATTTTCCGACATCATAAGACCAAAAGTAATCAATTGCTAAATTGATACTGACGTTGTACAAAATGGATATGGATTGGGATAGTGAGAACAGTAGGCCATTTGGAAAGCTCAGAGTTTTAACCTCATTTATCTTTTGTCTTGATAGTACCTTTTTTAGTTTGACGTAGTAAACATCAAGGCTAAAACTGAGCCATGATCACCTGGGAGTGCCCAGAGGACTGTCACCCATTGTGTCAAATCCACAACACAAGGTGCATAGTTTGAAAAGAAACTTGTATGTACTGCAACCAAACCTTTAACTAAACCGGAATAAAAGGCACAGGCATGTTAAAAGAAAAAGTCCAAAGTGATCATGTCTCTCCGTACATCTTTACGTCTCTGGCTTGTCTGCATTCATCCATCATTTCCTAAATACAGTATGTGTTCTTCTTAAGTAAGCCGCCTGATTACAAAACATATGATCTTGATTGATCAGTAAATATTTTTTTAACAACGTAGTGGACATGACGAGTAGTGGAAAAAATAGCAAGTTTTGGCACATTCAATACAGTTATATTAACAACAAAAAAAGAATCTTCAAAAGATATGAACTCAAATCAGGTACAGATCATCAGAGGGAGCAATTTTGACCTCTGAAACAGTGTGGCTATCGACTTTTGTACAATTTTACACGTCAGTTTGTCAGTTGAGTTTAAATCCTACAATAGCTTGTCCACTTGCTATCATGCTCGTCCACTGAAGCAAACTTAACGTTTAAAAGCAGTGAAAAACAGTGCCGCTGTGATGACCGGGGACCAAGGTGAATGCATTTGGTGTTCTAGGCTCCATGGTCCATTTGAGTTCCAAGAACTCCTCCATTTTTGTTTGTAAGGGCAGGATATCATTGGCTCAATCTCAAAATACATCACACTGGCTACTGAGTTAGAAAGTTTCCACTCATGGTGGTCGATGAGTCCAAAGTCAATGTGTAGTTTCACCAATGTGTGTGACAATAAATCCTGTGCAAAAGACTGTTCAGTAGGGTAGCAACCAGTTTTGAATGCACCAAGGTAGCAACCATCATGATAATTGTTGGACAGTTGTTGTGAATACACTGCAGCAGCCACTGTTCAGACAATATGAATTCATCGCCACTGACTTAAACCTTCCCTCGTTTTTTTTTTTCACAACCCCCAGAGAAAAAGGATTTCTTGGCTTCTTCAGTGTTCCTTTGTGTGTATCCATTTAATCACAGCAACCTGCCTCATCTCGCTTCAGCAATCATCGTACAAATTCTGGGAAATGACCATTCTGGCAGGGTGGTGGCCTTGTGCCACACTCTAAGCCCCACTGGGCGTTTTCCCTGGCAATCGTCTCTGTTGGTCTCTGCAGCATCGCTGATCGGCAGACCTACAGCTTCTCCACCAGTTTCAGAGCCTCGTGCATGCCAGCCGCTGACAGTTTTCGATTGATGTTCCTGTAGCGGCACCGCAAGAGGTTACTGTAGGTGGTCCTCAGATCGCGATTGAAAAATGCGTAAATGAAGGGATTAATGAGGGAGTTGGCGTATCCGAGCCACAACAGAGTTCTTTCCAGCCAGAGCGGCACGCAGCTGCACTCCACTCCGCAGACAAATGGCCTGGCCGTGGACACCAAGAAGAACGGAAGCCAGCAGAAGGTGAAGGCGCCGACCACGATGCCCAGAGTGGCCGCAGCCTTCTGCTCCCGTTTGAAGATGGACTGGTTTTTCCTCTTCCGGCGCTGGTGGTGTTCACCGGTCTTGAGGAGGCGAGAGACACGCGTGCTGCACTCCTCCTCCACCTCGCGCTGGAGCTTCAACGCCGCTGCCACGCAGTCCAAGCTCTCCTCCTCTTCCTCAGCTTCCTGTTCAGCCTCTGTCCCTTCAACACTTCCTGTTTCTCCTGATACTGCTGGCCGGTGAGCCTCATGCTCTCCTCTTTCCCTTCGAGTATCCACCCCTTCGCCGTACTCCCCTTCCCTGGGGAAGCCGGTGATGGTGTGCTTGGCAGCGCTGAGTTTGGCCGCCCTGTAGATCCTGTGGTACATGATCAACATCACTGACATGGGGATGTAGAACGCCACAGCGGTAGAGTAGACGGTGTAGCCAAAGTCCTGACTGATGAGGCAGACTCTGCCGTCATTGACGTTCTGTGCCCAGCCGAACAGAGGGGGGAGGGTGATGGAGGCTGAGAGGAGCCACACTGACAGAACCATCTTGGCCATGCAGCAGCCGTTTTGCCGGACAGGATACGTCAGCGGTTTTGTGATACCCAGATACCTACAGAGAAAAATATGTATGAAAGGTGTCATACTGTAAACAGGCCGATAAATTCCATTTCATTTATTGTTCATCTTTTATTTTCCATTTCTAGTCCAACGCAAAATCATTTTCAACTGTTTTGATGTATTCCAGTCAGGTTTCCGACCACACCACAGCTCAGAGACTGCTCATGTTAAGGTCTTCACTGACATCCGCTTTAATACAGACAGTGGCAAAATTTCAGTCTTAGTATTACTTGATCTCAGTGCTGCATTTGACACAGCCGACCATAGTATATTACTAGACTGACTGGAATACTGGATTGGACTTTCTGACACACTACTAAATTGGTTTGAATCCTATTTAAAGAACAAGGATTACTTTGTTTCTATAGGTAATTACATATCTTAGCGGACACATGTGACATGCAGAGTTCCCCAAGGTTCCAATCTGGGGCCTCTTCTGTTTAACATCTACATGCTTCCACTTGCTCAGATTATGAAAAAAAACAACTAAATCAATTACCATAATTATGCGGACGATCACCAGGGGACTATGGTCCAATACAAACACTGAGTAAGTGCATTGAGCAAATCAACGACTGGATGTGCCAGAACTTTCTTCAATTAAACAAAGACAAAACGGAGACGGTTGTTTTTGGAGCCAAAGAGGAACAATTAAAAGTCAGCGCTCAGATTCAATCTGCAATACAAAAAACAACGGACAAAGCCAGAAATTTTGGTGTAGTCATGGACTCAGACCTGAATTTTTAACAGCCACATTAAGACAATTACATAGTCAGCCTACTATAAGAATATATCAATGGTTAAAGGACTTATGTCTCAGCAGGATTTGGAAAAATGTGTCCATGCTTTTATTTTCAGTAGACTTGACTACTGTAACGGTATCCTTACAGGTCTCCCTAAAAAATCAATCAGACAGCTGCAGTTGATTCAGAACGCTGCTGCTCAAGTCCTCATCCCTTCAGTTCTGAGGTCTTTACACTGGCTTCCTGTCTCTCGATAGAATTGATTTAAAAATACTAATGCTGGTTTATAAAGCACTGAATGGGCTTTTTTCTGATCGTCTACTACATTCTGAAACACCCAGACCTCTCGGGTCGTCTGGGACACGTTTGCTTTCTGTCCCCAGATTCAGAACTAAACATGGAGAAGCAGCGTTCAGTTTTTATGCTCCACATATCTGGAACAAACTCCCAGAAAACTGCAGGTCAGCTGCAACTCTCAGTTCTTTTAAATCACTTTGCTGCTTTTTTTTAAATCAAGTATTTGTTCATTTCTTACACTGAGCTATAGTACACTACAATAGTATTATTCTATTTTAGCTTGTTTTTATTATCTTTCATCTTATATTAATAATTTTAAGTGTTTTAATTGCTCTATAATGATTTTATGTAAAGCAGTTTGAATAGCCTGGTTATTGAATGTGCTACATAAATAAAGCTGCCTTGCCTTACTCTACCCTGAGTAAGTAATGCTCCCCCACTCTCAACAAGGTGCCCTTGAGCAAGGTGCTAAACAACCATCTGTGGTTGCCATATGCAGCCGCCAGATTAAAAACTGGATGCTGAGAAAGACCATATGTGATTAGTGTTAAATAAAGCTCGCCGGTGGTTTGACCAAAGAACAGCTCCCAGTATTATTCCTTCACGCTCATAAGCCTCACTAGAAAAATACTGTTCAAACTAAACATTTACTTCATTTTCATACTGGATTAATCCCACAAGTCCACAGCCAATATGTAGGCATGCGTTTGTTCAAGAAATGGGATAGATTTGGGGTAATCTGAGAGGCATTTACTGCGCGCTGCTTCTGAATGCTTTCAACACCCACTCTGATTCTTTTAATCGATTTAAACAGGCCGTTCAGTAAGAATGGAATCTGGAGAAGAGTGTACAAAGAACCAAGCCGAAAGGTCACAGGTTTGATCCCCTCATCAGCCACTTTGTCTCAACCAATTTTGTCAAAGTGCCCTCGAGCGAGACCCTGAACTTCAGTAAGCCTCCGCGCTCTAACCTCCTTGACACAAATCTCATGTTTCAGTGTCACGAAGGACTGAGCGACAAAATACCCTTTTAGACTGGGTAATGGTATTTTTAAGAATATTGCGTGTAGTGGGATTAAAAAATAGGAGCAGTATATTGCCAAAATGTGGAGAGTCTGGTTCCAAAACTGCGGTGCGTAAAAGTTTAATAATCAATGATATGAACAAATACTACTAATAACTTTTACATGTGCCCTGGTGTTTTTTTTTTTGTCTAAATAGTGATCAAGTAGCTTTATATCGTGTGATTATTGGACACATTGTTGTACTGCATTTAGGAATAAAAACCTTTACTCCGTTAAAGGCATACAATCGGTTCTTCTCACCTGTCAATGCTGATTACGCACAGACTCATGATGGACGCGGTGCAGCACATCACATCCATGGCGATAAAAACGTTGCAAAAGAACTGTCCGAAAATCCACTGGCCACCAATCAAGTCCGTGATACTGACGAAAGGCATCACGGCCAGAGCCACTGACAGGTCCGCCACGGCAAGCGAAACGATCAGATAGTTGGACGGCTGGCGCAGCTTTTTGACAAAGCACACGGAGATGACCACCAGCAAGTTCCCGCAGATGGTGGACAGTGTGAGCATGGTGAGGACTCCGCCGATCAGGACTTTCTCAAACCAGCCGTAGCTCAGAATATGCTCGCCGCACCGGGTCCCGTTCGTCTCCATCTCCATGACCTGCGGCTGACTGGAGGTGGATGGAGACGTCGTTGCTGCTGCTGCTGCCTCTGCGGCGCCCTGCGCAAACTTCAGCAGCCGTGGCGCAAAAGCCTCCAAGATCATGATGTTGGTGGAGCCCCCGGGATCTCCACCGTCGGCTCTGTCCTCTATCATGAATGACGACTTTATGTTGCCAATACCGAAGGTTCCGTTACTGTCTCCCAAAACAAACATTCCAGTGCGTTCTGTTCCTTTTTATCCATGGACTTGGAGACCCGTCCGGTTGTGACATAGACTCGCACGTATGTGCCGGACCGGTGCTGGTGTGAGAAATGAGAAAAATGAAAATTCCTTTTCTACAGCCCCCACCTCTTCCATCCGGTAAACTCTGACATGCTCTCTTTCCCTCATAAAGCCTCGACGCCTTAATTCCTCTATTTAGAGGCATTCTCGTCATTACGCACGTGGCACGCTGCAGGCACATCCCCAAAATAACTGACCTATAAAATAGGATTTTATTTCTTGTTGTCCACCCTGGCAACCATCCTACTTTTCAGCCTCATGTGTAAAAAGATAGAAACTTAAAAACGTCATGTTGGATAGGCTATAGGCTGCCGAATATCTACTGTAAACATGCAAACAAAGGAATCCACAGACAACAAAATCTGTTGGGGCCTCGTTTAGGTTAATTCTAGTGGGAATGTCTTGGCAAAGACAAACTGTGTCTATGGATCATCGTGCGTAATTGCGCCGAAGGACGACATGTTCTCCAGATTTCAAATGCATTTTGGTTTCGCATTTCTCCCTCCACACACACGCGCACACATCACACAAACACAGCACAGAGAGATAAAGACAAAGCGTGAAGATTCACACAGAATGCGAATAGACAATAAATGATGGTGTGAAAGAGTGGGCTGTCGCCTGGCACTTGAGAAAATTGCCACTATTAAACAAATAATCCATCCAAGAAAACATAATAAGGAGAATTCTGCCATATGTTTGGATGGTAACAGTACAGTCTCATATATTCCAGGGTTGACTTCTCTCATTTCACTTAAGACACAGGATGGTTAATTTTTTTCACTGAGCTAGCTAATAATTATATATATATCTATAATTAGATTTTTTTATTTATTTATCTCGAACAAACAACCTACTGCAAAATAAATTTTCTTTTAAATCAGATGAAACAAAAGGATAAAACACAAACAAGATTAATCAATCCAATTTCATCAAAGAAAAAGAAAAAAGGATGAGCTCGAGAAGGAGCAGGCAGAAGCATAATGCTTATAGTCCTGGCCCTACTTCACAATATCATATTATTACAGAAGGAAGAAATAGATATACAGCATACAAAGCATGCAGGTCACACAACAACATACAACAATACACCGTGACACATACACATACATACAGCATAATTCATTTTAAAGATCATTTGGTTCTTCTTATGTAACCAAGGCGAGGGAGCCAAAGTTCTGATTCCCCTCAATTCCTCCTCCTCCAATCATTTCTGCTACTTACAGTTCAAGCAAAGGCATTACATTATAAGAGTTAGGCAAAGAGGTGCAGTCTACCTTCACCTCACTTTTAAAACTTATGAGATGTATGCTGTTGGAGGTCAGAGCAGGAACCCAAACTGCTCCCGAAGCCTTTTCATCATTTTCTAATCTGAACACAATTATTGGTTGTTAACCCCATACGTGTGTGTAATACTGATGCCGTGGATAGCCTTGGATAGTAGCGCCATCAAGTGGCCATACGCCTCTGCTGCATGTTGTTGCTGCTGGTGATTTCTAGTGTAGTGCTGGAAATCCCTTTTTTTTTCTAAGTAAGAGATGTGTTTATGTATTTACAGGAGATACATTGCACAGTAATGTATTTGCATGTATGTTACAAGTCCTGTACATTACAATATTCAACCACTGAATTATGTTTTAAGAATTTTTTTTTTTTTAAGAGTTGTGGTTCTCAGACTAGGGTCCAGGGCCTTGTAGATGCCATCGAGGAGTTGCCTGGGGGCCCCTGGCAAACAGTGTGGTTAAATGTCACTTTAATTTGATCCAATGGAAGTTGTTTCTCCAAAAATGCCTTTTGAGCTTCACTCTAAATCAGTAGTTTCCAGCCTTTGTGGCTTGTGTACCCTCACAATGAAGCAGTGTCTACATGTGACCCCTCATCACAGTTTTGGGAAGTTCACCCAAAGTGAATTTTCTTTCTCAGATTGTTTAATTTGAAGGATTAAGGAGGAGCTAAAACTGCAGTAGCATCTTTTTTTTTATAATATAAAGTTCTGAGGCCATAAAGTGTAAATGGGAGTCTGCGACATGAAAACATTTGGAAAGTTCTGTCTTATAAGTGAAAATACAAAAAAAACTACATTCAATGGTAACTTAACAGGTGATACCGTTGCTTTTGCCCTACAAAGTCACATTTAATCATGGTACATACACAAGAGGGCCGCAAAAAATAGCCTACTATGCAAACAAGACTCATTGTTAAACAGGTCAGACAGCTTGGAAGAGTGTCAACATTCAAAAATCCATTGCAGTAGCACAGTTGAGCAATGTAAGTAAGTAAGTAACACTTTATTTATATTGCACTTCTTAATACACACAGTTAAATAGTGCTTCACATACACACACATGCGCAATACATATGAAGAAATAAAAAATAAACATGAGTGACAAAATACAAATTAAATTTAAAATACAGCATAAAAGGGGTGCAGCCCTTTACACAAAGGCTGATAAAGGTGGGTTTTTAACCCTCCTGTTGTCCTCGGGTCAAATGTGACCCATTTTCAAAATGTTTCAATATGTTAAATAAATGATAACTTCACTACTTTCATTGAATTTGTGAAAAAGTGACAAAACATTGGAAAAAAAGCTTCAAAAACGTTGGGAAAAAAGACTCAAATCATCGGAAAAAGTGTCGAAAAAGTGTCGACTAAAAACGTTGAAAAAAGAGTTTTAATTTTAACCCATTCTGAATGTAAACCACCAAAGGCTACAGATGGACACCAGTAGCACCTGAAATCAATGGTCTTACAGATTTGACCTCATACTGGAACCCTTGTTTGTGCAGCTCTGGGCATATGTAAGTAGACTCAATGCATCTTGAGCTATGGATCTCTGCTTCTATACCGATTTGCTGTCAAAGCCACGCTGACATCAGCTACATTTTAGCAACAACATGACACAAAATATCGTTTTATTTGAGCAACGTGATGAATTGGTGTATTACAAACCACCAGCTTAGTGGAAACATTGGTCCTGACTCTGAGTGCTCCCCTGGTGTTATGACTTTTTAGTATTGTCAGCAAGTGTCCCAACTTTGCAGGAATGAACAGACTTTGGAACCATCAAACACAGAGTATGGCCTTGACAACCCCATCCAAAAGTTCTGAGATAGGGCTGCAGCTAATGGTTATTTTCATTGTCGTTTAATCTGCCGATTATTTTCTTGATTAAATGTGCAGTAGGTAAGACTTACAAAACTAACTTTCTGTCATATCTGCTGAAACTGACCCTATGTTCCAGTAGAACTACATGAAGCAGGTAATAAAAAACAAAAAATCCGGCTCCTCTGGCACCACCTACAATCTGTAGTGTGATTTGCAAAAATCCACATCTCCCTGTTCAGATGCACCAATCAGGGCCAAAGGCGGGGGTGTCTAACTGCGTGTCAATCACTGCTCATGCACACGCATTAATTCTCCCTTGTGGGGGGAGGGGCTTAGGAGACCATTTTGGGCTTTAGCGGAAAGGGGGGAGGGACTGAGAAGTTGACAATGTTCACATTTTTTGGCTAAGTCCTGGATCTTCACAATCCTACCTACAGCAGCTTTAATCGATTAGTTGTTGTACAATAGTGTCTAAAATGTTAGAAACTGGGGAAAGATGTGGATCATTGTTTCCCAAAAAGCCCAAGATGACGTCCTTGTTTTCTCCTCTACTCAAAGATCTCCAGTTTGCTGTCACAGAGGAGAGAAGAAACTAGAAAGTATTCACATTTAACAAGCTGGAATCAGAGAATTAGACTTTTATTTCTTCATAAAAAATTACTCAAACCGATGAATTGATTATCAAAACAGTTGGCGATTAATTTAATAGTTGACAACTAGTCAATTATTTAAAAAAAATCTCTGGCGCTTTAAACTGGAATGGCCTGGCCTGGCCCAACAACAATGGCCCGACCTCAACGATGCTCTTGTGGCTGAATGGGAGTTTCCAAATTCTGGTTGGAGACCTTCCCAAAAGATCGGTGCTGTTATAGCAACAGAATAATGCCCACAGTTTTGGAATGGTTCATTAATCAGATATGGATGTCATGTCCACGTTTCTACATCTATCTCAAGTATATCTAAACTGTAAACAACTTTTCACCGTAAAGTGACGGTAATATACTGGCAGCAACTACTGTTTATCTACAGCAGAGATCTTCAACAGGGGGTCCGGGGCCCCTAGGGGGTCCTCAGAGTTAGTGCAGTGTGGCCTCCAAATTATTGTTAACTTTTTGAAAGTTCTTTTCAAAAACTAGGCTTACTGGCCTATAGGTAAGTTAGGCACTAAGGCCATCTACAGATACAGCTCATCCCAAGGATTCACTTTGTCACATGTGTTTTTACATTAAAACGTGATTTATAAAATCATACCAGCAATTATTATTTTAATAGCTTAGTATTCTATGCAAAAAAAAAGGTATGTATAAAGGCTGTAGGCTGCCCACACATCATTGTATGTATGTACTACAATATACACTCACCTAAAGGATTATTAGGAACACCCTAGTAAGACTGTGTTTGACCCCCTTTCGTCTTCAGAACTGCCTTAATTCTTGGTGGCATTGATTCAACAAGGTGCTGGAAGCATTCTTTAGAAATGTTGGCCCATATTGATAGGATAGCATCTTGCAGTTGATGGAGATTTGTGGGATGCACATCCAGGGCACGAAGCTTCCGTTCCACCACATCCCAAAGATGTTCTATTGGGTTGAGATCTGGTGACTGTGGGGGCCATTTTAGTACAGTGAACTCATTGTCATGTTCAAGAAACCAATTAGAAATGATTGGAGCTTTGTGACATTGGTGCATTATCCTGCTGGAAGTAGCCATCAGAGGATGGGTACATGGTGGTCATAAAGGGATGGACATGGTCAGAAACAATGCTCCGGGTAGGCTGTGGCATTTAAACGATGCCCAATTGGTTCTAAGGGGCCTAAAGTGTGCCAAGAAAACATTCCCTACACCATTAAACCACCACCACCAGCCTGCCCAGTGGTAACAAGGCTAACCGATCCATGTTCTCATTCTGTTTACGCTAAATTCTGTCTCTACCATCTGAATGTCTCAACAGAAATCGAGACTCATCATACCAGGCAACATTTTTACAATCTTCAACTGTCCGATTTTGGTGAGCTCGTGCAAATTGTAGGCCCTTTTTCCTATTTTTAGTGGAGATGAGTGGTACTCGGTGGGGTCTTCTGCTGGTGTAGCCCATCCGCCTCAAGGTTGTGTGTGTTGTGGCTTCATAAATGCTTTGCTGCATACCTCGGTTGTAACGAGTGGTTATTTGAGTCAAAGCTGATCTTCTATCAGCTGGAATCAGTCGGCCCATTCTTCTCTGACGTCTAGCATCAACAAGGAATTTTCGCCCAGAGAACTGCCGCATACTGGATGTTTTTCCTTCTTCGGACTATTCTTTGTAAACCCTAGAAATGGTTGTGTGTGAAAATCCCAGTAACTGAGCAGATTGGGAAATACTCAAACCAGCCCATCCGGCACCAACAACCATGCCACACTCAAAGTTGCTTAGATCACCTTTCTTTCCCATTCTGACATTTAGTTTGGAGTTCAGGAGATTGTCTAGACGATACCCCTAAATGCATTGAAGCAGTTGCCACGTGATTGGTTGATTAGATAATCGCATTAACGAGAAATCTTACAGGTGTTCCTAATAATCTTTAAGGTGAGTGTATGTAGTAGGGGGACCCTGCTCCATGTCTCTCAGTTAAGGGGTCCTTGGCTTAAAAGGGCCCTGATCTACAGTAAGCATACGGTTTTTAAAGTTTAAAGTATTTTACTGTAAATGGACATACAGTTTCTTGTTGTATTATTACAATTTACAGTAATATACTGGCAGCAGCTTTGCCAGTAAACTAGTAAGTATGCATTGAAGAGGATGAAAAGTTCTGAACCTCCTGGGCCTAAAGGCCCTTAAAATCTGAGTCCAGTTATCTCCAATGTCTTTTCTTCCCCGACGTATTCATTGATGGTAAGACCAGAAGACACAAAGTATCTTCACAGAGATGATGAAGATCAGCTTCACACATTTAGTAATCGGTATTTCAAGAATTACAATTTCACAATCTTTAGACTAGACTCGCCCTAGCAATCAGACAATGCTGTACGGAGTTTAGGTTCGTCCAGTCCCTTCCAGAATATGAACCCCATTTCTAACTCCGCCTACACTTTTTATCATGCCGGCCGCTCCTCCAGTCTCCGGGCAGGTCATCACCCCGGCAACCGGCTCATTTCCCGTATCCAGGCTCGAAAGATGATTCACTCTTCAGATGTTTACTGTTTTTTTTCATTATTGTATTTCAATCTTATCTCACCGTCACTCTTTTGATCATATTTTAATTAAAGGTCAAGCTGAAACATTCTGTGTGGACTCATACATTCTTGACTAATGAGAGGCTTCATCACAAATATATAGGATTAGCATGATCATTGTCAGATTATTCCTTCACCATACCGTTTTTTTAAAGTTTAAGGTATTTTACTGTAAATAGACAGTTTCTTACTGTCTTACTAGAATTTACAGTAATATACTGGCAGCAGTGTAATGTAATTTGTTAATTTGTTAATTGATATTAACAGTAAATACCTGTAATCTGTAATATTATTATTTTCTCCTAGAATGCACTGCCATTTACAGTATGATCTTGTATAACATTAAGACAGATTTTAGCATTACATTTACATCAAAGGTTTATGTGTTCAGCCTGAAATCTTTCTTGCGGTGGAAAAGAAGTAATTAATCTTGCAGACACTTTACAAAGCAAATTAAAGTAGCAGACACATAAGCGCCGCGTGTTAACATTTCGAACACAAGTCCCTAAATATAGACGAACATAAAAAGATGTATTTATCCGGAGGTTTGCCCATGAAACTTTACAATAACTCATAAGCTTCCTGTTTGATTGGTGTCTTTTAAGAATCTAATTAATGTCATGATTAAAGTCACGGTTGGACAATTGTGCGTCTGAGTAATAACCTGCCAGGCTTACAATCATGTTCATCACTCTCATCTTCTTCGCAGACCTCAGTTTATTGTGCACTTCGTATACATGTGCTCGGATTTAATATAATGGTGACCTTTTAATACCTGTTTTCCACCTCCCATCTTGGATTATTGTGTCCATTTTGTTATCTTACCTTCTTTTTTGTCTTATTCTTTTATAGTCCCATTCCATGATCCTGATAGGCAGGGAAGCCAATGAATATATGAATAAATTAATACCTAAACGACAGTTGGTGAATATGAATCATCTCCCCCTCTCTTGCACAGCTACACATTGTTTACCAAGCCTGTTAAACTGTATTCATGGAGGTCCTGGCATGGTTCCTTTGTTATCATTCTTTTTGTTACGACATTTCGATTAATGTAACAGTCTAGCAAATAATTAGGAAGCATCGGTGGTGGAAGAAGTATTCCGATCCTTTACTTTAAGTGCCCATATTATGAAAAAATCACTTTTTCTGGGATTTGGGGTGTTCTTTTGTGTCTCTGGTGCTTCCACACACATACAAACTTTGAAAAAAATCCATCCATGCTGTTTTGAGTGAGATACGGTTTCTGAATGTGTCCTGCCTTCAGTCTCCTGGTGAGCTGTTCAAAATCGGCTCGGACTGTGACATCACAGTCCGAAATGAGCTGGCTAACCACAACCGTTAGCTCGTTAGCATGCTAACGGTAGCATGCTACGTTGTTCTCAATAGCAAAGCACTGCTACAACACACACAAGTTCACCATAATCTACAAAAGAACTACTTACATGTGCGCCCTCATTTAGAAGTCTCCCAGCTAATCCTGCCTTGTAACTGACCAAAGTTGGAGAAACAGGCTTTCTTTTACTGTCTCTAGAGTTAGCTAGCTGACATGATCTACATCTGAGCTACTGAGCATGTGCGAGTGCAATCAAAGATAGTACAGAAGAAGAAGAAGAAAAGAGGTCTCACTCTGTAGCTAAAACAGAAACCAGGTGAAAAGAGGATCTGCAGCAGTGAGAGAGAGCTTTGCAGTACAACAAAAATATGGCGTTTTTTGAAAATTAAACCATGTAAACCTATTCTGGTACAATCTTAAAATACAGTTATGGACCTGAAAATGAGCATAATATGGGCGCTTTAAGTCAGCATACTAATACCACACTGTACAAAATACTCTTACAAGTAAATGTTCTGCATTGAAAATGTCACTATCATCAGGAAAATGTACTTAAAGTATTAAAAGTCAAGTACTTGATGGAGAAAAATCCTCACATTTGAGAAAGTGTAAAGGATCCACACAGTTGTGTGTTTAATGGTCGAATCATGTCAGCTGGACATGTAGGCCGTTATATTGTCGAGTAGTTAAATTTTAATAAAACATTGTATTTTATAAACTACATGGGTTTTGTGAAGTAACTAAAGCTGTCAGGTGAACGTAGCGAAGTAAAAAGTACAATATTTCTCTATTAAATGTAGAAGTAGAACGTGGCATGAAAAGAAAAGACTCAAGTGACGTACCTCAACATTTGTACTTAAGTACAGAACTTGAGTAAATGTACTTAGGCCACGTCCACACGTACCAAAATGATCTTTTTTTCCACGTCTTCCCTGGCATCAGTTCAAGAATATTTGTGTCCTAACGGATCCGTTTGTAAATGACTCAACTTCAACCATACTTCATATTCCAGGCCTATAGGTGGCGCTGTTTCTGCTACAGAAATTCACCAAAAATGGAGAAGAGGAGTTGGAGCATGCGCGTTAAGCTTGCGCGCTGAATACAAACAGACAGTATATTTTGCCCTAGTAACCCTAATAGGCTCAATATCTTCTCCAACAGGAGCACAAGCATGTAGTCCGCCATTGTTGTTGTTTTGGAACGTCGTTGCGGGATAAGAGGTCGAAGGCTAGAGGTCGAGGGGTGTGGCGATGACATCATCGATATGCAAGTATGCGGCTTCGCCATCCAAACGAAGTCGCAAGGGTGGTGTTTTCGAATTTTTTCACCCTGGGACCAGATTTCAAAAAAGTGTGTCTTCAGGCAGTGCGTTTACAGGATTCGTTTGGACGATCAGCCAAAACGATGCAAAACACGTGCGTTTACACCAAAAAGCGTTTCCGTGGGGATGGCCCCTTAGTTACATTCCACCACTGGGAAGTATTAACCATCAATAAAACATTTCAGGATAAATGTATGATTAATTCAAGAGTGCAGTATGCATCATCAAAATCGATAACACACGCACACACACACACACACACACACACACACACACACACACACACACACACACACACACACACACACACACACACACACACACACACACACGCACACACACACACACTCCCCAGGTTGTGTGTGCTTTGTTTACTTTCAGTTCTGACTGTACCTGCTGTTCTGATTTTCATACACAACTAGATCCTTTTTAGTGGTCACCAATATGTGAGTATAATTTACTTAATTAATTTAATTTAATTTAATTTACTTATGAAAAAAATGATGCTAATTGATAACTTTGATTATTTATTTTGTGAGTTATAAAGTTAGTCATGTTCAAAACATTTACTCAATCAAGCCGGAAGCCTAGGGTGTAATATTATATAAACTAAATAAAAAAACAGACAGGGCAGCGGATTGTGATTTATTGTTGTCTATTCAAATTATAATTAATATGAAAAGTGTTCATATAGTTGTCATGGTGGGCTATACCAAGATTTTCTTTTAAGCATTGTCCACCTTTCAGTTAAGTTCTGAAAGTTCCCTTGGCCTTTGGAATTAAAATAGCCCCCCCCCCCGACATCATCACATACCCTTCACCATACCTAGAGATTGGCATGGTTTTATGTCGGTTAGCCTAAGGGAACTTTATCAGGATGCATAGTATCCTGGATCCATGAAATAACTGGCCTTTCAAAATAAAAATCTGCCTTCATCTATGGGAATTTAACACAGGGGTGTACTTACTTATGCCCCCTGTATTTTAAGGAAGAACATTCATTTATTTACAATACATTATTCATTCACAAAGAAAATTGGTGTCCTTAAAGGTTGGATTTTTCCTCATTTTTTTAAATTCAATTCAATTTCCAAAAGATGATTTTTTTATTACTCTTTTCAGTCAACTTTAGCATGGGTGTATTCACTTACGCTGAGCACTGTATATATACAATTTTATTTTTTAACTTCATGTAAATGAAAGTGGGCTTTTATTCTGAAGGAAAATCTGTGTAAACTTCCTCCACCTGTCGCCCAGGAAAAAGGAAAAATCGAAGCAGGAAAAATCCAAAATCCTATTCCAGTGACTCCATCGATCCCTGCCGCAGTTTCAAGCTTCCTCGCGAGGAAACGGTGTAAACACCGTGTTGCCTGGTTGGATAGAAATCCCCCTTTCTTAGCGGAAGACTCTGTGCAGCGCTGTGCTGTATTCCCGGCAATGCCAGCAGTTTAATATGAGGGATTAAAAGGACCCGGATCTGGAACCCCGCGAAGATCACAAGTATCAACCGGAACGGATTTCAAAACACGGTATAGCGCTGAGGGAATACATGACTGACGAAGATGAGAGCAGGGCGTTTTATTCATTGAATTTACCCACCGCTGGATGGGTGACAATTCATAATGAGGGTTTGTCAGATGTCAGAAGATCTTCGCTGCTGCTCCTGGAAGACAAAGCGGTGGGTGTAAACAAAATAAATACAAAAAATCGCTTCCTTGTTCCACCTTCGGAGGATTGGCACGTTGGCCTGACATCATTGGCTGGTCGTTGGGAATGAATCATCGCCTTCATCAGGGGGGGTCAGGGATGCTGCCACTGTCACTGCGACCTTAAAAAAAAAAAGACACCACCACGGACAAAACCCACACGGCGTGTCACCGTTCAACGACAATTACAAAACCTGCCAGGAGCCAGCATGGAGGAAATCCTGCGAAAGCTGCAGAAAGACGCGTCCGGCCACAAGCACAAGGCTATCCGCGATGCCTGCGTCTACGCCCGCGGTGAGTGTACAACAGCTCCCCCTTCCCCCGGTTCTCCGGCTGCGACTGTGTTCACCTGCTAGATTTTTAGGTGTAACACTAAAAGGCAGCTACACTAATCCCGCAGGGGACAGGCCTGAACCATGGTAGCCTATAGAACTAGTCCAAGAACCCGCGACACGTATTAAGGCAAATCTGTGGTTCTCCCAAGTTGAGGATTTGTTTTAAGGTGGTCGACCACCTTCATCACATCACTCTGGTGTAGTGTGGGATTGGGGGGGCGGGGGGGGGATTTCCGTGTCCATACTGTATGATGGTGGGAAGCTTCATCAGCCAAAAAAGGAATAGAAAGCTGCACCTGCTGTGTTTTTTAAAGCCACATCTGATTGTGCAGCATCACTTTCAATAGGCTAAATATAGTCAATTTTCCTGTGTGTAAGATGACACACGAATGCACCATTCTAGCAGACATTCAGTTTACACTTCCAGCTGCTCAGAGGCAGGATATACTACTCCTTTACTGGCTTGTAGTGTATGTGGGCAAACCATCTGTAAAACAACTTCTTACCTTCATTTATTTGCAGTTTAAGTGCCCATACATTTCCTAATGACATGGCTACATTTAGATTTTTAGGCTGCAGCGAAGGAGCCAGTTTGTTTAATTAATGGCCTATAAGAAGACTAAGCCAGTTTAAAAAAAAAAAAAATATATAGAGTTGAGTTTGTTGACATGAATGGGATTTGAAGGTATACATTTCATCAGCAGGTATTCAATAACCTCCATACACCGTAGAGCCATTCTTCAGTCCACTGTGCCAGTAAGTAAACACAGAAGCAGTGATCATAGAGAACATAACGACGAGATGAAGCACAGTAGGATCACTATAAAAATGTTGCTGAGAACAACAAATGTGCAGTTCCTTACAGAAATATGTCTGATGTGTAAATACAGAGCTTAATGAGCTTTATTTATAATGTTAAGCAGCTGTGATAATAGCTGTCATATGATGACATCATGCATAACACAGCTCACCCAATGATAGTGTATATATGTAGTTTGTTCTGTTGAAGAAGATGTCTGGCTGTCGGTCTTTAAACAAGCCGGGCATAACCGGAACGTACAGCATAAACAATAATCAATGGTGACATTTTTGCTGACTCACTAGTCCTCTCTTACCCAACTAAAAGAGTTGTTCAAATTAAAATGGTTCTCGGTACCATGACTAAGAGTAGCTTGCACTGCATACAGAGAAACCATGAAGTAGGGCTGGGTGATATGGAGAAAATCAGATATCACAATAGTCTTGAGCAAATACTTCGATGTCGATATTGCGACGATATTGTAATATCGACATCGAAGTATTTGCTCAAATATTTTGTATGTATTTATTGTATATTGTATTGTGTATTTATTTTGCACCAACTGTTGGTGCTTTCACAAAATATTTTCAAAATTTAGATTTTAGATAAATAATCATCAAAAGTGTGGATATAATGACTAAGTGGTTAAAGGCAAATACTGTGATAGAACAGCTAGAACAGCCTGGTAAGTTCAGACAATGACATTACTTTAAAACCAGGAGAAGACAACACTTACCATATATCTATTTACGGTATCCAAATTCTAAGACGATATCTAGTCTCATATCACCATATATCATCGATATAATATTGATATATTGCCCAACCCTACCATGAAGAACCTTTTTTTGAGAAAAGGAGGTTTTCTCGGCCGGTAGTCTGGCTATCACCAGACCAAGCTCAATCTTTTAAGATTGAACATCAGTCTGGGGAGTCTGCTCTGTAGTTTCTAGCGCACAAGAGGCGTGATCAACGGGCATAGTTCAGATGACTCTGTACGCAACTGGATAGTCCTTCAACCAATCAGACCAACGAGCCGGGTGACGTACTTTGCGGAACTGAGCTCCGTTCTTTTGGCCACCAGCGGGGCTAGCTGGTACATTTTTTTTTTACCAAAGCCGGTCGGTAGTAATGCAAACACATCCTTCTTTTGTAGGAATTGTTCCAGGGCGAGTTTCTGTTCCGTTCTCAGAGAAAACTTGCCTTTTGAAATCTTTTAAAACAGCAGCAACGGCGGCATCAACGGGTTGCTGCGCTTCGGTGGCCGCCATGTTGAATGTAAACAAAAAGCCACTTGCCGTCACTTCTCTGTCGTCATCGTGTTAAACCCGCCAATAGCGCGGCATGTGGATAAGCCAGTTTGTGATTGGCCCCCGCAGATTTGTAATAGAAGCAGGATAGAAAGACGTACAGGTTTCCAGCCTGAGCTGCAGGGCGAAAGCAAATCGCCGGCAGATCGGGCTGGGGTTACCCGGTCTACACCTAGAAGGGCTAGAAGTCTAGTCTGTCTGCACAGTCGGGTGCTTCCTCCAGCAGTTTTCTCTTCTCAGCGAGGCAGAAGAGCCTCTGAAACGGCATTCACACCACATACCAATAAAGTGGTTAAAAACTATCTAGAAGAAAATATGTTTAGTGACATGTAGGTGTTTGTTGAGCTCAGGAAGATCAGATGAGATGACATGTTTTCTTCACCAGAAGAAAAAGCTGGTTCCCCACGCAAAAAAATAAATGTCAACAGCATTTGAAAATATTAGCTAGCTAGTTAGCATAGCACAGAACATTGGCTCAGGTACAATGGCTGTGAATTTAAAGCTGCATTTCCAATGTATTCGTATAACAATTCAGCACAGAGATGATCATAGAGTTGAAGGATAAGGCTGGTAATATTGTAGATTTTTTTTTACATCTCAACAATGACATGCTCATCACATGTTCCTTCATTGTCATAAACACTGTAGTTTGGCTCCAAATGTGGATTAATTCGCCGCTGAAAATAGTCCCCAACAAATGCACTGTCTCCTCCTGTTTAGGTGATGTTTGTTAAAACCTACAGCGGCTAAGCTAGTGTTTTAAAAATGTAACTATTTATTTGTGACTAATTTTTCAACATGTAGACCTATGTCTTCAGTATAGGGCTGGGCGATAGGGAGAAAATCAGATATCACGATATTCTTGACCAAATACCTCGATATCGATATTGCGGCGATATTCGAGGGTTGAAAATTGGTGCTTTAACAAAATATCTTCACACTTAGATTTTAGATCAATAATCACCAGTAATGTGGACATAATGTCTAAGTGGGGAAAAGGTAAATAATAGAACAGTTACAACAGTCTGGTAACAGAAAAGTACATCACTTTACTGTAATGCAGCCTTTAAAACCAGGAAAAGACAACACTTATGCCGATATCACGATATTACGATATCCAAAATCTGAGACGATATCTAGTCTCATATCACGATATCAATATAATATCGATGTATTGCTGAGCCCTACTTTAGTATGCCCGCATTTCAAAAAAACGCAAAAATGCTAAAAGTAACCCTGTGTGTGCGCAGCCTTTAAAGTGAACAGTACATCTAATGCTGCAATGACCTCAGATAACGTAGCTCAGATAATAATAGAAAGTGAGAAACGTCGGCTTCACACGTTGAACTAACAAGAGACCCACTACTGCGTTCTTCCTGGTAGAAACTTGAAATATGAGACTTGCTGACATTTCTGAAACACACACACAAATCTCTGTTACTTTGCACAGGCTGGCATCTGGCGTACTGTACATACTGCTAGGTTTAGTGTAAACTTGCCTTGCCCCTGAACTGTATATTTCCATACACCTGCCAGAAAGTGTGTCTGTGTGTTTGTGTGTCTAAGGTGGCGTTGGGATGTTTGCTTCACATGTTATGGGCGTGTCTCCAAACAAGGGCTCGACCAATACTGTTTTTTCAAGGCCGATACCGATTATTAGTAGTTAATGAAATCCGTAGCCGACATTTGGATACACCGATATGCATTTCCAGCAAAAATTAAAATCTTTAACGGTATAGTAAGTGATGTCTGTATGTCACTCTGACACTTTGATGTTGACATTGTGTGTGTGTGTGTGTGTGTGTGTGTGTGTGTGTGTGTGTGTGTGTGTTTGTTGTTGTTGTTGTTTAACTATATTTGTGGGGTCCACAAATCGGAAGTCCAGTATACTTGTGGGGTCTGGACAGCTTTGTCGGGCCAAAATGCTGGACCCCACACATTTAAAGGGCTGTTTGAGGGTTAAGACTTGGTTTTAGGATTAGAGTTAGAATTAGGTTATGGTTAGGGTGAGGGTTAGGGTTAAGGTTAGGCATTTAGTTGTGATGATTAAGGTAAGGGTAAGGGGCTAGGGAATGCATTATGTCAATGACGGGTCCCCACAAAGATAATGCCACAAACGTGTGTGTGTGTGTGTGTGTGTGTTTGTGTGTTTGTGCGTGTGCATTCATCAGCACAATCTGAACCCATTCTCTACCTGCTGTCTCAGAGAGTTTTACCTGCCACCAAAGGTCAGGCTGGCCCATCCTGCCTTTTAATACTAATAATATCCCCACTGACGTCAGTGGAAACTGCTTTTTCCACATGCCCTAAATGCCAGCTGGGAATGGATGTTTCTGTTTGGTTTAAGTTAATGTAGTACAGTGTATCTGTTAGGTGTTGTTAATCGCAGCGTTTCCTTTTCTTTGTGCCATTAAACGACAGAAACCCTGGAGTCTCCGAATGGATCGGCCAAGATTTCCCCTTCACAGCTCCGGTAAGTTAAACGGCACACATTCCAATTCATTTCAACACAGTTTAGCTCATGTCAGATCACTTTAAGGCTGCACAATATATAATGTATATTTTGATTTTATCGTCATCGCAATTTCAACTGCCGCAATAAAGTTAGTTGAAAGAAGAGTATCAGTAGAAAGCTGCACTTTAAAATCTAACTGTCATCCTTTTTTTAGCGGTGCCTGTTATATTCAATTCAATGTTCAATTTGTTTTAGGTAAAACGGCACACAGGGTTCCTCCCGAAATATTGATTAGCCCGGTGGCAACTGTTTTGACGAGGGCCCGGCGCGAGCCAGTGATAACATGACAGAATTATGGACAGAATCGTGAAATTGAGAATTTAAAAAAAATAAACACAGATTCCATAGGGCCCTACATTACGGCAGTGCTAAACGCTAACTGTAACTGTTGTTCAAAAAACATCTTGCAGTAAACCGGGGGAAACCCTAGCATACACACATTCATTTTGACTCAGTTTAGCTCATGTTCAGTTCACTTCAACTCAAAGCTTCGAGGGCATGAATTTCAGACTTGTTATAGTCGATATGGCCAAACACAACAGGCCTAAAACAACGTATACTAGAAAGGGTAAGGAACGAAATGCTTGAATGAAGTGGCTAAGACAAGATAGCTTTGTCTTTCCGCCACGTAAACCATGTAGTACGTGTACCTGTGCGTTTACTGCAGATACAGGGATAACCAAATATTGAAATTCAAACTGTTCCTCTCTGAGCCCTGTGGCTTGCACTTACTTCTATTTCACACACTGTGTATGATTTGAATGAATTTGAATGGCCAAACGATTCCTGGGGATGATAATGCAAATATTGCATTGAAGCGCTGAACTCGGGCAGCGTGTCTCTAAGCATCAGCGTTACACGTCGCTCAGTTTGAACACAGTTCCAACCGAGGTTGTGCAATCCAACACAACAGCCCTGTAACAAATATTAACTTTGTGATGTTTTTAAGGTCCCATGACATGCTGCTCTTTGGATACTTTTATATAGGCCTTAGTGGTCCCCTAATACTGTATCTGAAGTCTCTTTTATATAGACCTTAGTGGTCCCCTAATACTGTATCTGAAGTCTCTTTTATATAGACCTTAGTGGTCCCCTAATACTGTATCTGAAGTCTTTTTTATATAGGCCTTAGTGGTCCCCTAATACTCTATCTGAAGTCTCTTTTATATAGACCTTAGTGGTCCCCTAATACTGTATCTGAAGTCTCTTTTATATAGAACCTTAGTGGTCCCCTAATACTGTATCTGAAGTCTTTTTTATATAGGCCTTAGTGGTCCCCTAATACTCTATCTGAAGTCTCTTTTATATAGACCTTAGTGGTCCCCTAATACTGTATCTGAAGTCTCTTTTATATAGACCTTAGTGGTCCCCTAATACTGTATCTGAAGTCTCTTTTATATAGACCTTAGTGGTCCCCTAATACTGTATCTGAAGTTTCTTTCCAGAAAATTCAGCCTTGGTGCAGAATTACAGCCACTAGAGCCAGTCCCACAATGAGGTTTCCTTAGAATATGCTATTTCTGTATCTGTAAATGCTATTGAAGAGGAGAGAGGGGGGGCAAGGTGGAGAGTGGGGGTGTGGCCTTGACCAACTGCCACTTTGCTCGCTTGAAAGCCTAGATGTCTCTCTCTCATAGAGCTCAACAGTCCCGCCCACAGCGGGTTCCGGAAGTAAAAATACAATGCAATTTCTCCATTGTCAAATTGGAGTATAAGCCATAAAATGGTAACCGTCGATGGTAGACTTAAAACCAGCATGCCGACGTGACTAAGCGATTCTACATGCTCATATGGACGCCAAAAACCATGGGGCACCAACCTTGTTTTGAGATGAAAGTCTTTTATTCGCGATGTCTTGGATAAGTACTTCATTACCCACAATCCTGAACAATCCCACAGTGATTCCCCTGATTGGTGGAACTCATGCTGGTGAGGAGGGGGAGCTGCCTGCACGATCCGTCACGAGGATTTACGACACTGCACGAATCACGATCTGTTCCACGCTTCTGCCGTTAGCCTCCGCTGGGAAGCTAACGTTAGTTTAGCTAACAGCTATTCGGCTAACCGCTAGCTGACCGTTAACGCAAACTAAACACTGGGGAAAGCAGGCTACAGCTGATGTAACAGCCGTTATATATTTTAACGGTTATTTTCAGGTTTTATTTTGAGGGTCTTTTAAAGTTATTACATGCTGTCTCAGCTAGCGGTTAGCCGAATTAGCTGTTAGCTAAACTAACGTTAGCTTTCTTTATTCAGTGGTGCGCGGTGGTTAATGGGATGAGTAGTTCCTTCGCTCTGAAATGACGATATGTACACAGTCTTGTACCTTTTGACTTATTTTGGATTTTCTGTTCGTTTTTTCACTCGAAATGGTACGTTGTATTCATATGAGTCACGTACCGTCTGGTTAGCCTAAGGCACGGTCTAAAACTCTTTATGTACGGATTTTTCCAGACGTCAATGGGAGAAATGAATGGGAAATTTACTTCAGGAACCCAAGGTCTCTCAGAGGAAGGGGCGGGACTGTTGAGCTCTATGGCTGGGCCAAATTCTCTGGGCGGGCAAAGCGGAGAAAGGGGAGGTAACCTTGCTCCTTATGACCTCATAAGGAGAAGATTCCTTATTGGTCCATCTGAGCTTTCATTTTCTCAAAGGCAGAGCAGGATACCCAGGGCTCGGTTTACACCTATCACCATTTCTAGCCACTGGGGGACCATAGGCAGGCTGGGGGAATGCATATTAATGTTAAAAAACCATTTGCCATGGGACCTTTTAAAACATTTAGCTGAGACTGTCAAAGAAGTTGTGATTCAGCAAGTTAAGGGGGAGAACTTTACCTCAAAACCTGCACAATATAACAGTACATAAGGGTCATTCTTTTTTTTTTAGCAGTGGGGGCAGGTCTGTCCGAACAACAACCAACCAACATAGAGGAAACCTTACACAACTCTAGTTTTGGTTGAAATCAATACATAGTTTACCCATTTAAATGTGAAAATATGTTGGCCCTATACACGCTTAAAGTATGGTGGGTTTGGCGCTAGCGACTTCAGAGCTGTTTCTGGTTAAACAGAAAGGTCTCAAAGAGGTTTAAAGGTTTATCTCTGAAGGGATCCTTCCCATAATATTGTCAGACACTTACAATATTAATCTGAGTCTGTCAGTGGCAAAACAAGCACTCTTTTGACGGTAAATACAAGCTGGACAATTGCCCTATTAACTTACATTGTAGCTTGTTTCGCCGACTGCAGCGATCTCGCTTAATACTGGACCAATGTCAAAGATTGCTGTTCCCATCAGTCACTTAGACACAAAAACATAGGAATATAGGGTCCAGGAAAAAAAAAAAACGGTAGTTACCCTTTAAAGTCTAGTGTTTCCTTTTGTAGAAATCATAAATTATCATTCTTCCTTGTAGGACACGGGAATATTTTGGCATTTTTTTTTTTTTGTCATGGAGATATTCTTATGTATAGGCATTCTAGCTTACTCTGTGTTTCAAGTGTTCTGGTTACATTTTTAAATGTATAAAATGCTAAATGAGTGGAGAGCTGCTGCTGGCCGTAGGATTGTGATGAAGGTGCCATAAATCCTGGATGCTGTTGCAGCTCAACGCACCGTGAATTATTCATTCAATAACCTTTTGTTGTTTTATTAAGGATTATTAGATTAAATATTGATGGTAATGTCTCTGTAATGGAGTGCGATGGTTCTCAGTCAGTGGGCTCATCTGTCTCTGCTGAAGACATTACGAGCCTCTTCTTATTACAAACAGAACAAAATGGAATGAAACCACGGTTCCTTCTGAAGGATAGTTGCTACGGGACGCCCTTGATCGACAGAATAATGATGGTTGATAGATTGAGAAAACGCACGCAACTACTTTGAGAAGGAATGACATTGCATTGTTTCCATCATTTAAATAATTCAAAAGTATTGCATTTGCTGGTTTATGAACATTTCTTAGCAGTCAATAAATGGGTTAGGGGCCATTTAAAAAAAGAAAAAAAAGAAAAGTTGTTTATGTTTTGCTGTTGACTTTGCGATTCTTGTCCTGATTAATATATTAGATTAACATCTTTTTTTCACATTTTATTTGTGTCTTTTGAGGCCCAATAGTAGATACGATAAGATATACTTTATTGTCCACCAAGGGAAATTTGTTTTGGACTCTGTTCGTTCCGCTAGCCTGGTCCTACCAGACTCTGGTCCATTAGCCTGGTCCTACCAGACTCTGGTACATTAGCCTGGTCCTACCAGACTCTCGTCCATTAGCCTGGTCCTACCAGACTCTGGTCCATTAGCCTGGTCCTTAGGGCTGTGACGATAACCGCATCACCGCAATACCGGCGGTGACGTGCCACTACCGCGGTCATGACGCCATCACCGCCATCACCGCCATCACTGCCATCACTGCATATTTTTTTTTTTTACCTTTTAGCTCGCGTAACTTACAGGAGAACAGATATTGTGTGATATGACATATAATGAAAGCAATAATCATTGTGTAGTTACCCTCATCGTCTTCTATTCTACATTCAAGAGTTTATGGAGAGAAAAAAAAACGTAAGTTGCCCGTAACTTCAGCTTTGCACATGAGGATGGACAGTCCATTGAGCTGAGGTGGACGTGGACACATTAACGTTAACGCTGCAGTGTTTACCATTGCATATTAGCCTAGCAGCTAGCGGAGTTTCTTTCTGCTTATAGCTTAATCCTGACAAAACCGAACGGTTGAATCTCAGCCTGCATGCACGTTTTGTAGCCTAAACAGAGCAGCTTACATTGGTTATCTTAGACAGAGCACTCTGTCTGCTCAGCTGCTAAGACCGCTGTGCTGCGCAGCGTCTGCCCTTGGCATTGTTGGCAAACCTTTTTTTTTCTTTTTACTTTATTGACAATAGTATGGAGGACTAAAAATGACATAAGGAAAAATAAATAAATAAAAGTAGAAATAAATAAATAAATACAGAAATATAGTGAAAATAAATACATTTCTGTATTTTTACATGTATTTATTTATTTATGCATTTCTATAAGTATTTATTTATGTATTTCTACATTTATTTATATATTTATGTATTTATTTATATATTTATGTATTTATATATTTATTTATATATTTATTTATTTATTTCTGTATTTCCACATTTCTACATTTATTTATTTCTGTATTTCCACATTTCCACATTTATTTTTCCCTGCGCCTGTATGCTAATTGAGTGGGGGGTGCTAACATCAGTCTGAAGAAGGATTGGTTAGAGCGATGTGATCGAAACTACTACTGCCTTGATTTCACTGGTACAAGGAAGCCTACTCTGCTGCTTATGTGCAGGTTGAACACCCCTATACAGCATAGTGTATATTAATGATAAACAACTAGTTTTTCAAAACTGGAGGAATATATAACCGCCATAAACGATTTTTTGAGATAAAATTGTGATAAAATAACTTCCGCTGTGGAGTCCATTCAAGCCATGGATGTATTAAGAGAAGCAGGTTAGCACTAGCACATAATCGTTTTGTTGGCTAGGTGTTTGTGCGGACATTGTGATGCTATGGGCCGGTGTGGACAGCATGTGTTGTCGAGAGGTGGATGCCTACTGGGCACTAGTTGAGGGTTTAGTCCCGGCCGGACATTACCTGCCTGACGCTCCATCCCGGCTTTTATCCCTGCTGCCTCAACCCGTTCTCGCTGCAGGTAGCATACCACCTCCTGCAGGCAGGAGTATGGTCCTCTCCAAGCCAACAGACCAGAGTATGTTTAGACAAGACTAATTTATAACACTATTATATTATTATACACTTCTATTATAGTCGGTCAGTTTTCTACACAAATAACAAACTGTATCAAAATAATTAATGTACATACTGTAACTACTTATATATAGCCATATTCTACTGCACTTCATACTATTCCTCCTGCACATACAGTACACTTATTCTTACGTTACGTTTCTGCACTACAGTGGTACTGTTACCACACTGCACATATCTGTCTATGTGATTCATACTGAATATCCATATTCATCCCGTTTTTCTTATAATATATTCTGTTAATACCCTGCATATATCTATATTCTTACTATGTTACTCCTACTACATTGCACATATCTGTACATGTTGTTCATTACTTACACATAGTTATACATATTTGATTTTTTTCAATTCTGGTTGGACGCAACTGCATTTTGTTGTCTTTGTTCTTGTACTCTGCACAATGACAATAAAGTATAATCTAATCTAATCTAATGTGCATTATTGATGCTGAGGGATTAGCAGATTTTTAAACTCTGATGTGCATACATACCTTTTATGGAATAGAATAACTGAAAATGTTACATCAAATAAGTCTATCACTCTCATATTGACTATGTTAACAGGATTATCAATATCAACATTGCACCCCTATCATTCTCTAGGCAATTCCGATACACAGCCTACAGGCAAGTGGTCCGATAGACATATGGGTTTCTGGGCAAGGAGATCAGGAAGGCAATACCAGCTTGTGTTGTAGCCGCAATCAGGAGGCAGTTTCCAGAGGAAGGGAGGCAATCAATAAATATATTTTGTTTTCATAAAATGAACACAATCACAAAGTGTCCTGTTGTATAAAATGTATTCATAATTTAATTGATAGTAACTAGGAGTGTTGGGCAAGGTACTTCCAAAAATGCAGTTCATTATAGATTACTAGTTAGTCATTTCAGAGTAATTAGTTATATTACAATATTACTGTTTCTGAATTGTAATGCTTTACACTACTTTTGCGTTACTTTTAGAAGTTTGACTTGGCAGGTAGCTTGTGAATTTCACCACCAGATCAATAAAGTCTCATCTTTATCAACTTTAATACATCATAACAATAGTTATCTCAAGACACAAATAGAGTAGGTCTAGACCACACTATAATTTACAGGGACCCAACAATTCTAGTAATTCCCCAAGAGCAAGCATTTAGTATGACAGTGGCGAGGAAAACCCTCCCTCTCAGGAAGAAACCTGGGACAGACCCAGGCTCTTGGTAGGCGGTGTCTGACGGTGCTGGTTGGGGTGTGATGAACAGTGGCAATAATAGTCACAATAAAGATAATTGAACTACGACTATAAATAGTAGTTGCAGTAATTCATGGCGTAGGAAGGTAGCGCAGGGACCTGCAGGTGCGAGCAGGACCCGGCGACAGCTGCAGCCATGATTTAGGGGTCACCCTAGTCCAAGGAAACAACACATGCACAACCTAATACAGTCCAGTATGAAATATCTTCTTCCTACCATTAGAAGTAATTTGTAAATGTTTATGTGTCATATACAGCTAATGATAGATACAAGTTACACTACCTGATGAGCATTGCAGACATGTGATGTTGCACTGCCACCCACGATGAAGCACTAATGGTCCAGGATCCTGTAGAGAGAAGCCCTCTGTCTCTTCAAAATCTACAGTGCTAGGAGCATCTATCCCTTCATTACTGGCTGCACTCTCTGCCAAAATCTGAAAAACACAGAGGTTCAAAATCACTCACAAAAATAGGATACAAGCTTATAGTTACCAACTGGATCAGAAATAATAATAATAAAAAGAGAAATAAAACCAAAGCAGCTCTGACGTGTCAAAACCTCTAGTGGCAAAATCTAGGAGATTTCAGCATATTGATTAATATATCAATTTGGACTTTCTTAATTACCAGAGAGTAGCCTACTGGGATACAAAATCATGCAGGAGAACGGTCTGAATTGAAATGCGGGAAACTGTAGTTTTAGGCTAGCTAGCTACCTGCCAACAGCTCATAGCTAGCTTAATAAAATGCGGGGAAACAGGGTGTTTTTCCCGTTGGGTTAGATTGCCCAATACATACACGCTCAAATCACTTCTTTGTTCTGAAATTATTAGGTTAAAACATTACCAAATCAGCCAAATTTAAGAGTTACAAGAATTAAAAGTAAGACTTACTCTGCTAAGAGCTCTTTTTGGTGCAGGAATTTCTGCAAGTGCTAGCTAGCACTTGGTCCTCCAGTCCTGCCCGCGCCAGATTCAGGTGAAAGCTTTGATGGTGGTGGACTTGATTCCATCGAGTGCACCGAGGGAACAGCATCCGTAATCAGCCTCACATGGTCCTTACTCCAAAATCCCATCCGAGACTCCAACAAATCTCCAGGTCTATAACTCTCCGAGTGAAATGAGCACCACAAACGACCCGAGTGTGGTGACGACGCGACAGTGAAGTCTGCTCACTTCACCGGCACAAAACGCACCCAAAAACGAAAAACCTTACTTTTCCTACAAGGAAAATGATGTACAAGCGATTTCCTGACAGACTGGACTTTGTGCAACCAGCACAAACACAATAAATTACTATTAATTCAGTTATGAATTGAACCTGCACATTGCTCTTTAAGCACCGCCCGACTCATTACCCGTATTACACACTAGCTGCAGCATTCATAGGTAGCCTGCGTCCAGAGATGGATAGATGAATCGTTTGCTTCTGTCTGGTTAGCGACACGGCCCCCAGCTAACCAATCCTTCTTCAGACTGATGTTGGCACCCCCACTCAATTAGCATACAGGCGCAGGGAAAAGGAAATATGGAAATACAGAAATAAATAAATGTAGAAATGTAGAAATGTGGAAATACAGAAATAAATAAATGTAGAAATGTGGAAATACAGAAATAAATAAATGTAGAAATGTGGAAATACAGAAATAAGTAAATGTATAAATAAATAAATGTATAAATAGATAAATATATAAATAAATAAATAAATAAATATATAAATACATAAATATATAAAAACAAATATATATATAAATAAATAAATACATATATAAATAAATGTATAAATACATAAATAAATACATATAGAAATGCATAAATAAATAAATACATGTAAAAATACAGAAATAGCCATTTATGTTACCAAAATGTATTTATTTTCACTATATTTCTGCATTTATTTATTTCTACTATTTTATTTTTCCTTATGTCATTTTGTTACTCCATACAATAGAGCGCTTTCTGAACTGTCTGTGGAATAGATCAACGGAGATGAGAGGAGAAAGCAGTGTGGCCATAAATGACAGCAAAACACAGTAAAGACTCTCCCATTGAGCTGAAATGGAAACACTGTGCTATGGGTTAAGCCGATGTTTATCGGGGGGGAACGGCCATTCACTTTACCGGCGGTATTGACGACAGATAAAGCCACTGTGTCTTGAGAAGCTCAAGCTTGTTGTTTTATTGTTTACTTTACATCATCTTTGCTATCTCTTTTTCCTCTCGCTTTTCCTCACAGCAGCACTCATACGCTGCTCTCCGTTACCGCTTGCTCTCCACACGGGCACTGATGTCAATCACTTAAGGCCCCCTGCCATTTTCGCTCTAATTTATGCTACTCTTGTAAGGGGGTTGCGGTTAATCGCCATACCGCGGTGATATGTTGCTTCGTCACCGCGATAAGAAAAATACTATACCGTCACAGCCCTACTGGTCCTACCAGACTCTGGTCCATTAGCCTGGTCCTACCAGACTCTGAGACTCTGGTCCATTAGCCTGGTCCTACCAGACTCTGGTACATTAGCCTGGTCCTACCAGACTCTGGTCCACTAGCCTGGTCCTACCAGACTCTGGTCCACTAGCCTGGTCCTACCAGACTCTGGTACATTAGCCTGGTCCTACCAGACTCTGGTACACTAGCCTGGTCCTACCAGACTCTGGTACATTAGCCTGGTCCTACCAGACTCTGGTACACTAGCCTGGTCCTACCAGACTCTGGTCCATTAGCCTGGTCCTACCAGACTCTGGTACACTAGCCTGGTCCTACCAGACTCTGGTACATTAGCCTGTCTCCAGACTCTGGTACACTAGCCTGGTCCCCAGACTCTGGTCCATTAGCCTGGTCCTACCAGACTCTGGTACATTAGCCTGGTCCTACCAGACTCTGGTCCACTAGCCTGGTCCTACCAGACTCTGGTCCACTAGCCTGGTCCTACCACTGTCCTCCCTACATTGGTTACCTATTAAATTTCGTATTGAATTTAAAATATTGGTTTTAACCTTTAGAGCATTAAATGGTCAGGCCCCAGGATACATTGCTGACTTGTTACGTTCATACTCCCCAGGCCGTGCCCTTCGATCAGCAGGCCAAAGTCTCTTAATAGTGCCAAAGACTCGCTATAAAACACGGGGAGACCTGTCCTTCGAGGCTGTAGCCCCCAGACTCTGGAACGCCTTGCCCTTGCTCCTCCGTGTGGCTGACTCTGTTGATTCTTTTAAAAGGCAACTCAAGACACTGTTATTTAAACAAGCTTTTAGTTGACTGGGTTTAATTTATCTTTGACCTTTTAAATGTTTTATCTTCATCCAATGTATTTTAATGTGGTTGTACCTTGTGAAGCACTTTGTGATTTTTATCTGTGAAAAGCGCTCTATAAATAAACTTTACTTACTTACTTACTTACTTACTTACTTACTTACTTACTTCCTACCAGACTCTGGTACATTAGCCTGGTCCTACCAGACTCTGGTCCACTAGCCTGGTCCTACCAGACTCTGGTCCACTAGCCTGGTCCTACCAGACTCTGGTCCACTAGCCTGGTCCTACCAGACTCTGGTCCACTAGCCTGGTCCTACCAGACTCTGGTCCACTAGCCTGGTCCTACCAGACTCTGGTACACTAGCCTGGTCCTACCAGACTCTGGTACATTTCATTATTCCAGAGAGTCTGACCACTCTCCATTGACAAGTGTTAACTTCCTTGAAGGCGAGTACTCTGTTGACGTTAAAAACTATTGGATCTGCCCAGAGCCACTCTGGATCTGCCAGAACCAATCGCTAACGTGCAACAAGAGGGGATACCGACGAGGCTTATATTTAGCATTAGCATCGCTAGCGTTAGCCTTAGCCAACTCCTTCGCCACTAAGAGAGCGAGCTGGAAAAATCAAACTTTTCTCAACCCCGTGGGAGGAGGGCCCACACATCACGGCCACCAACACAACTCAGCAAAGATTGGGGGTCTCGCCCTGGGTGTAATTCAGTGTATAACCGCCACTGATACAGACTACAGAAAAAAAAATCTTTGTTCGGTACAGATCTTTGAAAAAATCACAATATAACCATTTCAGTTTTTTCATTGAGAATAATAATACAAACATGGTCATTTCCTCCAGTATCGGGATTCCTATCGCACCGCAGTATCAGTCCAAATAATCTCAATAAGATATTTTCCTCATATCGTGCAGCGCTACACTCTAGTTGTGTGTGTGTTCTTTCTTCGTGGCTTTCTACGTGCTCATGAAAAGTGTCCGATCTCATTGAGACTGTTGGGGAAGAGCCGGGTCCCCGCGCCCACTGTGGCCCATTTGAAGTGGTGTAGTTGTGACAGCTGAGAGCGCTGAAGCCCAGCGGCCCGTTATCAGCGGCGGAGCGCCTTGACTCAACCAACTACAAACAATGAGAGGGAGGTAGGGAGCGAGCGAGTGTAGAAGCAGAAAACCAGACTAACGGGAAGGAGGAACAGGAATAGAAAAAAAGAAATAATCAAACACAGTTGCTGGGTTATGTAACGGAGTCTGTCTCTGACTACACTGGGTGTTTACGTTAAGGACATGAAGACATTTCTTTTTTTTTTAACTGAGAGAAGTTATTTGAATTTATTTTAGTAGATTGAGTAGATATTTTAGAGTAATGAGCCAGCGCTAAAACAATAGGCTCGTTCGCGATGAACTGCGCCTCGCCTGTAAAGTGGACGAGAGCAGGCGGCAGCAGCCGGGGGCGGGGACAAAAGTCCGCTGTCAAGTCGGACAGTTTTCCAGTCGTTTCCAGCAGCCTTCAGGCTGAACAGGAAGTCACAGAAACACTCACATCCTGTTAGGTCCGATTCCGATTTAAAGGGGTGATAGAATGATTATATAGGGTATTTCACACTGTTCCTTAAGGTTCCCTAATGGGGTATGTAACATTGGTTGGGCTGAAAATGGCCTGGTTGATATTTTATTGGCCCTTATGCATCCTAATTTTCGTAAAACGGCCCATATTTGAGCTTTACATAGTTGATTTCTCGCATAAAAGTGAATTTTGTAATGGAATAGCTGAGATCTACGCGACCTAGATTCAGAAGACTACCTGATCTCAGATCAGTTGTGTAGCCTATGTAAATGTTGGGGCGTGACAAAGAGAGAGACTAGAGCCAAATGAGGAGGAGCCGCAATAGTTGACGTCAACTATTAGGCTTGTTGAGATTCGCCCGTTTTCAGAGGCAGTTTCAAATAGTGAGATTTGCAGAGAAAAGAGGTGTCAATGGGATTTAGAGGTTCTATGTATGTCCTAGTTACCCACTAAACTGTCATTTTTCAACTATGACGAGGTAAAATCGGTTTTGCATTCTATCATCCCTTTAATAAAGTGTTATCAGACCCATATATCAGCTTGTACATGTCTCCAGTTGATTTTATTATGACAGAGTAGCTGTCAAAATTCTCTACATGTGATCTGTTGCTGATTTTAAATAACAGACTGTAGATGATCTGTAATCTGAACAGATTTAGTCTTTCTGACTTCTAAACATAACTCTCAGCCACACAACATGTGTTCTGTACAGAATAAGCCTTTAAATCAGACAAATAGCGGTTAAAATCCCTCCAATTAAAAAACGCCATCATGTTGAGTCGATTCTGAACCAATCAGATGTCCGATCAGCTGAGAGCCAGGCGTTTCCCAGCGTGCCCTGGGTCCGCCTGGGTCCTGCAGTCGTTGAAAAGCAACTGCGCTGCCTGCGTCTCAGAACTGCGGCCGCCTTGATCTCGTGAGGTCATCGTCGCCCACGTGTGCATGACGTCAGAGCAAGTCGGGATCAAGTCGGACACAGATCTAACCGGCGTGCGTTGGGCGGCGATCGCCGGTGATCGATTCTGCGCAGACCTGGCTCATCTCGAACGAGCCTAATGCTAGTTCGTACTGTAACTGTAGCTTCCTACCAGATACCATCACTGACAGTCTAAAGCAGGGGTCTCAGACTTTTAGTTCACATCCCCTTAATTTGATCTCAAGTGGGCCAGACCAGGAAACCACTCCAGAAAGATCAGAATCTTTATCTGCCACAGAGTTTCTTGTCAGCTTGATGTTGGCAAACGCAGGTTGCTTCTGCTCCGACAGCGAGGCCGTTGTAGGAAGAAAAATAATGTTACGGACCCGGGAGAGAGGGGAAATGTTGCGAGAAAAAACTCTTTCTAAGATTAAAGTCTTAAATTTACCGAAAAAGAACTGTGATGTTCTCTGAGATTAAAGTTGTCAATTTGGAATTGGAATGAATTACTTCTCTGAAATCTTTTTTACACTTTGCAAAGTCATCCAGTGGGCCTGTTTGCACCCTTTGGCGCGCCGGTATTGGCCCGCGGGCCATATGTTTGACACCCCTGCTCTAGAATTAAAAACAATCTGTAAAGAACAAACATGGCGACATGTATAAAGAGCCATTTAAAAAGTTAACAAGCAACATTAAAGGCAACAGATTGCCTTTCAGCATCGCTCATTTATCTTTTTTGGCATCTGTTTCTTTTATTGTTTTTTTTTTTTTTTCGTTCTGCACTTTTTCGGGGAAAAATATGAATCACGATTTTTTAGCTTAGAATTGATGTGTGATTTTTTTTCTCAAGAAGTGTAATGTTTATTGCACACATGAACCATGACAAAACAAAACAAATTGGCAGTACCAAACATAGATATATTTTTTTGGCACCTATAGCACATTGCGCATCAGCACAAGCCTGTAAACATAGAGGCTTCAATGAATAAAGAAAATAAAGTACATACTGGCCATTTACAGTAGGCTACCAAAAATAGTGACATATACCACATTGAACTAAACATGGCCCTGATACAGGCTCTGTCTGAACTCCTTGATGTCTTTACATAATTAAAACCTGTCAATGTCAAATGCTTTCAATAAATTAATTGAAGGAGAAGAAAAAAAAGAAAGTAATTTAAAAATTAAATCGCGAACAGGGGTGAATCGAGATCACGATTTTATAACGATTTATTGTGCAGGCCTAGTTTTGGGCACAGGACCCAGCAGTTCCCACTCATGGCTCTGGTGTCTCTGCACAGTCCAATTTTGAAAAGTCTGAAATTGATGTTGTTCGGAAACTTATGAATGCCATTAATTTATAAATGCCATTAACAGCCCACAGACAATGCATCCTTTATTGCGTCTTGCGCCCCATAAAAATCAGCCAGGACACATCTGTGTCTGCGTGAATGGAGGCAGAAATAAAGTCTGACTCAATGAAACTGCTATTGACCTCTATTTTTCAGGGTTCCCCCAGGCCCACCAGGCCTATGCCTTTGGGAAATATTTTGTAATGTATTTTTTAGACGTTTTTAAACTACAGTTACAGTGGGGCGGCTGGGTTTGAAACTTAGAAATAGTCATATTTTTAAATCTCCAGTTATCTTCCAGCTCTGACTTAATGTAGGCCCCTATGGAATCTGTCTTATAGCTTTTTTTTAATTCTCAATTTTGCGGTTCCGTCCATGATTCTGTTATCACAGAAACTATAGGGCTCTACATTAACTCTTGTGTTGTCTTCCTGTTGAGCATGCAACTCTTAGTTTTTCTGGGTCAAAATATAAAACTTTTGTCGCTTTTCCCAATGTTTTTCTCACTTTTTCCGGTGTTTGCCGATTTTTTTTTTCGTTATTATTTCCCCAAGTTTTTGAAGCTTTTTCCAACATTTTTGTCACAGTTTTCCCACGTTCTTTTATCATTTTTTCTTCAAATGCTAGAAAATTGAATAAAACACCCAAATTCGATAAAAGTAGACAGCTGATCAAATTTCTGATGTAGAAACTTTTTGAAAATGGGTCAAATTTGACCCGAGGACAACAGGAGGGTTAATGCTGCCATCAGTATGGGACTGGCCCCAGCCGGGCCCTCGTTTACAAAAAATCAATAAAAAATGACCGGGCTAAGCAACTTTTCTGGGGGAAACCCTGTTTTTGATCTAAACTACACACAAAAGTAAGGAAATTTGTGTTTGGTGGATTATGTCTTTGTTGTAACAATGATTCTTGCCAATAAATCTGATGCCATCGGAAAGCCTGATTATTTCCCTTAGTTTTTAATGGTGCCACATTTGTAAGGGCCGTGCCTTTTGTGGGATAAGCAGCAGAGGTGAGTATGTGAGTTGGGGCCCATGAAAAATTTGCCAAATCTCTGACTGATAGTCTCTGACAATGCCAAACAGCATGATGGCCCAATGGTTAGCACTGTGGCCTCACAGCAAGAAGGTTCTGGGTTCAAATCCAAGTTGTGCCTTTCTGTGTGGATTTTGTATGTTTTTGCATGGGTTTCCCCCCCTTGGTTCTCCAGTCAGTTCAGGAAACCAGGAAACAACTTAGTCATGTTGGCCAGTATGATGAAACCACTACTTTACCACAGTACTGTAAGTTGCACTGAAGGCAGTAATGCTAACAGAGTTGTTGTAACGTGTTTGTGTTTGTGTGCTCCCAGAGAGCGCTGTCTGCTGCCTCTACAGATGGCCCTGGAGTCTAAAAACACCAAACTGGGACAGACGGCGCTTACTGGAATGCAGGTACTGCAACATTATTTTATCCTCTATGTATCCGGTCCTGCATTTCAATCTGTAGTTTGCCACATTAATTAAAATTAAAAGGATACACATTGTAACGTTCCTTTTTCACAATTAATAGGCATTAAAATGCACCCTTGTCCAATCAATACAAGTGAAGGTTTTGTCGACCAGACAAGCAAAGCTCAGATACTGTAGATACTTCTGTCTAATCACCATTATTGAGTCTGCTGTTACTCATGTTTTAGTATTTAGCCGTAGCCTGTAATTGCCTTTACAGTCCTGATTTAACCTCTTGAATTTATACTGCTCAAGCTGGTTGCAAACAAACACACTGAAAAAAAACCCAGTGAAATATGGAGAAAAACCACTGTGTCCACCAGCATCAACTCACACTATTCGGCATGAATACAGATTTATTTGGACATATGATATGTAGCCACTCTTTGAAACTTTCCTTTCCTTTCCTTTCCTTTCCTTTCCTTTCCTTTCCTTTCCTTTCCTTTCCTTTCCTTTCCTTCTGCCTCTGTCCAATCAGAAGCTCCTGTGCGAGGACCGGTTTATGGGTGGAGTCGGCGTGGAGGTGGAGGTCCTGGAGAAGCAGCTGCTCAGCCAGATGTTGGAGGCCATCCGAGTCACCCCGTCCCTCCACGAAGACCTGCAGGTGGAAGTCATGAAGGTAAAACCTTGTGAACTGACTGTTATTGTTATTATTATTATTATTATTATTATTATTATTATTATTATTATTATTATTATTATTATGTAATTATTATTTGACAATGAAGTTAGTTGCAGCCCTAAACTATACTACATACCGGAGGTGGTTTGGGGTGCCTGCCTAGGGAGGTGTTCCAGGCACGTCCAGCTGGGAGGAGGCCTCGGGGAAGACCCAGGACTAGGTGGAGGGATTATATCTCCAACCTGGCCTGGGGACGCCTCGGGATCCCCCAGTCGGAGCTGGTTAATGTGGCTCGGGAAAGGGAAGTTTGGGGTCCCCTGCTGGAGCTGCTGCCCCCGGCCCGAGCCCGGATAAGCAGACAAAGATGGATGGATATATATATATATATATATATATATTTATATTTATATAAGTAGAAAGTGCGGCTACAGTGCTGTTACAGTCATTCCCCGGCTGCAGTGACTAGACTAGACTAGAGTGCAGATGTAGAAGACCTATAAATGCTGACCAATCAGAGCAGATTGGTAGAGCTTGGCGATATAGAGAAAATAAAATATCCCATATTTTTTACCAAATACCTCGATATCGATATTGTGGCGATATTGTAGGGTTGACAATTGGTGCTTTCACAAAATATGCACACAATGAGATTTTTGATAAATAATCATCAGTTATGTTGATAAAATAACTATGTGGGTAAAGGCAAATAATAGAACAGCTAGCACAGTCTGGTGTGTTCAGAAAATGACATCACTCTACTGTAATGCAGCCTTTAAAACCAGGCAAAGACAACACTTCATATCAGGATATTTACTATTATATACTCCTATCGATATATTGCCCAGCCCTACAGATTGGGCTTTTTCAGGAGGGGGGAGGCGCTAAAACTGAGCGTTTCAGACAGAAGGGTGAATACAGATATACTGTATTCAGAAAGACATTATGATTAAAGAAAAAGTTTTTAGGCATTAAAGCCTGTAAACATGTTCTGGTAGAAACCCCAAAATACAGTACAAGTATGAAGCTGAAAATGAGCATGATGTGGGACCTTCAAAATGAGTGACAGCATATGAATATGCTTGGCAGCTGAATAGCTCGGCATGAAGAACATTCTGCCCGCATTGCAGCTTTTTCTTTGATGGTCTCCTGTAGTCTGTCCTTCCTAAGAGCTCTGTCTGTCACCTTTTTATGTTGCTTTGGGTCTAGCTTTTGTGTTCATCTTAATATGGACTTACTTTGTCACAGTGCTTGTGAGTGCTTTTCCCCCTAAGCTGTTCCATTTCTCTGCCACTTATTCTAAAGATAGATAGAACCATTCATCAAAAATATAATCTATAGTCTGTGTCTCCTGTGTGCAGGTCCTGCTGTGTATCACCTACTCCCCAAACTTTGACATTAACGGAGACTCCATCCTCCGCATCGCTGAGGTAGGTCAGATATTTGAGATTGTACACGTGGCAGCTTTCTTTTTTTGCTTCTGCAAAACTGATCAGCGATATGGAGAACTAAATATTTCAGATTTGGTGTTCAGCTGCTGTTGGGAATGTTGGAGACATTGTAACCGATAGCCAAGGGTTTATCTATTTAGGTTTCCGTTGGATTACATCAGTGTTTACCAAATGGGGGTACGCGTACCCCTGGGGGTACTTTTGGAGTACTGCAGGGGGTACGTGATCTTTTTGCAAATTGCTCATTTTAAAAATATGTCATGCATAATTCCTAAAATAATGAATGAATTAAGTGATGGATTCTGAACATTTGAAATGTAGCATTTAAATGTTTTTCCAGTTACAAGGTTGTTGTTTAGTAAATCTATCACTGCCGACACTGTATTGTTCCACTTTATATAGATGTCAAAATGTTTTGCACTGGTTCCGGGGGTACTTGGCCTAAATACACAATTCAAAGGGGGTGCATTGTTTAAAAAAGTTTGAGAAGCCCTGGTTTACATCATAGATGTGACTGTTTGTATCCCCCAAATGATTGACTTGAAGTACCCAGTGTTAGACTTGAATGATTAGATTAGATTAGATTAGATTAGATTAGATTAGGACTAGACGAAACTAGAACTAAATACAGAGAATAGCTTCACAGACGATGACTAGAAGACATATCGGTCGATCATATATAGCTTTGTGGAAGACTTAGGTGTGTGTATTGCTGTATTCTTCTTTGCGCGGTTCTTAACTTTTACCCGACAACAAATCAAAGTTGGAGCATTCTTTCATGGTCAGAGTATTGATTAGACTGTCCCAGACCGTACAAATGACCGATAGCATCGCTACGTTTTATGTTTGTTTTTTAAATTTTTTTAAAGACAGGACAGTGAACTGTTAGAAAAGTAAGTGGTACTAAGTCGAAGTCTACTTTTTAAAAGGTGAAGCTTCGCTCCGTCTACACTCACCCAAAGGTCTCGTCTCATGAGAGTGTCATCAGTCATTCTGGAAGTTGAGATGAATGGTCCTTAATGTGCGCGCACACACACACACACACACACACACACACACACACACACACACACACACACACACACACACACACACACACACACACACACACACACACACACACACACACACACACAGGCGCATATACACACAGACACACAGACACACAGACACAGACAGACAGATACACAGGCGCACATACACACACACACAGACACACACACACACACACACGCGCACACACAGACGAACAGACACACACACACAGACACACACACAGACACACAGGCGCACACACACACACGTGCATGCATTAAGATCAGCTGGTTTTTGGAATATGCAAACCCCAAACAGGAGGGAATTTTGAGATAATATATCATGAGAATTTTGGGGTAAAATAAATAAATATGCAAGAAATTATAATCTGCAATGCATATGAATATATGAGAAAGAAATAAAAAAAAATATTGGACTTTATAAAAAAGTAAACATTTGTTAATTAATTAAATAAATAATAATTAAATTAAATAATGTTTTATCTCCAAACATAAACCCAAATGCCAAAACTCCCATATTATTTTGTGTACCTGTGGAGTGTATTTTCCTGTAACACCCCCCACCCCCACCCTCAGCAGCAGCAGGAGCTCCTGTATGTTCGACGTCCATTAACAGCTCATAAAAACCATGGTGTGTTAATGGCTTCTGCTCTGCCAGGGCCGTGTGTGTGTGTGTGTGTGTGTGTGTGTGTGTGTGTGTGTGTGTGTGTGTGTGTGTGTGTGTGTGTGTGTGTGTGTGTGTGTGTGTGTGTGTGTGTGGGTGTGGTGTGTGTGTGTGTGTGTGTGTGTGTGTGTGTTTGTTTCTGTTTGGTCATAACTCAGGCTGACTGTAGAGGTTGTCAGCACCTCTCCATTATCAGTAACATCCCAGACAAACAGTGAGGCTCAGGACAGGTTCTTAATGCAGGGACTGGCAGCGCTGAGGGATTTATTCAGAGCTGGAGGTCAATACTTCACCTTAATACTATCATATTAAAAGTCATTTTCACCCCCAGTGCCTGACGTTGAGTTTAACTGCGACTCGTGTATCTCACAGGCTCACTTATTCATGTTTAGCAAGCAGCAGATTCTCTGTAAGCCGGGGCGGTTGTGTCATCGTCAGACAAGTCTCACATTGCCAGGCCTATCTCCGCCAGGTCGGGCCACACCGCAGATGCTTTCTGGGATTGGAGAAAGTAAAAACACTCTGGGTTGTTTACATTTCTGTAAACCAATCACAATCGCCTTGGGCGGCGCTAAGCTGCGGACACAGCGACGGTGATGGTGGCTCTGCTAAACAGTCTCGGGAAGGAACTTGTTTAGGTGGAACATTTGCAACCCGCAAAAGAAAATGCTGATGTTGTGATAAAGGTCATAATGGTCTTAACCTTCCGGTTGTCCTCGGGTCAAATTTGACCCATTTTCAAAAAGTTTCTATATCAAAAATTGGGGGGTTTTTTTCAACCAAAATTGTCAACAAAAATAACGTGTATGGTTCCGTACAACGCTCCTCAGAAGTAAAATAAATGATCAGTTCACTACTTTGATTGAATTTGGGTGTTTTATTAAATTTTATAGCATTTGAAAAAAATAAATGATAAAACAACGTTGAAAAAAGCGTCAAAAATGTTGTGTTACAAGCTTGAAAAACGTGGGAAAAAACAAAATATTCAAATAAAGGGCAGAAGAAATCGACAAAGACATCTAAAAAAGGGAAAAAAGCTTCAAAAACGTGGTGAAAAAAGTGACAATAGACTTGGGAAAAAAGTGACAAAAACGCTGGGAAAAGTGACAAATGTTGAAAAAAGTGACAAAAGCATCAGGAAAAGCGACATAAGTGTAAAAAAAAAAATAAAAAATGACCAACGCTATAGTGACAACCAAAAAAAAAAAAGTTTAAATTTTGACCCAGAAAAATTAAAAGTTGCATGGTCGACAGGAAGACAACACAAGGGTTAAAAAGTCTTAAATTTGACTTGAAACTCTGTCTTTGCTCTCTCTTGTTCATCTCGCACATGCACACTCATTGCGTCTTGAAGGCCTAAAGATGCCGAATGTATTGATCCTTCATTGATTAGGCGCAGGTGGTGGAAATCATCCCTGAGGCTGCCAAGACTTAAAATCGAAACATAATTAGCAGCGATGGACTTTGTGTGCAGCTCTACATGAGGTGGGCCTACTCAGAGGATAGAGCAGACCTTTGCTAATTAGTAAGTAAGTAAGGTTCTTTTATATAGTAGCACCTTTTTACAGATAAAATAATCACAAAGTGCTTAAAGGTGCACTGTGAGTTCCTGCATGGTTTCATGGCGATAACATTTTTGTGTCAAATCGTAGGCATCTCTCCTTGACCCGCTAGCTGCCTGCCCCCTGAACACACCGTGAAAAAGCCAGGTCTCGGGAGACAACACAGGGGTCGTGGACGTCAAACAAACACTAACACTAGGGGCACAGGCTGTGCACCAAAATACAACAAACCACGTTCCAGCCAATCACCGACAAGATGGTTGGGGGTGCTTTTAGAACAGCAGCAGCCTTAATTTTAGTAAATTTCAGAAAAAGACGCACTAACCTCCACCCCACCCCCTCCCCCAACCATCTTGTCAGTGATTGGCTGGAACGTGGTTGTATTTGGTGCACAGCCTCTGCCCCTAGTGTTTATCTCCCGAGAACGGGCTTCTTCACGGTGTGTTCAGGGGGGCAGGCAGCTAGCCTAAAAATGAAATTGCGCTGAAGCCACGCAGGAACTCATAGTGCACCTTTAACATTAGAAACAATCAACACAGTACAAGCAATAAAAAAAAGGAGCGATGACAACAATACACGGCACAGGGCTGACAAAGACAGGTCCCCAAACCGCAAGCTTTCTCGTTTGTGCCGCTTTCAGTCAAATTACCGAATAATAAGAGATAGATGTTTGTGTGTGTGTGTTTATATTTTTTTACCGGTATGGCTGTAGGATGTGCAATATCTGGTAGGGCACTAGTGCAGTGTTTTTTTTTCATTGTTACGGCTTTGTGCAATTGGGCATTTGGGCACTGTGCAATACATAAGTTATTGATCGCAGCATGATTTAATGGGGAAATGTGCAATCTGGGTAGAATTAAGTGCAATATGAGGGGGAGGATGTGCTGTGGGTTCTCTTTCTTCTGGGAGTGTGGGGGAAGGTAGGTGGGGGGGGGAGGTCAAATGTTTATTGAACGCATGGGATGAGATAATGTATGCTTATGTTTCATGCGTGTTTACTCTATGTTCTTTTGTGTGTTTATGTGCGATGCGTCGCCATTTTTGTTCTCTCGACTGCCCAAGACGAATTTCTAAAAATAAATATAAAAATAAAGGCTTATCTTATCTTATCTAAAATCACAGCAGTAGATACATAACACAGTCCTTCCAGTTTTTTTGTGATTGTTGTGAGCAAAAATCCTTGATTATGCGGCACATTTTCTTAAAAAATGCGATGGAATATGCGGGATATTTATGCAATTTTATGCGATGAAATTGCAGGAACTTGCAAAAACTGCGGATTGATGAAAAAGAGTAAAACAAGTGATTCCCCCAACACCCTGCTTTGATGTTCACGTCGTGTAATTACGTCACTTCATAACGTTCCCATGGCAACAGGGGGAAAATGGCTGCTCTTGTGTGAAGTAAACGCAACATTTTTCAACTTTCTGCTAAGATATATTATGGGACTTTTTGTAACGAAAATGCAGGGATTATGAAATCATGCAAGCCCCGCATATTTTGCGCGGAAATCAGCAATTTATGCGGCGAAAGTGCGGCGTATTTGAAAATATGCGGCCCCCGCATGAATATGCGGACTTTGGCTGATTATGCGTTGAATTATGCGATCGCATAATCGCGTTTTTCTGGAGGGACTGATAACAGCAGAGACAAATAAAAGTTATTAGCCATTCGGACAGGCTGAGCTGTAAAAGTCTGTCTGAATGGAAGGGTTTTCAGCTGTTTGTTATTAAAGCATCACAGGATTCTAAGGATGGCGATGATAAGGGGAGAGCGTTGGCGAGCAACAGACCTTGAAAAACCCGGTCACCTCGACTTCTGTGGTGGGTTCGAGGGACATCCGGTAAATTTAGCTCTGATGATCTTAGAGCCTGATTTGGCATTTAAGGTTGGGGGAGGTCAGTGATATACTGGGGAGTTAGGTTTTGCAGGGAAATTAGTGGAATAAATAGCATTTTATGGCTGACAGGCTCTGTATGTCTGCCCTGAACCCTCCTCGGGTTGGCCCTCTGTAAAGATTTGTGGTCTTTAACAATCCCTTTTGGACTCGGCAGTGTTGCACAAATGTTATTCGTCCCAGCATTTTGCCATTTTGTCATATGGTGTGGATCATTGATTCCTTTGTTATACCAAACCAAATATCTTGTGTGTGTGTGTGTGTGTGTGTGTGTGTGTGTGTGTGTGTGTGTGTGTGTGTGTGTGTGTGTGTGTGTGTGTGTGTGTGTGTGTGTGTGTGTGTGTGTGTGTGTGTGTGTGTGTGTGTGTGTGTGTAGACTGATCTCATAAAGTGGCGTATGTATGCCGTTTTCGCGTGTTATCAAGACGCATAATCGTTTTTTAGCGTGTTTATCAACGCCGTTCGGCCGCCATTGACCTACATTACGTGTGAATTGTCGCATATAAATATATATATATATATATATATATATATATTAAAAAAAAAAAAAACGTTGACAAACACCACACGCGGGACGCGATCCCAGCTCTCCTGGGTGAAAGTCCTGTGTTTTACCCATCCACGCCCCCACCAACCAACCAACCTCCCTCTGCAGACTTGTGTCCCTTCATACTACTTGCTACGGCGACAATTCACACGTAATGTAGGTCGTAATGTGTATATATATATATATATATATATATATATATATATATATAATATATATATATATATATATATATATATATATATACAGTGCCTTCGCAAAAGTATTCGGCCCCGGGAACGTTTCGACCTTTTGCCACATTTCAGGCCTCAAACATAAAGATATAAAACTGTAATTTTTTGTGAAGAATCAACAACAAGTGGGTCCCAATTATGAAGTGGGACGAAATTCATTGGCTATTTCAAACTTTTTAACAAATAAAAAACTGAAAAGTGGGTGCAAAATTATTCAGCCCCTTTACTTTCAGTGCGCAAACTCTCTCCAGAAGTTCAGTGAGGATCTCTGAATGATCCAATGTTGACCTAAATGACTAATGATGATAAATAGAATCCAGCTGTGTGTAATCAAGTCTCCGTATAAATGCACCTGCTCTGTGATAGTCTCAGAGGTCCGTTTAAAGCGCGAGAGCATCATGAAGAACAAGGAACACACGGGCAGGTCCGAGATACTGTTGTGGAGAAGTTTAAAGCCGGATTTGGATACAAAAAGATTTCCCAAGCTTTAAACATCCCAAGGAGCACTGTGCAAGCGATAATATTGAAATGGAAGGAGTATCAGACCACTACAAATCTACGAAGACCCGGCCGTCCCTCTAAACTTTCAGCTCATACAATGAGAAGACTGATCAGAGATGCAGCCAAGAGGCCCATGATCACTCTGGATGAACTGCAGAGATCTACAGCTGAGGTGGGAGACTCTGTCCATAGGACAACAATCAGTCGTATACTGCACAAATCTGGCCTTTATGGAAGAGTGGCAAGAAGAAAGCCATTTCTTAAAGATATCCATAAAAAGTGTCGTTTAAAGTTTGCCAAAAGCCACCTGGGAGACACACCAAACGTGGAAGAAGGTGCTGTGGTCAGATGAAACCAAAATCGAACTTTTTGGCAACAATGCAAAACGTTATGTTTGGCGTAAAAGCAACACAGCTCATCACCCTGAACACACCATCCCCACTGTCAAACATGGTGGTGGCAGCATCATGGTTTGGGCCTGCTTTTCTTCAGCAGGGACAGGGAAGATGGTTAAAATTGATGGGAAGATGGATGGAGCCAAATACAGGACCATTCTGGAAGAAAACCTGATGGAGTCTGCAAAAGACCTGAGACTGGGACGGAGATTTGTCTTCCAACAAGACAATGATCCAAAACATAAAGCAAAATCTACAATGGAATGGTTCACAAATAAACATATCCAGGTGTTAGAATGGCCAAGTCAAAGTCCAGACCTGAATCCAATCGAGAATCTGTGGAAAGAACTGAAAACTGCTGTTCACAAACGCTCTCCATCCAACCTCACTGAGCTCGAGCTGTTTTGCAAGGAGGAATGGGCAAAAATGTCAGTCTCTCGATGTGTTAAACTGATAGAGACATACCCCAAGCGACTTACAGCTGTAATCGCAGCAAAAGGTGGCGCTACAAAGTATTAACTTAAGGGGGCTGAATAATTTTGCACGCCCAATATTTCAGTTTTTTATTTGTTTAAAAGGTTTGAAATATCCAATAAATTTCGTTCCACTTCATGATTGTGTCCCACTTGTTGTTGATTCTTCACAAAAAATTACAGTTTTATATCTTTATGTTTGAGGCCCGAAATGTGGCAAAAGGTCGAAAAGTTCAAGGGGGCCGAATACTTTCGCAAGGCACTGTGTATATATATATATATATATATATATATATATACTGTGTATATATATTTTTTAAGCCTTCCCCAATGTTTCTTTTCTAAACCCAACCGTTTATAGTTTTCCTAAGCGTTTGACGTTGTGTTTTTGTCGGGTTTTTTGTGTTACTAAAGCCTTTCCCAATGTTCTTTTCTTTCTTTTTTTTTCTTTTTTTTTACACGTGTATGACGTTGTTCTCGTGATAGTACGGCATGTTCTCGCGATAAACGTGGCGACGCCACGTGCATGTTTACATCCGCTGTGTACAGCGTAGACATACACGTGGAAAGCTCAAAATGCGTACAGATAACACGCCATCTGGCTTTAGGAAAGTGGCGTGTATATTTACGCATAGTCATGATGCCATGTTGGTGTGTGTGTGTGCGCATTGACTGCCTGAGTGTAAAGAGTGAGGCACTAACTGTCTGCCATCCCACTTGGACCATTTGTGATGTGATATATAAGGCCATATGTGTGTGTGTGTGTGTGTGTGTGTGTGTGTGTGTGTGTGTGTGTGTGTGTGTGTGTGTGTGTGTGTGTGTGTGTGTGTGTGTGTGTGTGTGTGTGTGTGTGTGTGTGTGTGTGTGTGTGTGTGTGTGTGTGTGTGTGTGTGTGTGTGTGTGTGTGTGTGTGTGTGTGTTATGTTTTCAACATAAATCACATACATACATTAGATGCATGATGTCAAATCAAACAAACACTACTAAACTACCAAATCAGTTACAGTCATATTTGAAGTTTCCCAAATTTCCATTAATTCTTCCAATTTTTGACTTTAAGAATGCTTCCACACCACAGGTGCCCGTGTTTCAGCATAATCCATCTCATATCTTTTCCTAATGAATCATTTCAGTTGCTTCATTTATCCATTCTTTCTTTCGTTGTAGGTGTGTTAAAAGCAATCCTGTTATTCATAATTACCTTATTGTTACTCTGCGGTGATATTTAACTGAAGTTATGCAGATTCCCCAGAATACATGTTTGTGGTGTTAGTGGAATGGTTATATGGTGTGGATCATTGATTCCTTTGTTATACCAAACAAAATATCTTGTGTGTGTGTGTGTGTGTGTGTGTGTGTGTTGCTCAGCAGCTGTGACCTTCTACTCTGTCTGGAATATGTTTGAAACACTGACAATACATCCCCCTGCCCCCTCCCTCTCAATAGCCCGGCATCCATGGTAACCTGTGATGCCATGGAAACCGCCCTTAAATATCCCTGATAGTTCAAAGATGCTTTATTGGGACTGTGCGTCATGACCTGATCTGTTTCTGACTCAGACATAAGAAAGATCACTCACTGACACATGTAATTGTGTGTGTGTGTGTGTGTGTGTGTGTGTGTGTGTGTGTGTGTGTGTGTGTGTGTGTGTGTGTGTGTGTGTGTGTGTGTGTGTGTGTGTGTGTGTGTGTGTGTGTGTGTGTGTGTAGGTGTGTATCGAGACCTACGTGTCCAGCTGTCACCAGCGCAGCATCAACACGGCGGTCCGAGCCACGCTGAGCCAGATACTGGGAGACCTGACGCTGCAGCTACGACACAGACAAGAGGTCACTCCCTGATACAAAACACACACACAATACAGTAAAACACACACACACACACACACACACACACACACACACACAAACAAACAAACAAACAAACAAACGCACACACGCACAGCAGAACTGAAACTATAATGCTATACCACTCGAGGTTTAGGAGAAACAAAACCCACTGGATGACTAGTTCATGGAGCGTTGGACATTACAGTATTCACAGCATAAGCAGGGCTTACTCTGTCTGTGTAGAAAAACATTCAGAAATTGTGCCGAAAGTTGATTTAGTATATTTGTTTCACAGAACACAAAAACAGCTTATATCAAATGATTATGTTTTTGGTTTGTTAGACCATCAACAGAAATTGTATCTTACATTTTGAGGTATTAATATATTTATTTATATTAAAGATTAAAATGAGAAAAATGTTGTAAATTGTCCCCATCAAACCTCAATATCTTGGGATTTAGGGTGAGAAGAGTCAAAGAATTTGTAGTCGTCACTTTGGGCACTGTAAAGTTGTTCTGGGCATATTTCAATATTCTTATAAGTTATGATACAAGCATCTTTACCTGCAAGACACATGTAAGGCATTAAGAATATAACATATGGTGTTTATAGACTCACACAATACCACTCTGAGCTTTTTACCAGAGTGCCATCACTCTGTCACATACACCAGCACATTTGTGTTGACACAAACCCCCCCCCAAAAAGCCCCCGCTCACAGTAACATGCCTCCTGCTGTGTGCTCCTCCACAGGGTGCAGATGGAGAAGAAGTGACTGCTCCACCGATGCATAGAAGAGGTACCTCATCATCATCATCATCATCATCAGTGCTATTCTAGTCTTCATCCATGGCGTTCCCAGCCCGATCTGCCGGCGATTTGATTCCTCCCTGCAGCTCAGGCTGGAAACCTGTACGTCTTTATCTGTCCTGCTTCCGTTACAATTTTGCGGCGACCAATCACAAACTTGCTTGTCCGCGTGGCGCGCTATTGGCGGGTTTAACACGATGACCAAGCAGCTTCTTGTTTACATTCGACATGGCGGCCACCGAAGCGCGGCAACCCCGTTGATTTCGCTGTCGCTGCTACGTCACCCGGATCGTTGATCTGATTGGTTGAAGGACTATCCAGTTGCGTACAGAGTCATTTGAACTATGCCCGTTGATCTGGCAAAGCGAGACTGGTGCTGTTCTCCACCCCTGCAGCTCTCCTCATCAGCTCCAGAATGCATTCGACAGACAGACAGACAGACAGACAGACAGACAGACAAGCTTAATGGTAAATTAAAATGTGTAGAGGATGAATGGATAAAGAGAGAAGGCAGGGAGAGAAATCACCAAACAGAAGGTTGGTGGGAAGCACCATCTGCCATTCCCACTTCTCTTTCATTTGTTTTTTCATTTCTTTCCTCTTTCTCTCTCTCTCTCTCTTTCTCTCTCTCTCTCTCTCTCTCTCTCTCTCTAGACGATAGATGGATGGATAGATTTATGGATGGATAAATTGATAGATGGATAAATGGACAGATGGATGGATAAATTGATAGATGGATAGATTGATAGATGGATAAATATTAATGGCTAGATGGTTAGATAGATGGGTATATTGATTGATAGATGGCTAGATAGATGGATTGATAGATTGAAAGATGGATAGATAGATGGATACATTTATAGATGGGCAGATGGATGGATGGATGGATGGATAGATAGATAGATAGATAGATAGATAGATGATAGATAGATAGATAGATAGATAGATAGATAGATAGATAGATTGATAGATTGATTGATAAATGGATAGTAGGGCTGCATAATATGAGGAAAATATGCGATAACGTTGAATATCTCGATAACGATATTACTTGCGATAAATAAAGTGCACTTCAGTTTCTGCTGCTTTCATTATTCTGCTAAAATACAGCACATTGCTAGTTGAATTACAAAAAAACAGAAACAAATCATTTCCAACATCATTTTATTGAACAAATTGAACATTGAATTGGACATATAAAGCACCAATAAAAAAAAAAGTGACAGATTTTAAAGTGCGGTTTTCTACTGATACTCTTCTTTCAACTAACTGTGTGTGTGTGTGTGTGTGTGTGTGTGTGTGTGTGTGTGTGTGTGTGTGTGTGTGTGTGTGTGTGTGTGTGTGTGTGTGTGTGTGTGTGTGTGTAGATGTGTCCCCGACCAGCCAGGCTCTGTGTGAAGACGTGGTGACGGTTCTGACAGTTTTCTGTGAAAAACTGGAGTCCGTGGACAGGTAACATAATGGAATATTGTTCTGTTTGTTGTTCTATAATATTAACATGATAATTCAATCCGAGGCCTGTTTGTGAATAATCAGGCTTTTGCTGTAGCGTCCAAGATATTCCAAGGAATCTCAGTTACCGCACAGGAAATGGAAATATAATAGTTACATTATTGTTGAAACAAAAACCATGGCTTAAAAAAGAAAAGACGTATGAACACTTAAAAAAAAAAAAAAAAAAGTGCGTTTACAGACAGTTGGTTTGCTGCTGTACTGGACCAATAATGGACGACGTGCTCTGTAGGGCTGTGCCCGATTGAAGAAATTCTTAGTCGACTAACACTCATTCAATTGCATCAACTAATCGATTAGTTGATTTAATCGACAGATCTGTAAATCTGAGTTTCTCCGCAAAGAGTCACGCAAAAGCACCACTTTAATTCTCGTGTTTACCAGAGATGTGCTCGTACGTTTCTTGGAAAGAAGTCATTCAGCATAAAAACAGCATCAGACATGACTAATGGACTAAAGAAATCAAAACGAAACGACCGATTAGTCGACTAAACAACTAAGAGGGAGCAGCCCTACTGCTCTGACTATGTCTATTATCGATTTCTTTACGATTAGCTTGTCGCATTCTTTCAAATCGCCGTTTGGATTTGAAACGGTGTACAATAATCCCTTTTCGTTGCGTCTCTTCGCCCTCCAGTGATAACCAGCTCCTGCAGCTGCTCTACCTGGAGTGCCTCCTCTCCATGCTCAGCAGCTGTCCTCCCACAATGCACCTGTCCAGAGGTTTCACCGACCTCGTGTGGTAAGACATGTAACTCTGCTATAATCCTGTGTTCATGAAATGGGGTCAGTGATCTAATTTAAATGGTCAGGAGATGCTTTATGTGACACTTTTGGGAAGCCTTTTGTCCAGTTAATGATAGTGTAAGATATCTCGGATAATGGTTTCATAGAGATGCTCCGATACCAATCCAAAAAGACGGAAAACCGTTTTCCAACTGTAATTACGCAACACTTAAAGCAGAATTTGGCTGATTTGACGACTTTGAGACTCAGAATGTCCCACAGAATCGGAGAGTTTGCGTGATCAGGCTGTGAAACGGCTTGTTTTAGCTTACTTTTAAAAATGTAATCATTGTTTTGCTTGATTTGCTAAATTCTGTGATCACTAAGGACCTCTATAGCTGACTTTTCAGAGCTGTATCTGGACCAAACTGTAAGTGAGAAGACTATATTGGAAATGCAATAATACAGTTGCAAATATTTTACATTTTTGATTAAATAAAAGCACGTTATTTACCATACATGTCTGGCCCTGGATGTGGTTCTCAGTTTGCAGTGTGGCCCTTAGTGAAGTTGAGTTTGACACCGCTGCTCTAATGTACACATAACCCTAAAAATCCATAACATTCCTCCTCCCAGGAAGCAGCTGTGTCCGTCCCTCGTGGCCATCATGGGAAATCCTGTCAACGACAAAACCATCACCTCCCACCACGGCTACATGGGGGCGCCGGAGCGCCTCTCTGATAGACTCAGTCTAGGTAACGCCATTTCTACCAGGGATGCACCGAATCCAGGATTCGGCCGAATGTTGGGCTCTTTGACGGGGTTCGGTTTCTCCCGAACCTTAGAATTTTTTTCCACCGAACCGAACGCTACGCTTGCAGTACGTGCGCTACCCTGGTCGCCGTAGTGACGGCGCCGTTGATTACAGGAAGGTGTTTACGTAGGTGGAGCGTTCAATGCAGCAGGCTGTGAGAAAGTGGACATGGATCTGGTGAGCAGAACAAGTTGTTGTTTGGCAGAACTTTCAGTCAAAAGAAGGCCATTCAAGTCCAGCTACATGTTCAATCTGCAACGCTGATTTGTCTCGCGGTGGCGAGGACCCTAAACTATACACAACATGGCCGCTGTTAGAACATTTGGTATGAAACATCCCAAAGAATACGAGTTGTGCATGAAGGAATCTCCAGACAGCAGCCAGAATGCAGCAACTTCAGGTACGGCAAAGGAAGGACAGTCACTGTTCGGATTCGGCCGAATCTTAACCAGTGGATTCGGTATTTGGCCCGAACCCCAAAAATCTGGATTCAGTGCATCTCTAATTTCTGCATTTATATAAAAAAAAAAAATAAATAAAAAAAAGGCGATGGCTAGTTTGACTCTAACTTTGATTAAACTAAGGGGCCCGTACTCCTGACATCACAAAATAAACTATATTTGGCAGTTTAAAAGAATTGCAATCAGAAAAGGGTTTATTGCCACAATAAGTTACACTTATGAGGAATTTGCCTTGGTGAAAGGTGCAGACATAAACAAACAAACATATTTAACATAAATATGAAATAAACAACAAATACAGAAACAAATACGTACAAAATAACTGAGGCAGATTGGGTTGAAATAATAAGAATTTAATAATAATAAAGGCGAAATAGAAATGAAATTGTAGACTCTGGCTGAGGCCTAAAGTGTTCTGTGTGGGACATGGTTCAGCTTCATGCCCCTCCTCGTCTTCCTCTGCCAGGACTCAGCCACGAGGTGGACTGTTTCGGTGGGGGGGTATCCGATCAAGGCAGAGGGTCGGGCTGTTCCTCCAGCGCCCCCGCCAGGATAGCGCCGGTAGTGCGGACGGTGTGCTACGTGGCGGCGGAGCTGGTGCGCCTGGTGAGCTGCGTGGAGTCGATGAAGCCCGTGCTGCAGTCGCTCTACCACCGGATCCTGCTGTACCCGCCGCCACAGCACCGCACCGAGGCCATCCGCATCATGAAGGAGGTGGGAGGACCAGGAGACACTATCGCACACACAGCATGTCACAACTAGGACGGGTGTTCCATTGATTTCCTTTCCACTTCACTAAAGTATAAGGGATTCATTTATGTTGCAATTTTTTTCTCTGTGTGTGTCTCTGTCTGTCTGTCTCTGTGTGTATGTTTGTGTGTGTGTGTGTGTGTCTGTATGGCTCTGTGTGTGTGTGTGTGTCTGTGTGTGTGTCTGTTTGTCTCTGTCTGTATGTCTCTGTGTGTGTGTGTGTGTGTATGTGTGTCTGTCTGTCTGTCTGTCTCTGTCTGTGTGTGTATGTGTCTCTATGTCTCTGTCTGTATGAATCTGTGTGTGTGTGTCTGTATGTCTCTCTGTCTGTATGTCTCTGTGTGTGTGTGTGTCTCTGTATGTGTGTGTCTCTGTGTGTGTGTGTGTGTGTGTGTGTGTGTGTGTGTGTCTCTCTCTGTGCGTGTGTGTGTGTCTCTGTGTGTGTGTGTGTCTCTCTCTGTGTGTGTGTGTGTGTGTGTCTCTCTCTGTGTGTGTGTGTGTGTCTCTGTGTGTGTGTGTGTGTGTGTCTCTGTGTGTGTGTGTGTGTCTCTCTGTGTGTGTGTCTGTCTGTCTGTCTGTGTGTGTGTGTGTGTGTGTGTTGTTGTGTGTGTGTGTGTCTCTGTCTGTCTGTCTCTGTGTGTATGTTTGTGTGTGTGTGTGTGTGTCTGTATGGCTCTGTGTGTCTGTGTGTGTGTGTCTGTTTGTCTCTGTCTGATGTCTCTGTGTGTGTGTGTGTCTGTATGTCTCTGTTTGTGTCTGTATGTCTCTCTGTCTGTATGTCTCTGTGTGTGTGTGTGTCTCTTGTGTGTGTGTGTGTGTGTATGTCTCTCTGTGTGTGTGTGTGTGTGTGTGTGTCTCTGTGCGTGTGTGTGTGTGTCTCTGCGGTGTGTGTGTGTGTGTGTGTGTGTGTGTGTGTGTGTCTCTCTGTGTGTCTCTTTGTGTGTGTGTGTGTGTGTGTGTGTGTGTGTGTGTGTGTGTGTGTGTGTGTGTGTGTGTGTGTGTGTGTGTGTGTCTCTCTTAGATTCTGGGCAGTCCCCAGCGGCTGTACGACCTGGCCGGTCCGTGCGTGGTGGAGCCTGAAACCAGGAAGCGCTCCTTCTCCAAGAGGAAGTCCCACCTGGACCTGCTCAAACTGTCAGTAACTCCTCTCTCTCTTTGGTCTTTATTCCCTTTATTCCACTATCAGCAGAATTGACTGTTTGCAGTTGATTTTTCTGAAATGCATCATGTTAGCATGCGCTCTTAAAGCTTCACCGTGTTACTTTTGTACATGGTTAAAAATGCTTCAATAATACATTAAGTTCACCATGTTACAGCTTGATGTCTGTCATTGATGATGTTCCATAAATTACGTGCGAGTAACTCATGCATGCTCTGTGATTTGCGCTCCGTAGTTGAGGAAGTGATGCAGCAGTAACGTCGGATGGCTAGGGTTGTAGTAAATTATAGATGCGACGCCAAGGCCAGATTAATGGCTCGGACCCAAACGCCAACTGCCCTTTTTCAGATACTTATCCCGCGTCTGGTCAAAAAATGACAAAATCCCAAAAGGTCTTAGAAAAATCCACACGAATCAGAATCAGATGTAAAAAAAAGAGAGTTTAACATGCTCGAAAAGACAAGAGTGATTTCCGGAAGGCTTACTAAAGAGTTCCTTTGACCGTTTCCAGAACATGCTGCTGAGAATCCAATTGGATCCTTTGGAGTCTGAGGACCGCCTTCTTAGGACAGTCCTCTGGTGAGGTCACATTGCTGACTCTGCTCGCTTTTAGCTGAGTTTGCAGCTCCCCAAGCCAAAGCCTGAGGCCTTGGCTTTGTGCCAGTCTCTGACTCTGTAGCTGTGCAGAGTGGTGTGACTAGGGGAGGGGAGTCTGGGACATATCTCAGGCAGACACATAGACATCTCCTGTCTATTACCACATAGGCACATGTCATGTGTTTGCCCTTAATTTAATTATAAACCAGATTTGATCACATTTTGACACAACGCTAGCAGAAACTAAGCTCCTTGAGCAGAAGTGGATAAAGAAAAGAGTCTTTTGAATGGCACGTTGAGTTTCAAAGCCCTTCCAGAGGGTTCTCTCCACAAGACTAAAGTTATTTGCACGCACTGTCGATTAGGACTAGGGTTGGGCATCGTTTGGATTTTAACGATTCTGATTCCAATTCCGATTCTTCCTTTCGATTCCGGTTCTTATCGATTCTCAATTCCGATTCTTTGAGTGGTGGAGTTGAAACAGGTCACATGCCTATTTTCACAAATAAGAGCAAAGTTTAATTTTGATTCAACGGTTCTTTGCAGTTTTACAGCTTTTTCAACGTAAAATAAAGCCACACTAGAGCGCCGCTTACTGTGCTCCATGGCTGCAACACAACAAGCATCTGGCTGCTACGGAAACCCAAACTTGCGCTTGTTAAATTGGGAAGTGATGATCGGATTTGAAACCAAATCCTCCAAACGATTCCAAAACGATTCCAATACAGAAACGATTCCGATGGAATCGTAATTTTTGAAACGATTCCGATTAGGAATCGGTTCTCGATGCCCAACCCTAATTAGGACTGCACAATAAATCGCATTTTTATCAAAATCCCAATATGGACAGTGTTTCCCACAGATTAGAAGGCAATTTTCAATCCTCACATAGTCTCGCGTTGCCAGACCTTCCTCCACAGTGCTGCGGAGGAGGGTCTGGCCAGTCCACACAGCACTCCGGGATGGGAGAAAACACGTGCTCTGGTTTACTGGCATTTCTTTAAACCAGTCACAATCGTCATGGGCGGTGCTAAGTGCCGGACGGAGACACGGTGCCTCTGCAAAATAGCCTCGGGAAGGAACTTGTTTTGGTGGAACGTTGTATGCGTTCAAAAGTAGTTTTAGTCGTGCGAGAGAAAACTCAGATTGGACAGATAGTCTAGCTAGCTGTCTGGATTTACCCTGCAGAGATCTGAGGAGCAGTTAACCATAGTCCTCACAAACCCACTGAATGCATTCTGTATGTCTGCTTCCTTCTGAAGAGTGATGGACGGGATGACCGAGGCCTGTATGAAGGGAGGCATCGAGGCGTGTTACTCCTCGGTGTCCTGCGCCTGCGCTCTCCTCGGGGCGCTGGACGAACTGTCGAAGGGCCGTGGCATCCAATCCGAGCAGGTACGCTACTGAGACAGGATGTACAAAGCGGTTAGCCTGACGGGAACTCAACATTGGCAGGGCTCAATCCGAAGGGCGGGATAAACGGTTGTCTTTCAAATTCCCTCAGCACGCGATAGGATAGCGCTACAACCAACCAGAGCAACGCTAGTTGATATATTACATTTTAAACTCTGAACACATCTTCCTTTTTTAAGAATGACTTCAGTGCAGTTCTTTGTTCTTTTCTCAAAGAAAAGCTGAACTCCAAGTCTTCCAGAGTCGCGTCCAAAGCCGATTCCAAAGACTGCTGTTCGCCAGCAGCAGCAGCCATCTTCTTTGTTTTCAAGTAGCAGGGAATTCCATTGACATATATAAAATGGACCAACAGATCCCGTTGCTCTGGACGTAGACCAGTGAAGTATATTAGAAGTCACTTTTCCGGTGAGCGCTGAGCGTTACTGAGCAGCCTCCGACTGAGCTTGAAGACGTAGATGTGACGTGAGCAACCTGTCTGAAAGTGTGAAGTCTTCTGGTAGCTGTGCCGAGAGAAATCTCAATCATTCCCTATCTTACAGAGACGGAGAGTGTAGGTATATGTAAGGAGATAACATAGGCACAGGCTAATTATTGATCACTAAAATACTAGTTAAAGTGCCTTGCGAAAGTATTCGGCCCCTTGAACGTTTCGACCTTTTGCCACATTTCAGGCCTCAAACATAAAGATATAAAACTGTAATTTTTTGTGAAGAATCAACAACAAGTGGGTCCCAATTATGAAGTGGAACGAAATTCATTGGCTATTTCAAACTTTTTAACAAATAAAAACTGAAAAAGTGGGCGTGCAAAATTATTCAGCCCCTTTACTTTCAGTGCAGCAAACTCTCTCAGAAGTTCAGTGAGGATCTCTGAATGATCCAATGTTGACCTAAATGACTAATGATGATAAATAGAATCCAGCTGTGTGTAATCAAGTCTCGGTATAAATGCACCTGCTCTGTGATAGTCTCAGAGGTCCGTGTAAAGCGCGCAGAGAGCATCATGAAGAACAAGGAACACACCAGGCAGGTCCGAGATACTGTTGTGGAGAAGTTTAAAGGCCGGATTTGGATACAAAAAGATTTCCCAAGCTTTAAACATCCCAAGGAGCACTGTGCAAGCGAATAATATTGAAATGGAAGGAGTATCAGACCACCGCAAATCTACGAAGCCCGGCCGTCCCTCTAAACTTTCAGCTCATACAATGAGAAGACTGATCAGAGATGCAGCCAAGAGGCCCATGATCACTCTGGATGAACTGCAGAGATCTACAGCTGAGTCGGGGAGACTCTGTCCATAGGACAACAATCAGTCGGTATACTGCACAAATCTGGCCTTTATGGAAGAGTGGCAAGAAGAAAGCCATTTCTTAAAGATATCCATAAAAAGTGTCGTTTAAAAGTTTGCCCAAAGCCACCTGGGAGACACACCAAACATGTGGAAGAAGGTGCTGTGGTCAGATGAAACCAAAATCAAACTTTTGGCAACAATGCAAAACGTTATGTTTGGCGTAAAAGCAACACAGCTCATCACCCTGAACACACCATCCCCACTGTCAAACATGGTGGTGGCGGCATCATGGTTTGGGCCTGCTTTTCTTTGCAGGGACAGGGAAGATGGTTAAAATTGATGGGAAGATGGATGGAGCCAAATATAGGACCATTCTGGAAGGAAACCCGATGGAGTCTGCAAAAGACCTGAGACTGGGACGGAGATTTGTCTTCCAACAAGACAATGATCCAAAACATAAAGCAAAATCTACAATGGAATGGTTCACAAATAAACATATCCAGGTGTTAGAATGGCCAAGTCAAAGTCCAGACCTGAATCCAATCGAGAATCTGTGGAAAGAACTGAAAACTGCTGTTCACAAACGCTCTCCATCCAACCTCACTGAGCTCGAGCTGTTTTGCAAGGAGGAATGGGCAAAAATGTCAGTCTCTCGATGTGCAAAACTGATAGAGACATACCCCAAGCGACTTAACAGCTGTAATCGCAGCAAAAGGTGGCGGTCACAAAGTATTAACTTAAGGGGGCTGAATAATTTTGCGCCCCCAATATTTCAGTTTTTATTTTGTTTAAAAGGTTTGAAATATCCAATAAATTTCGTTCCACTTCATGATTGTGTCCCACTTGTTGTTGATTCTTCTTCTTCTTCTTTATGTTTGAGGCCTGAAATGTGGCAAAAGGTCAAAAAGTTCAAGGGGGCGAATACTTTCGCGCAAGGCACTGTAACATTAGTAATTAAACCTAAACAGCTACGTAAGTCGAAACTGCCTGCGAGCTTCTCCTGTACTATACGGTAATTCCTCTACAATACGACAGTAAGTCGCTTGGTTATGACCTGTCTTTAAACGCCCACCGACTATATAATCGATGTGATTGGCCTGACTAGAGTTTGGTTTTTCCAGCTCGCAAGCCAACGGAGAGTTGCTAGACTGACCCTGGCTGCAAATGACATTTGCTGGCGCTAGGGGGCGTCGAGATTTCTAGGCTACAGAACGGTAACGTAGCGTCTGTTTCTCAGGCTCGGCTTCTGCTCCGGCGACTGGACGACCTGAAAGATGGGACCGAGTCGACGCGCGAGTCCATGGAGATCAACGAGGCCGACTTCAGGTGGCAGAGACACGTCCTGTCCTCTGAGCAGGCTCCCTGGGACCCTGCCTCCACCTCCTCCAACGCCGCGGCCGCCGCAGCCGCCGAGCGCAGCCCCGACGTCAGCATCAGCATCACCACGGAGACGGGCCAAACCACCGTGGACGTGGAGGTGGGCGAGATCGGCGCGGATCTGGGCCAAGCCACTCCCGAGGAGTGTGGCGAGGACGCGCGCCTCCCCTCGTCCTCCGTCTGCGGCGGCCGGGAGGGGGCCGAGCGCGAGCCGAGCCTCGAGGCCAAGCAGGGGAGCCAATGGGAGGAGGGAGGGGGTGCGAGGGAGGCCGAGGGAAGAGGAGAGAAAGAGAGAGCAGGAGGGGGGGGCGGCGGGGGGCGGAGAGAGAGGAGAGAGAGGAGCGGTGGTTCCTCCAGACGTGGTGCAGCGAAGTCACGGCCTCGTCTACCCCGACATCACCAACTTCCTGTCTGTGGAGTCCCGAACCAGGCCGCACCACGGAGGGGGGTCACGGTACAGCGAGAGCAACTTTAGGTACGTGTGTGTGTTTGTGTGTGTGTGTGTGTGTGCTTGTCTGTGTGTTTCTGCGTGTGTGTCTGTGTGTGTGTGTCTGCCTGTCTGTGTGTGTGTGTCTGCGTCTGTGTGTGTGTGTGTATGTGTCTCTGTGTGTCAGCGTGTGTTTCTGTGTGTGTGTGTGCGTGTGTGTCTGCTTGTCTGTGTGTGTATGTGTGTATGTGTCTGTGTGTGTGCACGTGTGTGTGACTGAGTGTGTGTTTCTGCATGTGTGTGTGTGTGTGTGTGTGCCAAATTTCTGACTTTGGCGTCATCTGTTGGCAGTGATAACAAATAATTCTGTGTTTTGACAGACACAAATGTATGCCGTTGTTTTTAGACTTCTAGTGGATATCTTATGATGCAGCCCAGTATCCTCCCATTTACATGTATGAGTTTACTGTAGTTTAATTTACCAAACATTATTTAAAAAAAACAACGATAAGGCTTGATAAAAACAGCCAAGAAAGGGCTTATTAAGAGACCAGGGGTCCGTTCCAGGTAGGAGGTTTAACAAACTGGGCCTGATTTACTAACACTAGCGCAGTTTGCGCTGCGTCTGTTTATGTGAGTTCGGTAATAGAGCACGCTATGCTTCCACAGTTTGCGTAGTATTTATCAACCCTGACACCAATCAGCCAATCAGCGTCTTTCTCCGCCCACTATACCGTAAATTGCGCTGTAGTAAAGCGGTACTGTTGCTATGATACGGCTGAGTGTAGACTGCGATATCCCCACTGCTGATGCTATGACTGTTTGAAATGATCCTGATGCCGATATCGATGTTGTTGTGGGAGTTTAACAACTACTGGAATGGGATGTGAACGCTGAGTGGGAGATGCAATTTCATCTTTGATTTCTTCCAGTAACTCTAATATTGCACGGCTGCTTGATCTGTAACGCTAAATGATGTTGTGTTCACTGAAAAAGTGTGATTCTTGTGTTAAAAATATTTTCAGCCTCGCCTATGTCTTCGTCTTGCTCAAATTACTGTTGCCATTTCACCAGCGGCATATAAAGGTCTACGAGGAAACTTCGACTCGCGGCTGGTTTAGACCTGCTTTTAAGAGGCGGAGAATTTCCCCCGCAGAATAGAGGCGCTACGTAACTTTCTGTTTTGTAAATACCACGGAATATATAATTAGGTGCACTTGCGCTTATCCTCCCACCTTTTGGGTGGAACTCCCAATTTTCCCCACGACCCTCCCACAAACACATATTGAAAGCGCAACTTGTCTCTTCTCGCTCATGTGGCAGACGATCTGCGATTTTACCCAAGTGCGCCCTGTTTGTAAATAGCCCGCATCGGTTACGTTTGTCTTTGCGACCAATTAGCGCCTGGAAACAGGCGCAAACGGCTAGATAAATCTAGCCCTCAGAGTTTTCACTAAACCTGCTTTCTGGAACGGGCCTCTGCCCTCTCAGTACCACCAGTTCCACTAACCGAGTGAATGAAATCATAATAATGATATAAGTGATCTACCCGTCGGTCCCATCAGCATGGAGGAGCAGGACTTGTCCCGGACCGAGTTTGACTCGTGTGACCAGTACTCCATGGCCGCCGAGAAGGACTCGGGCCGCTCCGACGTGTCCGACATCGGCTCCGACAACGCCTCGCTGGCCGACGAGGAGCAGCAGACGCCTCGCAACTGCCCGGGCCACCGCTCGCTGCGCACCGCCGCGCTGTCCCTCAAACTGCTGCGCAACCAGGAGGCGGACCAGCAGAGCGCCCGGCTGTTCGTCCAGGCGCTCGCGGCGCTGCTGCCCCGGCTGCTGGGACTGGCCACGGCCGCCGAGGTGGACCTGTCGCTGCAGAACTTCTCCTCCACCTTCTGCTCCGGTCTGCAGGCCGGTGAGGGAGGGAGGGAGGGAGGGAGGGAGGGAGGGAGAGGGAGGGAGGGAGGGAGGGAGGGAATGATTCAATGTGTTGATGACTTACAGTTTGATCTGAACCAAAATTCCAAGTATGACACTAGGACTGGGCAATATATCGATATTATATCAATACTGTGTTATGAGACTAGATATTGTCTCAGATTTTGGATATCGTAATATAACATAAGTGTCTTTTCCTGGTTCTAAAGGCTGCATTACAGTAAAGTGATGTCATTTTCTAAACTTACCAGACTGTTCTATTATTTACCTTTTCCCCATTTAGACATTATGTCCACATTACTGATGATTATTTATCCAAAATCTAAGTGTGAAGATATTTAGTTAAAGCACCAATTGTCAACCCTAGAATATCGCCGCAATATCAATATCGAGGTATTTGGTCAAGAATATCGTGATATCTGATTTACTCCATATCGCCCAGCCCTATGTGACACCTCCCCCAGGACCACGCGATATTCAACGTTATCGCATATTGCATATTTTCCTCATATCGTGCAGGCCTGGCATGTAGTGCATTAAACATGCTGGTGTTTAATTTGTGATGTTTTTTTTTTTTTTTCTTCTGTTAGTTTGTTTCCCTTGCTGTTGTGTGTTGTTTAAATACGCAATGATGATGTAAATGGAAAGGAAATATTCCAAAAGTCCCTCCCGTCTCCCTCCCCAGGTGGGATCCACTCTCCGGGCTTCGAGAGCGGCGACACGCTGAGCTGTCAGTCTCTGATGAACGCCGACGGCCTCTACCTGGTGTCCTACTACGCCCTCCTGCTCAATCTCAAGCTCTGCTGCTGCGACTTCTACAGGCGCCGGACGCTCGCGCCCGTCCTCAGCCTGGTGAGCCGAGCGCCGTTTCCCCAGACAACATCACTCTTACCCCTTTTCCACCAGCAAGAACCAGGTGCTGGTTCAGAGCTAGAGCTGGTGCCGGTTCGGAGTTGGTTCGACTGACGAGCCTCCAAAGAACCGGTTTGCTTTTCCACAGGCTAAAGAGCCGGAACAAAGCCAGGCCTTACGTCACTGTATACGTCTCATCGTTCCCAGCAACGTTAGCGCGGCGGCGCCAAAAACAAACGCACCATCAACAATGGCGGACGTTGCTTTGCTATCGATGTTCATGGTTTTGCGGACCTACATTGGCGTCCGAACGTGTTCGCGCGGCTCGCCTTCATAGTGCAAGAAAGCAGCTCGTTTCCTCCTCTGACCACCGCTGTTGTTGTTTAATCGCGTCCATCGTGTTTAATTCAAAAATGGCGGTCACAAGTTTCTGTTTCTGTTATTTTTATATATATATATATATATATATATATATATATATAATATTTAAAGGTCCCATGGCATGAACATTTCACTTTATGAGGTTTTTTTAACATTAATATGCGTTCCCCCAGCCTGCCTATGGTCCCCCAGTGGCTAGAAATGGTGATAGGTGTAAACCGAGCCCTGGGTATCCTGCTCTGCCTTTGAGAAAATGAAAGCTCAGATGGGCCGATCAGGAATCTTCTCCTTATGAGGTCATAAGGAGCAAGGTTACCTCCCCTTTCTCTGCTTTACCCGCCCAGAGAATTTGGCCCACCCATGAGAGAGAGAGATATCATGGCTTTCAAACGAGCAAAGTGGCAGTTGGTCAAGGCCCCCCTCTCCTCCTCCTCAATAGCTACAGACACAGAAATGGCACATCCTAAGGAAAGCTCATTGTGGGACTGACTCTAGTGGCTGTAATTCTGCACCAAGGCTGAATTTCGGGAAAGAGACTCCAGATACAGTATTAGGGGACCACTAAGGTCTATATAAAAGAGACTCCAGATACAGTATTAGGGGACCACTAAGGTCTATATAAAAGAGACTTCAGATACAGTATTAGGGGACCACTAAGGTCTATATAAAAGAGACTTCAGATACAGTATTAGGGGACCACTAAGGTCTATATAAAAGAGACTTCAGATACAGTATTAGGGGACCACTAAGGTCTATATAAAAGAGACTTCAGATACAGTATTAGGGGACCACTAAGGTCTATATAAAAGAGACTTCAGATACAGTATTAGGGGACCACTAAGGTCTATATAAAAGAGACTTCAGATACAGTATTAGGGGACCACTAAGGCCTATATAAAAGAGACTTCAGATACAGTATTAGGGGACCACTAAGGTCTATATAAAAGAGACTTCAGATACAGTATTAGGGGACCACTAAGGTCTATATAAAAGAGACTTCAGATACAGTATTAGGGGACCACTAAGGCCTATATAAAAGCATCCAAAGAGCACCATGTCATGGGACCTTTAATGTAATTAATCGCAGTCTCACCAGATCAGCTTTTTAACTGCAACTCCCACAGAACGCCGGGAAACACGATTTTAGACTTCTTCTCAATAACCTATGACAAGCTTTTGCATGTCTCCATACAATGTCATATACTTAGCTTTTCCTTTTAATGGTCATTCAGAGATGCGGTCTTGTTCACCAATGACAGAGAGATTTCTATACATGGTCCCGAGACTATAGCCCAGGAATGTACCTGCACCTGTCGCCGTAAAGAAAACCTCTACATGGCCCTCTGATTGCATCTCAAAGACACAGCTCAGAGAACCGTGTGAGGCAGTTTCGAAAACAATGCAAACAGAAAATGAACAAATAAAACTGTTGGTTTGTTTTTTTGCAGAAGGAGTTTGTGCGTCTGATCCAGAGCAGCGGGGTCCTTGTGGTTCTGTCTCAGGCCTGGATCGAGGAGCTCTACCACCAGGTGTTAGAGCGCAACCTGCTGGCCGAGGCCGGGTACTGGGGCTCGCCAGAAGACCACACACTGCCACTCATCACCATGCTCACAGGTACACACACACACAAGCACGCATGCACGCACGTGCACACAGACATTTGTTAGCTACCTAACTTTACATACTACAAGCTGTTTCCTTTTTGGGCTAGAATCATCTGGAAACCTCACATGACTGAAAAGTTTACCCCATTCTGTGTGGAAAATGTCACTTATAGTGCTCATATTATGCTCAATTTCAGGTTCATAATTGTATTTAGAGGTTGTACCAGAATAGGTTTACATGGTTTAATTTTCAAAAAACACCATATTTTTGTTGTACTGATCATTGCTGCAGCTCCTCTTTTCACCCTGTGTGTTGAGCTCTCTGTTTTAGCTACAGAGTGAGGCATCGCGCTTCTGTTCCATCTTTGTTGGGAGTCGACACATGCACAGTAGCGGTCGGTAAGGACTACTAGCCAGTCAGAAGCAGAGTATGAGGGCGTGCCCTGACAGTACCTAGGTAAGGACTACTAGCCAGTCAGAAGCAGAGTATGAGGGCGTGCCCTGACAGTACCTAGGTAAGGACTACTAGCCAGTCAGAAGCAGAGTATGAGGGCGTGTCCTGACAGTACCTAGGTAAGGACTACTAGCCAGTCAGAAGCAGAGTATGAGGGCGTGCCATGCTAGCAGCTAGGTGAGCATTATAACGTGTGTTACAAAGTGACCATGTTTGTCTCTGAAGTAAAGGCTGGACTACAATAGAGCTGTTTGGAGCAGTTGGTGAACAGTGTTTTCTGTTGGAGATGGTAAGTCCCTTTGGGGGGGACTTTGGGCTTTTTCCACTTTGTTAACCTATAACGTGCACAAAAAACATATATAACACAATAAAGGAAAGGGAAAAGCCAAAAGCGTAATATGAGCACTTTAAAGCTATAGTGTGTAGTTTCTGTCTCCCCCATTAGGCATTCAAAGTAATGAAAACAAAACTGTCGGTGCGTCCACATGATACAATCCTTCCGTGATTGTGCGTTGAATGTAACGGACGTTCATTGATATCAAAAAGTTACGCACCAAAGCTTTAAGGTCTTCAAATTAGGGCTGTGCAATCAATCAAACTTTTAACGTGATAACGATTTTGGCTCCAGACGATCACAAAAACAGAGTGTTCGAGCAAAAGGATTACTTTGCACATTACGTTTTGCAAGTAAACTCTTATCTTAAGTATTGTTCAAAGTATTAATGGGAAATGTCTAAGTTCAGGGTGTCAAATACAAAATCTTTCCAATAGTCAGGTTGGTAAATGATCAAGAATTTAATATTGACCAACAATAATTGTCATTATGATTTTTTTCCATAATTGAGCAGCCTTACTTCAAATCAAAGCTCTCACAGTAATTTAAATGACTCCAAATTACCAATATTTACTCAGAACTAATATAATCAGACATCAGTGTTGGTCAGAAGTTTTACCTTTAGGACTCTGGATATGGCAGATTCTGCTGATCACAACAATCGACAACATGTCTCCTTCTTCTCCCTCTCTCAGATATTGACGGGCTGGGCAGCAGTGCGATCGGAGGCCAGCTGATCAGGAGGGCGTCCAGCCAATCACCGCTCAGCTGTGGCAAGGCTGGCAGTGACACTGCGATGGCAGGTCGGGAGCCCATTATCGTAAACCTGCCCCCAAAATCTCAGAAATATGACGGGTGGATTCAATTGATTCGCTCACACATTTACTCTGTGAATTATTCATCAGTTCCATATTCCTAGAATAGAATAAATTATTTCTTTTTCAGTCGGCAGAGGTGTTATATTAAGCCCAGTTCAGACCAAATAATCGAGTTGAATCTTGCAACTTCTCGCAACGAGCCGGTCTGCAGCGTTCTGAAAGCTGCCAGTTCACA